>NW_006792400.1:217719-260455 GCF_000442215.2 Lipotes vexillifer
TGGGATCTTCCCGGACCGGGGCACGAACCCGTGTCCCCTGCATCGGCAGGCGGACTCTCAACCACTGCGCCACCAGGGAAGCCCTCTTTTAGTAATTTTAATTGGACTTACACTTTTACAAAGGCATATGGAGGCAACAATTCATAGATACAGAGCTTGCAAAGAATCTAGAATAGCAGTATTAAAGTCACCTAAACATAGGTACTGTTTCTTGGACCAATGTCTAGTCTGAACTTCTTCTAAGCTCTCAATGAATGATCATCCAAATTGGGGAAAGGCCAGATAGCTGCTCAGTGCTTCCTTTGAACTCTGGAATGGGGACCTTAGAAATATCCAAGTAATCTTTTCAGATATCTGACTTGGGTAATTTACATTAATATAAATGATGTACCTGGGATGGAAGTGGGGAATAATACTGTTCTACTTGCCCAGATGTCATGCTTGACTCAAGAACTCTCTTTTACCTCTATAATGCCTAGCCCCAAGTTATCTTTTAAAACATTCATATCTAACTTTGACATTTCCACTTCTCTCAAATCTCCTCTTTTCTCTGAGGCACACTTCACCTGTTGATGCCAGAGTAACTAAGCTTTCTCATGGCAAGTCTGATCCTTTATGAGCAATATAGAAAAGGAGAACTTTCTGGCTTATTTGATTCGATTTGATTTTTAGTTTCTTTTAAATATGGAAACATTCTCTTCTCCACTCCATTATTTCCATGTTTTATGTGTGTAGCAATAAGTGTTTGGATTATAATAGAAAATGGCAGATAAATATGCTATTATAAAAAGTTTTGCATAATTAGTCTAACTATAATACATTCACTTTTGAAAATGTCCATACTTAGTATAAGTGCATCATGCTGCTAGGATATTTTTTCCCCTCCCCTTTGGGATTGAAGTTCTGTTTTGCATCTCATCTCAGACACATAATTAGTTGTAACAGGTATATTATAGTGGTCTCATAGCCTACATCACCAAAATCTTCTTTAAACATCATTTTAGCAAAGTAAGCCCAGGAAATTCTGTTCACCTTACTTAAATGCTTGTAACTTTAGTATTTTTACAGTTCTTTCAGGCTCAGCACAGATGGGATTTTTCAAATGAAAACCAGATGAATGTAAACAGCAATCCCACCATCAAAACCTAAAGGTAGAAAGACGCAGGCCCTACACTGTGCTGTAATAAGATCCACATTTGCAATGAAAGTATGTTTCCAATAATGGTGCAGTTACCTTTCATTAGAGACTCAAATCAGCATTTTATTTTTCCTTTTATAATTTGACATGGTAAAAGGAGAAGTGGGCTTTCAAATTTCTAATCCGCGTCAACCTGAGATGAAAGTTTTTAGCACTCTGCCTCTGTGGTGGTATTTGGATTTGTAGTTCATTTTACAAATCCTGTTTAACATACAATTAAATAATAATGTAAATATGTGACATAACCTCCCCTGGCTACAAACTTTCACTGACCCTGGTGATTTCCTCCCCTTGGGGTTTTAAATTTGATTTCTATTGCCCTCTTTTACTGAAACATACAGTCATGGCTTCTTCAGTTGCCATTTGCTAAATAGTCATTTAATGTGTATCCTCTTTAAAATTTATTTTCAGTAATTCTCATTGGAGCAAAAAGAGTCCTTGATTAGAAAGGAGGCATCTTACCTCTGTTGCCAATTTATTTTATATTTAATTTTTAAGTAGATATAAACCTAGATCATCTCCAGAGCAGCCTCCAAAATTGGTGGACTTTAAAATCATTTGAGAAGCTTTAAAGCTTTGGAATTCCTTCCCCAGATGATCCTATTTAGCTGATCCAGGATTGGGACCTGGGCTTTTGCAGTTTTTAAAAATTTCTTTATTTATCTAATTTGCAGCCTAGGTTGAGAATCGCTGTCCTGGGACTTCGATTCTCCCTTCTTGAAGGAATTTGTTCTTGTGTTGCAAATTTGTGGGTTCTTCTCACACCTCCAGGTAAGGAAAGGAATTAGTCAAGACTGGAAGGAGAGTGATTTTTCTTGCAGACACACACCCAGATATCTGGAGTAATCCTCAGAAGTAACAAATAACCTTAGCATCATATCCTGGTTCTAATAAGGGACATGTGAAACGAAGACATACTTGCTCTAAAACTAGAGTGCACTTATTTCCTCTCTCATCAGCATTTGTTACAAACTTTCTCAAAATCAGAGACCTTTTTGTCTTGATTCTATTAGCCCTATATATAGTGGTACAGTTCGATCTTACCTCTGACATGGCAAATATTTAAAAACAATAATGCGGTGGGATAACCTAGAGGATAACTACAGAATGGATAATCTCTCTGAGTGTATCTACATTTCTCCTCTTTCTGGTGTTCTTCCTTCTGTCTATAATTGGAGAAATCAAAAACTCAGCTGTGAATCTTCTAGCCAAGCAGGATTAGAATGGATGGGGCAGATATTATTTCATATCATTTCAGAAATTTAAACAAGAAGAAAACATGGTTCCCAAATCTAGAAATGTTGTTATACATCCCTGGGTTTTCTTGAATGACTATTATTTCACTCAATGGCCTTTCATCCTAATAGTAGGAAAAGACTATACTATTCATGATAGAGAGTCATGTTTTATCATTAATAGGATGGCTAAATATCTTTTTTACTACAAATAATAGGAAAGTATTTTTTTACTAATACAAATGCTATGAATTTTTAAGAGTGCCACATGGAAAAATTAGTTGTAGTGTATCTTTTATATTTTTCCAAGATCCCTATAAAATAATATGTAACTAAATATTGCATTTTGTAATTCCAGTAAGTCATCCTTCAAAATGGGTTCCCTCTCTCTTTTCCCCATATGACTTCTTTATCTCAAAATTAAAAAAAAAAAAAAAAAATTAGCTTGGAGCCTTTTAATATCTATTATTTTTTAAAAGACCTTAAAAAGAACAACAAAATGTCTTGCTATATAAATTCAAATGTAGGAAACTTGGGACTGTGAGTACTTATGTTTCATTTTTTTTACATTGTTCATGATTTTGACTTTTTTTTTAAACATCTTTATTGGAGTATATTTGCTTTACAATGGTGTGTTAGTTTCTGCTGTATAACAAAGTGGATCAGCTATATGTATACATATATCCCCATATTCCCTCCCCCTTGCATCTCCCTCCCGCCCTCCCTATCCCACCCCTCTAGGTGGTCACAAAGCACCAAGCTGATCTCCCTGTGCGATGCAGCTGCTTCCCACTAGCTATCTATTTTACATTTGGTAGTGTATATACGTCAGTGCTACTCTCTCACTTCATCCCAGCTCACCCTTCTTCCTCCCTGTGTCTTCAGGTCCATTCTCTACATCTGTGTCTTTATTCCTGTCCTGCCCCTAGGTTCATCGGAACCATTTTTTTTTTTTTTTTTTTTTTAGATTCCATATATATGTGTTAGCATACGGTATTTGTTTTTCTCTTTCTGACTTACTTCACTTGTATGACAAACACTAGATCCATCCACCTCACTACAAATAACTCAATTTAATTTCTTTTTATGGCTGAGTAATATTCCACTGTACATATGTACCACATCTTCTTTATCCATTCATCTGTCAATGGACATTTAGGTTGCATCCATGTCCTGGCTATTGTAAATAGTGCTGCAATGAACACTGTGTTACATGACTCTTTTTGAATTATGGCTTTCTCAGGGTATATGCCCAGTAGTGGGATTGCTGGGTCATATGGTAGTTCTACTTTTAGTTTTTTAAGGAAACTCCATATTGTTCTCCATAGTGGCTGTATTAATTTACCTTCCCACCAACAGTGCAAGAGATTTCCCTTTCTCCACACCCTATAACTCTGATACAAAGATGAAGTTAAGAAGTTCAGATAGGTTCTAGGGAAACAGTAAATACGATTAAAAGACAAATTAATAGTTAGAAATAAAATATGGGAATATAATATGTTTAAGGTATCATGGCTAAAGAACTGACTAAGAGATTTGAAACCAGTGGAGAAATATGTAAATAACCTAGAGAAGAAAATACAAATTTACCTTAAAAGGGTCCATGGTGGAGACTGATTGTAAAAGTTACAACAGGGTCATATTCAAAAGCAGAAAACATGTCAAGAAAAATCTCAGACAGAGAATGAAAAAGAAATAAAATAAGAGGACATTTAGGAAAGTCAGGTTTATAGTCTCCTCTTAGCCTTCAGAAAGAAACACTCATGGAACATGTGTTTCTACCCAGGAGGAAATGTTCAGGGGTCAAGGACATAAGATTTAAGGCTACAGGTCCCTAGTTTGAATTCTTGATCTATCATTTACTGTACAATGTAAGACATATTACATTCCCATTTATAAAACTGAATTTACAATGTATTGTTTCCATAAGTGTCATGGTAACAAAATGCTATTAGCCTATGTAAAGCGCTGTGGAAATTTGAGAGGTGCTTTCAACTATAGGTAGAGAACCTCACAACGTAAAGTGAGATTCTGGATTTTGACAAGACTCCCAAGTCGACTTGTATTTCATATGCATGTTCAGTTTGGAGATGCACTGGTCTAAAAGGGGTGGGGATTGTGCAGTGGGAGACACTCTTAATCCTGGAAATAGTCAACATTAAATTAGACTGATAATGCTTAAGCAAAATGCCTAAAATCTCTGAATCTTCTTTCTCCTCATTTGTAAATCTATGAGAGGAAACCATTTTGGAGGTTCTCTCAAGTGCTTTCGTAATGTTTGTGTGTGATCTGTGTGTATAACAATCAATTATGAGGGATATTTCAAATTAATTTTTACTGATAGGATTTAACTTTTGTTAATGATAAATATGTCACTATATGTTTATTTACAACATTCCTACAGTATAAGTCTAATTCTCCTGCCACTTGATATGCTTCCTTGAAAGGAAAAGAGGTGGGAATCACCTATATCCAGCAGCTTATATGCACATGTTCCATAAAATATGAGTTGTGTTAAGTGCCATCGATCACAAGTGTGATAGCGGAAAAAACAAAATGGCTGAGAACTTTTGAAGGGGACTGTGTTTGAATCATCCTTAAGCTCTGAAAAAAAAAAAAAATTAGTGAATGGAAGCAGAACTACAAAACGGTAGGAAAATTGAACATTCTAATTTCAACTTTCTCTTGAATATCATTTTTTAAAATTCTTATTCTTTTTTTATCTTAGGTTCCTTTCAGTATGCAATGAATATGTGATTTATAAACTATCAACAGGGAGAGCTTCTAGTCATGCATACTTAGTGACATAAAGGAAAGAAGGCCTTATCAATAAACTTCATATTTCCATTGGATAGCCAAATACACACCCAGCAGCCTGGTGTGTGGTCTGTGTAGGCACACTCAGAGAATGTGCTGGCTGCTGGCAACTTACTAAGCCTGAGATAAGGAAATAAGAACATTATGAAGGGTGTTCTTCAGAATCCTGGGTACTCTTTGGCCTAAAGATTCTCTTAGACTCTACACCAGACAGGTAAATAGTACAGGTGGAATATATCTCATTGAGAAATGTTCACTAGACCATGGCGCCCAGTCTAATCAGGGTGACAAGTTGAACTGAACTTGCTACTGCTTTGTCCAATGTCCATCTCCTTACAACCCAGGCCCATTTCTAATTTGTAATCCAGCCCCTGGTTTCCATTAGCTGTCTGATACTGACCTAAGGAATCTGAACACAGATTTTGATTTGTATGCATTTTACTAATCTTTATGCTTTCCATCCTGTTCTGGAATCCCTAATCCAAGCCTGCTAACTTTCATTCAGGCTAGCTAGAGATTTCTAGTCACTCAAAATATGGAAATTCAGAAATTGTTTTTTAAAACAACATATTGAGGAATAATTTTCACACTAGAAAGTTTACCTGTTTAAAGTGCAGAATTCAGTGATTGTTAGTATATTTACAGAGTTGTGCAACCATCATATAATCTAATTTTAGAACATTTTCATCATCCCCCAAAGCAGCCTTGTACCCATTAGCAATCACTTCCCACACCATCATCTCCTGGTCCTAGGCAACTCCTAATGTATTTTCTGTCTCTCTAGATTTGCTTATAATTTTTGATAAATGATTTAACCAGTCCAGAAAAGACTCCTTTTTTCTTCCCAAATTGCTCACTACATGATTTCTAACTTCTCATTGTGAAGTTATTTACTTTGTATTAGTGTTGGAGATGTCAGCAATTACAGATTTATTTTGTTGTATGTGTGTATTTTTCAAAGTCTAATTAGCCATTCTCACATTATACAGACACTTACATTTTGTTCTCTGATGAGTTTCTGTCCATCTTTTAGCAGGAGGGGGAGAGACATATTAGCAAAATCAGAGCACATGAAGTCTCAGTGACTTTACTTCTTTCCAACCTATGAATTGTTTTAAATTCTATGCACCTCTGAGACTGAAAGGAAATGAAGAGCCAACCTTGAGTCTTTGCCCAGGCTCATCTTGTAGATCCCAGGGCTAGGACTGGTTATTAGGAGACATCTCTCTCCAGTCATACACACTTCCAACCTTGCCAGATTATAATTACATATATATCCTTTTTGCTTGCCATGGGTGGGAATGGAGGTGACATAGGACTAAATCATTTCATCAGTTTAAATGAGCACAACTAATGACTTGAGTACAGAAGAACAATTTAGAATGATTACTCTGATTCTAATAAAGAATATAATTGTATTGTGTGCCTATTGTACAAATTTGGGGAGTATTTGTGAGGAATGGATAAATAAGATGTGGTACATATATACAAGGAATATTAGCCATAAAATCAATGAAATAATGCCTTTTGCAGCAACATGGATGGACCTAGAGACTGTCATACTGAGTGAAGTAAGTCAGACAAAGACAAATATTATATGATATCGCTTATATGTGGAATCCAAAACAATGGTACAAATGAACTCATTTACCAAACAGAAATAGAGTCACAGACATAGAAAACAATCTTGTGGTTACCAGAGAGGGAGAGTGGGTAGGGATAAATTGGGAGATTGGGATTAACATACACACATTGCTATATATAAAATAGATAACTAATAAGGACCTACCACATAGCACAGGGAACTCTACTCAATACTCTATAATGGCCTATACAGGAAAAGAATCTAAAAAGAGTGGATATGTGCATATGTATAACTGATTCACTTTGCTGTACACCTGAAACTAACACAACATTGTAAATCAACTACACTCCAATAAAAATTTTTAAAAATAAATAAATATAAAATATGAGATTATAAATTAAAAAAGTAAAAGAAATGGATTTAAGGAAACAAAGGAAATAGGGACTGATTTATCAAAAGGATAGGGGTTGGCTCATAGAATTGATGGATAAGCTATCGAAATATGTCCTAGAGTAGGCAGAGACTAGGGCAACCTTGGAAATCTTAAAGTGAGAAATTAATGGAGGGTATCTTTAGGGTGCAATAGTCAGGATGAATACATTTCAATACAGTCTGTGTAGTATCTGCTAATGAGTCAAATTCTAGGGAGAGAGTATCTGATTAGTCTAGATTGGGTCACATTCCCACCCTTCAGCCACAACTGGTTGAAGCACTTGGATTGACTGCTTAGTTAAGACTATTTAAAGACAGGTGGTAACATTACTGAAAGCAAAGATGGGATGCTTTATCTGGAAGTAGAGGAAATGAATGTCAGACTGTTAATAGCCAACATACTATTTGTTTTTCAATTTTTACATATTATTTACTCTGATCTGGGCACTGTTCTAATCACTTTACAACTAGTTACTCATTAAATCCTCATAATAATTCTGTGTAGTAGGCACTATGATTATCATCCTTATTTTATAGATCCAGGGTGCTGAAGTAACTTTCCTGAACTCACACAGCTAATAAGAGAGTGAAGTGAGATTTGAACACAGTCCATCTCCCAAGTCCCCGCTCTCAATATAACTGTGCTACCTCTCCCAGTGCATAATGATTTGGGGATATTTCACTGCTTTTCACAGAAGCTCTGTGAGATCAATATCCATTTCAGAAATAAGAAAACTCAGATTCAGGGAGCTTAAAATTTGGCTAAGACTGCATGATACCAGAAAGCATATGTTTCCTACTGTATTATACTGTTTTCTTTTACTTTTTGTATAGTGGTGGACATTTACATTATATGAATGTAAAACCATTTAAAGACAGTCTTTTCCTTTTACAATCGTGTGCATTTCTTTCAATAAGAAGGCAAATATCAAATCTCTGAGGAACACTGTGTGAATAAGGCAGACTGAAAAAGCTGAATCGAGATACCATTTGTGTCTTGTTTCTCCTTTTCCCTTTTCCAGATCTGCCTGCATTTCTACAAAGCAGCATTTCTCTCATTCTGAGCATGCTAGGGCTTAATTCCCAAGCTGATCAGCCAGATCACTGGTGGATCTAAGACCTTTCTAGTGGCCAATCTGTCAAAGATCTAAGAGAGTTTCTTATTTTCCTGTGTGAATGCAAATATAATAGGCTAATTCTGCATTTTGTTTATATCATGTAAGTTTAAAGTCCTAATGCAGACATTAAGTCATTTTCTGAATATTTTCAGCTTGTAGGCATCTTTATAGGACTTTTTCTTCAAAACAAATTAGATCTTAAAATAATACGAAGGTACAGGATTTGGGGAGAGGGTTTTGTACTCTGCTTTTTGTCAGATTTAATCCATGGAGCAGAAACCTGACTGATGTCAACTGTGCTCTCAGAGTCCTTTTCTAGCAGATGCAATCTCCTTTCCAGCAAGAATATAAAATAGCTACATTGACCATTCATTCTTCAGGAGCTGAAATGACACATGACAAGTGGTATGGCATCCAAGGGAGACAGCCTTGGCTATGGACAATTCCATGGATACTGGCTATATGACTCCACTTTTCCCTCCATTTCAAGGCAATATTGCACAGTGGTTAAGTGTGGTCTCAGAAGAGAGACTGCTTGAGTTCAAATTCTGGCTCTACCACTGTCCAGCTGGGTGATCTTGGACAGGTCAACTGTCTCTCTATGCTTCAGTACCCCCATAGGGTTTTTGTGAGGATTAGATGAGACCACACATACTGTAACCAGAAAGCAATTATTATAACAGACATCACAAGTGTCTCAGTAGGAAAGGTGAAAGAATCAACTATATACATGTACAGCAACTCTTGGAAATATACAGTTTAACGTTCATATGCTGAGCTAAGTTCTTCACAAATAATGCATTATTATTTTAAAAATTTCTGAAAAGCATCTTTAGAACAATTAATGCCATTTCTCTTTATGTTGTCAGTAAAGAACCTTTGATCTAGAGGTCTGGTGAAAGCAGCAGGTAATAGGATGAAAATAAAAGGCAAGATAGGGCCAGATAAATAGAAAGAGTGCTAGTATTAAATATATTCCTAACTTTCTTTTAAAATATTATTAGTTAGCCCTTCTGGAATCTGACTGCAGTACACTTTTGAAGTGGCCACTGGACAGGTGGGGAAATGTAGAATCTCTGTATGGTTGAGGTAAGGGATTTTATCTATATGTGAATATCTATATATCTTATAACTATCTATATCTATATGTTTTGTTTATACTGGGATTTTTGAGGGCATATCTGAATACCAGTAAACAGGTAAAGGGGACTTGAGTAGGCATTCAGATGTCTGATTCTGGAAATTATGGGCTTGGACACCTCAGCCAAAGATCCAAGCCCAGCAGGAGGGTAGAGGCAGGGATTTGAGCAAAATACAAGTCCAGGGATAGTGTGGACTTCTAACCAGATGCTTTGATGTAGGGGAACCCATAGATTTATTGTACAACTATTATATTGTTAAAATCTACTATCTAGGGCTTCCCTGGTGGCGCAGTGGTTGAGAGTCCGCCTGCCGATGCAGGGGACACGGGTTCGTGCCCCGGTCCAGGAAGATCCCACATGACGCCGAGCGGCTGGGCCCGTGAGCCATGGCCCCTGAGCCTGCGCGTCCGGAGCCTGTGCTCCGCAACGGGAGAGGCCACAGCAGTGAGAGGTCCACGTACCGCAAAAAAAAAAATAAATAAAATAAAGTACTATCTCATTTGTTCCGGGTAACAACATTTTGAAGAAGATATCATTATCCTGATGTTCAACATGAAGACATTAAGTTAATTTTCTGATTTCCTCTGTGCTACGAACTGAATTATGCATCCCCCAGAAAAAAAATTTATATGTCGAAGCCCTAACCTCAAATGTAAGTGTATTTAGAGATGTTCTGATTATGAATTATGAATTGACTAGTATTTGTGGTCTAAATTAGATATGAAGAGTGTAAAAAGCAAATAGACTTAGGACCAGGAAACGGCAGAATAGACTCTTGTGTTGGTAGTTTGGCTTACACAAAAGTGAAAAAAAGGAACTTGGCCATTGGTTACAGAATAAGGTCTCTGTCCTGCCTTGAAATAGCTATCTCTCTATAGGGATATGAAGTTCAGCAGTCTAGCAGTCAATATTCCCCAAAATTGAACAAGGTACTGGAAGTCCCAAAGATGAAGACAGAGAACTCCAAGGCAGAGGACCTCTTGGGAGACAGCTTACCCTAATATGGGTGCTTCTTTTATTTTACTAAGTACCAAAACATTCTTATTTTATGTATGTATATTGTCCTTTTAGCCGTAGTACTTTCACTAATTGCTAAAGTTCTCTCAATGGACTCAAACTAGATATGTGTGCAGTCGAGGGGTAATGTGATGTCTATAGCTGTGTGCAACGTGTAAATCAAAGGTTTTTGTTTAGTATTTACTTCTTCATCTCTACTGAAGCAGTTCGGTATTTTGAATGCATTTGAGATTTGGGGGAGAGTCACCAGTGTTGCTTTGGAGTTCTTCAATTCTAACCCTATTTTCTGAAATGTAGTTAGTGGAGTAATATTTCTTTGGCTCATTGTGATTTGGGAGTTTCTAACGAAAGACACCAACTCCATTTATTATTCGGAGTAAGCACAGGTTTGCTCAGGAATGAACTAAAGTGTCTTCCCAGTCTTACTAGTTTGAATAATTTCCTTCTCAGTCAGTCACTTAGAGGATATAGCTAAGACCTCATAATTCTTTGGTGATAAAGTAATATTACCATTTTAATAATATCCCTTAAGTCATAACTTAACTGTTTGTCAATCTGGTGCCTTGCTGTGCATAGAAATGTGATGCTATCTGCACAATATCTCCTCTTTCAAGTATGAAGCTCTAAGGGCCTCTTCTACAACATAATGAATGAAATATTATTTTTATGGTTTCCAGCCAAGATTGAAAGCAGCAGTGCTAAATGCCACAGAACAGAGTTTGCAAGATTTCCAGAACAGTTTTGGCAACCAAACCGCCTGGGGAGCTTGAATATGAACTTGAATACCAGCTTGAATGTGTTTCCCTTAAACAAAGGAAAACTTGGAGTTCTGTCTATCAGCCACAGTGATAAATAAATCTAGGGCTTCAAATTCTGTGATATTTTTAAGTGGGGCAAAGACAATGGCCCAGTGGCCATAAGATTAATCAGACTGGTCTTCAGGCAAGACTGGTAATCAAGTGAAAATTGCTGCATTACAAAAGATACTTTCCATCTCTGTCTCTGTTCCCACCTAATTCACTATTATACAACTTCTAGATTGATTTTCCTATACCATAGTTGGGGTCATTTCCCTCACCTCTTTAAAATGCTTCAATTGCTTCCTGATGTCTACCAAATAAAACTGGCATTCCAGACCCTTTACCATCTGGCGCCAAGTCACTTTCTGACTACCATATCTCACCAAACTCTCCTTCACACTTTAATCTTCATCAGGCCTAAGACTGCTCATGAGTTTAAGAAATATTTCTTGTAACAATTTTTCCTAAGTTATCTATCACTTTCCATATCAAATGCAAACCCTTCTCAGATACTCAATCCGAAGCCTCCTTCAAAATATGGGGTCCCAAATGCAAAACACTTCAGAACCCAGGCTTAATGAATGAAAGAAAAATGAAAAGCAGTATGCTTATCTTAGTCAACTCGGGCTGCTCTAACAAATAAATACCATAAACTGGGTGGCTTAAACAGTCGAGGTTTATTTCTCACAGTTCTGGAAGCTAGAAGGCCAAGATCAAGAGCCAGCATGGTTGTTTCTAGTAAAAGCCTTCCTGGCTTGTGGATAGCCTCCTTGCTGTATCTTCAAACGGCAGATAGCTCTGGTCTCTTAATCTTCTTATAAGGGCATCCGTCCCATTATGGTGTCTCCTAGTCACCTCTCAAAAGCCCCACCTCCAAATACTATCACATTGGGGATTAGGGTTTCAAAATATGGATTCTGAGGGAACACAAACATTCAGTCTACAGTGACAGTAAATGATAACTGACGAGGTTTTGGTGTTGGAAATGTAGGAAATGATGGGGATGATGGCAAACCAGAGAGCTCAAACCCATACAAGGGGGCTGCTTCTCCCCACCTCAAGTCACCTGCTGTCATGTATGAATGTCAGCTCAACTGATGTTTTTTTTTTCTTTTCTTTTCTTTTAGTTAGAACTTTATTTTTTAGAGTAGCTTTAAGTCCACAGCAAGAGAAGGCACAGAGATTTCCCATATACACTTTGCCTCCACACATGCATATCATTTTCCATTATTAACACCGCCCACGAGAGGGTACATTTGAACATACACTGACATCATAGTCTCCTGAAGTCCTCAGTTTACATTATCGCTGAGGACATCCTGTGGGTTGGACAAATGTATAATGATGTTTATCCATCAATATACTTTCACTGCCCTAAAAATCCTCTGTACTCTACCTATTCACCCCATCCCAGCCTGCAACTCCTAGCTACCACTGATTTTTTTTTTTTTACTATCTCCATAGTTTTGGCTTTTCCAGAAAATCATATAACTAGAGTCATATATCATGTAGCCTTTGCAGATTGGGTTCTTCCACTTAGTAATATGTATTTAAGGATCCTCCATGTCTTTTCATGGCTTGATAGCTCATTTCTCATTAAGCACTGAATAACATCCCATTGTCTGAATGTACCACAGTTCACTTATTCATTGCTCTACTGGTTGTTTGCAAGTTTTGGCAATTATGAATAGTTTCTATAAATGTCCATGTACAGGTTTTGGTGTGGACATAACTTCAAACTCATTTGGGTAAATACCAAGGAGTATGATTGAGGGATTGTATGGTAAGAGTATGTTTAGTTTTGTAAGAAGTCATTAAACTGTCTGCCAAAGTGTTTGTACCAGTTTTCATTCCCACCAGCAGTGAATGAGAGTTCCTGTTGCTCTACATCATCACCAGCATTGGTGTTGCTGGTATTCCAGATTTTGGCTATTCTAATTGGTGTGTTGTGATATCACATTGCCCTTAATTTGCATTTCCTTAATGACATATGATGTAGAACATCTTTTCATATGCTTATTTGCCAACTGTGTATCTGCTGGTGAGGTATCGATTAAGGTATTTGGCCTATTTTTTAATTTGGTTGTTTGTTTTCATATTATTGAGTTTTAAGAGTTCTTTCTGTATTTTGGATAACAGTCTTTCATCAGATGTATCTTGTGAAAATATTTTCTTCCAGTGTGTGGCTTGTTCTCATTCCCTTGACATTGCCTTTCACAGAGAAGACATTTTAATTTTAATTAAGTCTGATTTGTCAGTTATTTATTTCATGGATCATGTCCTTGTATTGTATCTAAAAAGTTATCACCATAGCTAAGGTCACCCAGGTTTTGTCTATTTTGTCTTCTAGTAGTTTTATGTTTTACATTTAGGTCTGGGGTCCATTTTGAGTTAGTGTTTGCAAAATGTGCATCTAGATTCATTTCTTTGCATGGGGATGTCCAGTTGTTCCAGCAACATTAATTGAAAAGACTACCTTTGTTCTATTGTGTTGTCTTGGTCCTTTGTTAAAGATGGGTTGACTATATTTATGTGGGTCTATTTCTGGGCTCTCTATTCAGCTCCATTGGTCTTTTTGCCTATTATTTCACCAATAACATATTGTGTTGATTACTGTAGCTTTATAGTAAGTCTTGAAGTCAGGTAGTGTCAGTCCTCCCACTTTGCTCTCTTTCAGTATTGTGTTGGCTATTCTTGGTCTTGTGCCTCTGCACATAAACTTTACAATCACTTCGTCAATATCTTCGCAAACTTCTTTCTTTAAGGGAAGCCCAAATATTTGGTCATTCTGTGAAATCTCCTAAAGTTTAAATGATATAAAATAATTATAATAAAAAAGTTATTGGCTGTGCTGGCTTTGTCACTTAGCTAAGGTACAGTTATATTTCTCAGAATACCCTTCCCTGTGTGGCTCTGGGTTAGGGTTGGCCACAAGACAGGTCAAACTTTGCATGAAAGGTGGAGACTAGAAGTGATGTAGTGGTTATTTGTATTCTCTGAAAGTCAGCCTCCTCTCCCGTCAGGCATGATGCATCTGATCTTTGAGCTCATGCTCAAGGCATGGGGCAGTGTCCAGAACTCTAGCTCCTGCAACTTACACTGGATCTCCTAAAATTCCTCTGAGTCTAGGCCCAGAGAAATGTATGTATTGGTCTGTGGTCAAAGGTGCCAGCAACCCTGGAAAGTTACCTGTATCAGCAAGGTTTGGGGAAGAAGAGTCCAACATGGGTTTCAGTTTGTCCTTGTGTGTTCAGGTTCATCAGCAAAGATGCCAGTTTTTTCTTATTCTAGCCCATTTCAGGTCTAACTTTCCTCTCCAAATGCTCTACTGGTTGAACTACAGAAACATCACATCCAACATCAGATGCAGAGCCAACAGCCTTTCATAGACCTCCCCACCAGCTCCCATGAATGTGGAAGGTTTAATCTCTGTAAACAAATTCCCTATTCTATGTAATTCCTTGTGTCCTGCTCTTCTGATTGAACCCTGATTTATACATGGGCAAACACATCTGTGAGCTGAAACTTGCCTGAGAGAAATCAGAGAGCAACCTCTCTCTCAAATAATGTCCTCAAATATATTCCCTGCTGGAAATAATCTCTCCCTCCTCTGAAAACTCATAGTTTTGTGTAGCATTTAAAACATTATACTGTTTATTACATATTGTACTTGTGCATACACGTTTTATCTTCCTTAATAATATATTTCAATTCATTTACATTGTCTTCATTTCTCTCTTCTTTCTATCAAAAACCTTAAGGAAACATCTACTATTTATCTAGTGCCTGTAAACTACATTCAAAAATATCTTACTAAGGACTTTTCATAAATTTCCACTAATTCTCACATAAATCCTGTAGATTAGCTATAGTAGTAGTTATGATGTTTTTGGCTACAAGAAACAAAATCCCTAACCACAATTAGCTGAAGTAATAATATTATTCTCTTATATGACCAGAAGACCAGAGATTAGGCAGACATCAGAAGCAGTATGTCACCTTCCTAGCTAAACTCCTTGGTAATTCTCTTGGCTCTATATGTCTATAGATCCTTTATTTGTTGGCTTTATCCACAGACTGGGAGGAAGATGGCTGTACCTGTTTTATTAGCTTTTCTTTACCTACAGAGTGCCCTTCTTGAACAGAATCTAAGACATGTCCAGACTGATTCTTGCACACATGACCCACATCTGGTCCACAGGATGCACTCATGCAGCCTTTGACCTGACAAACTCCAGATGGATATGTTAGCAAGCAAGCCTCTGAGCCTTATTTTCCTTAGGTGTCTATCAAACACCAGTCATCCTGCCCACAACTGTAGAGGACATACATCAAGTTCTTTTCATGGTTGCTCTGAATCCCTTTTCATGAGATATGAGGTGGAAACATGATTGCCCACTACTCTGCCACAGAAGAATGGCAGCACCCACAGCACATCTTTCTGCAAATAATTATCTTTTTAATCTCCCACTATTTTCTTAAACTTTCTAATCACCTATAGGCTAGAAGTGATGGTCAACAAAGTGTTACATGGCTGTTTTTTCCCTACTCCTTTGCAAGTCCAGCATCAGTGGTCTGGCAACACTCATGATGGTACTTCCTATTCCCTTGGTCTTTCACAAGAAACTGGCACTAAGTAAGCCACATTTTTAACATACAGTTAAACATGCAACATATCAATAAATTAGACTCATGATGGCATGTTACAAATTTGCCATAGCCAGATGGCTTTCTCCAATATAGTTAAGCCAAGTAGTACTATATTATATATAATATTATATATATATATATGTGATATTAGGAGGGAAAGAATTATGTTTACTTTCTTGCTTGTTAAAAGGTTCCCTTTCCCTCAATCAGCAGATTATTCTACATATGAAAGCAGTACGCAAATAGGGAATTCATGTATTAATTTGGTACTCAGATTTTTTCTGATTCATAAAATAATAATAACAGATATACTTTGTTTAGTGTCTACTATATGTCAAATTATTTTTCATGCATTATTTTAGTTCCTCCAATAATTCTGTAATACTCACTACCCCCATTTTACAGAAGAGGAAAATTAGCCTCATTGAGTTTAAGGATCCTTTCTATGCTTACCTAGCTATTAAATGATAGATTCAGGACTTGACTATTTGTGTTTAATTTTGAAGACAGTTTTTTAATTATAAATACTGCTTAATCCTTTAAACTTTATGCATCAAAAATAATCATTTGTGAAAGTTTCTATTGTTTACACTTACCTAACTCACCAATTTTCAAAGCTCATTTGTATAATGTTTCACAGCTCCTTTGTGCGTTAGGTAAGTGAATTAGCTTTTCCATTTATCAGATGTGAGTGACTGGGCACACACTGAATAATTAACTTGCCCATGTGCCCAGTCAAGCCAAGTGGTGAATGGGTCTGTTTTTTCACTGGGGAGAAAGGAGGTAGAGCAGTATGGGTTCTGGCTGTGGGATCCGGTATGCACAGTTAGATCTGGGCTTTGTGACTCACCTCTTAATCACCCTTTGCATCTCAAGTTCTTATCTGAATAAAGGGATGCTATTCGTGCCTTCCAGTTGGGGATTATGAAGGATCTGATCTTCATAACACACTAAACACAGAGACTGACACACAGCAGGTATTCAGGAAAGTTTAGCTGTTATATTGTTAAATTTGGTGCCTATGATGACACTCTGCTTTAGGAGAATTCATTGCTCTTATTCTATCTCGTCACAAAAGCTTGTCAAGAAAAAGGATATATAGTGTATATAGTAGGTATGTGTATATATTTACCGAGGTCCATATTTTCAACTATTTGTAAAATTGATTGTAAGCATAGATGTGATTTTTCTAATGCTTTATTGCCTATGTTTCAAGTAGTTGCAGGTTTGAATGCTTAATTTTAGATTTTCTGACATTACTTTTGATCTAATCGATATAACTGGGAAATATATCAGAAGGGAAAAATATGTTTTACCCTCTACAATAGGTTTTGAAGAAAGGGTAGGGCTCCAGGCAGTAATCAACAACAACCTATAAATTTTTAACTGTAAGGATTTTCAACCCAGTGTGTTTTTCTTCCATAATGGACTTGTCTAATAGAGTACACTCTTTTTTTTTTTTTTTTATCTGTAAACCCATTATTCTGCAAAATTTATAGCACTTTTGTGGGATTTTTGTCATTACACATGGAGAACATTTTTTTTTTGGCAATAATTATACAATTTGCATTTTTAAAGAGTTAAATTGCAATCAAGAAAAAATAATTACCATACAAATTGTTGTGTGTGTAATATGATATCTGCAGACTATAGTGTTTACTTCTGTGATGTGCTCTCTGGATCTATCTTAGAAAAACAGTGAAGAAAGGAGAAAAAGAAAACTGTTGCCAAAGAGATTAAGCAGACACATTCTCCCTCTTAGAAATTTTTTTGTCTAAAATTTAAAGAGATAAAGTGTATTTTCACATTATGATTGGCGGGGAATTCTTGCTTGCTTTCAGTTTTATATAGCCTCTCTTTTCTTCTTTTTCCTCTGTTTTTATGTTTCTGTTTAAAAGTATTTGTGTGATCCACTGTTTCTGAGAAATATTAATAACATGTGTTAAATCCTGGATATCTTTAAGGGCAATTGGAGAAAAAAAGTGATGTTAGCTTCCAGACTAAAATGTGGGTAGTCAAAGAGGTTAAAAATTCCCTACTGACATTTAAATAAAAACAAAACCACCAGAGCAACAGCAAGATATACTAGCAACACCAAAACTCCAATAAAATGTACAAACTTCAAGAACAACAGATCAGTCTTGAAGAAGTCTTCCCTGCTTGCTTATATGTGCAAATTTTGCATTTTTTTCATGGAAAAATTGTTTTATATTCTGTTTAGTTAGTGTGCACAGAGATTATTTATCCCCATTAGTGCATTTTGTGACTAAGTTTTGACCATCTAAGAGACAATTGTTTTTGCATAGCCAGCTGAATTAGTCATGCACTTGTTCTTAGCTGGTTACTTAAACGTGTCAAAACACTGAAGTGACTTTTTGAGCTATTGGTTTTTGCTTGAAGAAATCAAGTAATTTTTTATTTGAAATGGATTTATTTTGAATTATTTGCATGCTGAACTCAATAGTTTTATATACGTTTTTAGAAAATATTGTTTCTTTGTGCTGAAATTCATGATATAAGAAACCATGACTGTCATTTATTGTATTATTTTGAACTCCAAGTTGTCTTTAAAAGGTATACAGCATACATAAGAAGAATTTTCCAAATGATCATTTACCTTTTCAAGAGTCAACTTAGGAAGTACCAGATTATGAAAAAGGTTTCCTATAAGCATGCAATGATATTATTTGTACTTTATGTTGGAAGATAATGTATTGAGTAAAGCTTTTACTTTTACTCATTAAAGTGAACATTGGGTGTTGCTTCCTGGACTAGAAATGGAGGAATGAATCTACAAGTGATTGAATTTGATTAAAACAAAGTCCCATGGTGAGGGGTGGGATGAATCGGGAGATCGGGATTGACGTATATACACTAATGTGTATAACTAATAAGAACCTGCTGTATAAAAAAATAATATAAAATAAAATTCAAAAGAAAAAAACAAAGTCCCATGAAGTATAAAATCTATGCTTTCTTTATGTTTGTGTTTGAGAATATGGTCAGAATTTTTCTTTTATGATTCTTTACCGTCTCCATTTCCCATTCTCACTAGGAGTTAAAAGTGAAAAGGCATGAAGGAAAAGGAAGAAGTATTGGAAACGTTTCAGGTGGATTCTAATATGCAGCTTGATGCATATTTAATTCTGAAAAAAGAAAACTGCCTGTAGGGGTGTAAGTGTAAAGCACCATTTCACAGTGACAATGATTTTTTCATGTCATGCATGTGTATGAGTTTCCCTGAATCAACTGGAATGTAATACCTACAAGTTAATTAGACGTGCTGAAAATGTAAATGTTCAGCATTCTCAAAATGTCTAGTTAATTCAGGTCTCACCCAGGCATCTATGTTATCTTTTTAACTATATTGTTTTCCAAGGTGTGGCATTCATTTATGAGTACCATCCTGTGAACCTTTTCAATATAATAAAAGGGTATTTGAGATGCATGGTCAGTCAACATCTAACATAAAATCTTAAACCTCTGGTTTTGAAAAAGAACAATGTGGATTAATGAGCATTGTTTTTTATAGAGCAAATACAATTACTTGTCAAAAGAGACAAAGAAGAGAATTTCTGTTGGTATTCTGGTCAAAACTTGGTTGATTCATCATGAAAATTGAAACTACTCTAGAGAATGGATAGATTTTAACTTATTTGTGGTCTTAGTGAGGGGAATGAAGTCATGGAGAAGATGTATAGATCATAAAGCAAAATCAATATAGATACTCAGTTAAAGAAAATCATTTTATATTTGTGTCAATTGAAATGGAAAAGGAACTGTTCCTACAAAGAAATATGAAACATTGCTGCTTATGAATTTTTATTTTCCTTGTTCTTTACTTTATTAATATGTTTTTAGTTTGTTCATTTTGAAAATTACAGGATATTACAGTGCAAATATATATTCCTTTTCATTTTGCTATTTCATTAATATTTACCTAGGTATCCTTATCTGATCTCAGAGCTTAATACAATGTCTGCTCTAGAATTTGGAGGTAAGGATAGGGTTTCTTTTGTTTTCTGAATTTTCATACACAAAAAAGAGGATCAGCAAGAGCTTCTTGCATCCATAAATATGAACTGAAATGGGTACATAACAACTATTAAATGTTTCTTTTGGAGAAATATCACTGTTGGTCCATGAAGTGACTCTAAGTACAAATCCAGAGAAAGTTCCCCAAAGGTATTAGTTGCTAGGTCATTTTAAAAAAATAACTTCTAAAACAAGATGACATAAATTATTTTCAATTATAGAAAATCAAAGATCTGTAATTTCATTACGGAGGAGTGAAGTTAAAGCAATACCTTTCTTACGCCCAGAGTATAATCTCTCTTATGGCCTCCATCATCACCCAATCCAGAAAGAGACAGGAGGCATAAAACAAGTTACCAACAATTTTATTTAGTCATTGCTGTTCCATAAATTATGAATATTCTCATGCTTCATTTCAAGGACACCTTTAGAAAACTTTTGTGCAACGAAGCTATCAAAGTTGCATGATTTTATTTATAAGTGTCAGATACGGTGTTTTCCAGTATGTCTATAATTCCATCAATGATATGGGTTCTGAAGCACACATTCCAGTTCAAGCATCTTCATTTATAAACTTTGCGATCATGACTGTAATTTGTCTGGCTTTATTTCATCATCAATATTACAAATAAGGTCATATGCATGTTTGCCTACTTCTTGGGAGAACCAACAGATTAATCCATATATCAGAACCTTATAAGTTATTAACACACATGTGTAAGAGGCTTCCACTGCTACAATTATCTAAGAACAGTTATTCCAATTGGTTAGAGCCTAATACTCCTGCAGCCAACAACTTGGGTTCATTTTCCTAGATAAATGATTTGTTCCTGAGCAACCTAGTAAATTTCTCGGAATCTCTACTCAACTCTTATATTCATGCTGTTGGCTATGATGAAATCAAGTATGAAAATGCTGAGGATTCAGTGCAAATGTTCTGACCCACTTGGAACAACAACTCAGGGTGCATGTCCCATTGACAGCTGTTCAATAGCATCAGCTTTTCTGTAAAACTCAGCATCTTTTGGAACGCAGTGGTGTTATAAATCCTATGACCAGGTGGGGATCTAGATTGATTGATTAGGTTATCTAGTTCACAAGTATGATTTTGATTTCAAGCAGATTTAAATCAAACCGTCCAACACACACACATGCACACACACACAAACATAGAGGAAGATATGGGTTATACGTAGCCCTCATTTCCAGAACTGTTCATAAGCCTGTATTTAGAATTTATAACTTTCCTCCTCAACTAACCAGGCTGTATTAATTTTCATTTACTTTTAATCAGGATCTCAGCCTGTTGTTGCTCTTTATTGAGTGAAGTGATCCAAGCCTTTGTTTTAGATCTCTTCTTGGCCCCACCTGTATAGAATTGCTATAGAATTCCATTAACACTGAACAAGGTAATTCTGGAACATTATAAACCCTGGGTTCCACCTATGTTCCTTCCTGTTCCCACTATGTGGCAGCACAGCAATCCTATCTCACTCTGATGGTCATGATCAATCATACCAGACAGCTCTGTAAACCCTTTTTGTTCTGTTCATCTGTTGGCATGAAGAGCCCAAAATTGCCAGTGGCAATTTAGCTTCTGATTTAATAGAACTAGGCCCTGCTATGCCCACTGGGATGGTTTTCTCCCTTGTGTAATGAAACCTCTGAACTGAAAGCCCAGGGTCATGGGGGAAAGGAAGCAGATATTCTGTGAGTAGATCATTGTGTAATAGGAAGAGGTGACACCCCAACTTCCTGCCCTTAGTTTCTGTGTCTATGAATACTGGATGTAGGAAAAACAACACCATAAATCAGTTGTGGTTCAAAGGATATGGATTTCATCTGGAGGTGATATTGGACAATTGTGCCATAACAAAGACATTAAGCATTTTGTCATTCTGTATGGTCAGCTGCTTCTGAGTTACTGATAAAAGAAAAGACCCACAACAACAATGTACATCAATATATTGCCTTTATTTATTCATTCCTTTGTTCATGTGTTTGTATGTTTCTTGTTAATTGGTAAAGGGAATTCCTACATCAGCAGCAATGTTGAGTGGTGCTGTAACTAAATGGTGTCCCCTCAAAATTATGTTGAAGCCTTAACCATCGAAGTGACTGTATTTAGAGGCAGGGTCTTTAGGAGGTAATTAAGGTTAAATGCATTAATAAGGGTGTGGCCTTAATCTTATAGGATTGGTGTCCTTATACAAAGAGGGACACCAGAACTCTCTCTCTCATCCATGTAAAGACCTAGCAAGAAGGTGATTATCTGCAAGGTAGGAAGATAGCTCTCAACAGAAAATGAACCTTTACGGTCCTTGATCTTGGACTTTTCAGCCTCCAAAACAGTGTGAAAATAAATTTCTGTTGTTTAAGCTACCCAGTCAATGGTATTTTGTTATGGCAGCCCCAGCAGACTAATACAAGTGTTTAGTTTTATTATTGTTTTAAAATATGTAGTTTACCTGTGAGGTGGAAAAAGCAAAACCAAACTGAGAATATGACTCTTAGAAAGGGTAAAATGTCACCTTCACCATGGTGGAAGAAGGCCAAATGCCAAAAGGTGATTATCTGGTCTTCTGGCATACATTGCCATATTGATTCTCAGTTTTGACATTGGTCCTGGAAAGTACATCAGTTAGCATTGGATAAGTGAGATCAAAGTAGCTGAACATGAATATAGTTTATACATCCTTAAAGCTACCATGATTAATGTGTTTTTTTGTTCATGATCTCATTAAGTCCTTTCCAGGGTGGTTGGAAAGAATACTAGCTGATATTGCTATAAAAGTCACTTTGTGACCCTAATTACTAAGAAGCTCCTTTGAAGTGGGGGCATTTTTGTGAAGATTCCTGTAGAGTACAAATTTTCCTACACTCGGAGTCAATTCTAAGAGCTCCATCCACATAATTCTTTTTCAAATCTCATGTCATCAACCATCCAATCAGGTTGCTTCTAAGTTCCTGACCATTCTATCAAAACCAACAATCACTAAATATCCATATCTCAAACCTTTCAATATTTTCAAGCAAGGCAGAGAACAACTTCAGTAAACTGGGAAGAGTGTCACTTCTTTTGCCAAAAGAGTCTAAGAGTGGATTGAGTTTTGGTATTTGTAATCCTCTGATTCCTCATATAAGCCAATTTTCTAAAAATTATAGGTTCATTCTTTCCATATCCCTAAATATCCTTTGAGAGGCTGTGAATTCATTTAATATCATAATTTAGCAACCCACAGAAGCAAACTCTGTCTGGGATTTGGCTTTTAGTCCAGTGGCTCTAAGAGATAAGGAAATCTTTCAGAGAAGGCATAGGAATTTTTTGGTTTTTCTGTCTGCATTTGAACAACAATAACAAAAATAGCAAGGGGATTTGAACTTACCAAATTATTTATTTAATATTTCCAATCCCACTGGAGTAAATCACTCTACTCTGCAGTCTTGAATTTTATTTCTCATGTTATTGGCTCTCTGAACATTATTTTCAGTGGGTGCTTCTTCCAGGTGACCACTGATAATAACATAAGTGGTTTGTCATTTCCTATTGCGTATCATGGACTGCCAGACACCCTTCCGTTAATGCTCATTAGAACTTATTTTGTTATTGCCTTTAGTCTCAACTGACTCAAAATAACATACCCCAGATTCTCCTTATTTCTCTGAATGTCTTTGGCTTACAATTCCTTGTGCCAATTCCTGTGTTACCTTCTTGTATACATGGAAGAGATGAAGGGTTTAACTAAAGAACACTGGGCATTCAAAGAATATCCAGGAAGGCTACAGAATTAGGCAAGGGAAATGGGCAGGGATAAGGTAGGTTAAGTGGTAGCCAGGACCACAGCAAAACCATGCTACAAACTGATCTAGTGCTGATGATGCTGATTATTGGCTGCCAAGCTTGCATTGCTTTCATCACCCCACTGCCTCTAGAAATTGCTTTGCATTTTTGACACTCTGCTCCTAGAATTTCAATGCTACTGCTGCACCTTCTCTGCTTCTTAGCAAATATCTAGTGAGAAGCCTGTAATGGGGACACCTGCTTAGCAAGAGTGACTGGGTAGACATTATCAACTGTAGGAGACAGTATGTGTTTCCCTATTATTACCCATATGGTTTATGGACATATACAAATGATTGGCTAACTGAACACTCATTCCTGTCTCTTTTCCCTTGACCATTTCCTCTAAGTATTTTCAGTCCAAGCTTCTATTTGAATTAGAAGTGGCCATCTGAAATCTTTTTAGCCAATGAGACATATGTTGAATTATGCTGATGGATTTCTGGGAATGTTTTTGCTTTTACTTATAATAAAGGTAGTTTCAATTGATGTCCCTGCATTGCTTTGAATGTGGGCATAAGGCCTGGAGTTGTAGCAATCACTTGTGACTGTAACAAGAATAGAAAAATTACAGAGATGCAAACACTGATAATATCGAACCAGTGAATCAATGCTAGAAAAAACAAGGTACAGACTTCTTGTAATGTAAGAAAAATAAACCCCTGTTTGTTTAGGCTTTTGAACTCAAGTTTACTATTACTTGAAGCTGAACACATTGTAATGAATATAGTGGAGAATTCCCCAGATCCTGGGGGATAAATAAAAGTCATTTCTATTTTAAACACTAAATATAATTAAATTGATACTGATTTACCCAAGTTTACATCTGAAATTGTTATTGAGAATATTACAGATTTAGGTGGATAGTGTGTGAGTTGATGACAACTTCTTCCAAATACCTTTGGAAGTCTAATCTATAATATACGTACTTTTCCTATTAAACTCATGTAGGCTAACATATGGATAATAGTTTATATTTCTTAAATTTACTCTCCATTTCATGATGAAGCGCAACCACTGCTTCATGTTTTCCCCCAGCAAGAAAGTAGATAAGACTAAATGTAACTAACAGATTTTTAAATATAAAGTAATATGTAAAAGTAAGATAACATAGCAATCTACCTCTCTGACACTCAGCTAAGATAATCACAGATTCAAGACTCTACATGACAATAATAAACCTGTGTAAAAATTACAAAATTCAAATGCCACAAAACAAACTTAATATATTTATGTTCTAATTTTTTGGCATCGTTGCAAGACTGGTTGTAATCCAAATTCCTTTTGGGACCAGACAAGTAACATAAACGAGGCCAGGTATAAGAATGCATCTCTAAAATTTACAGGCAGCTCATGCAGCTCAATAACAAAAAAATAAACAACCCAATCCAAAAATGGGCAGAAGACCTAAATAGACACTTCTCCAAAGAAGATATACAGACTGCCAACAAACACATGAAAGAATGCTCAACATCATTAATCATTAGAGAAATGCAAATCAAAACTACAATGAGATATCATCTCACACCAGTCAGAATGGCCATCATCAAAAAATCTAGAAACAATAAATGCTGGAGAGGGTGTGGAGAAAAGGGAACACTCTTGCACTGCTGGTGGGAATGTGAATTGGTTCAGCCACTATGGAGAACAGTATGGAGGTTCCTTAAAAAACTACAAATAGAACTACCATATGACCCAGCAATCCCACTACTAGGTATATACCCTGAGGAAACCAGAATTCAGAAAGAGTCATGTACCAAAATGTTCATTGCAGCTCTATTTACAATAGCCCGGAGATGGAAACAACCTAAGTGCCCGTCGTCGGATGAATGGATAAAGAAGATGTGGCACATATATACAATGGAATATTACTCAGCCATAAAAAGAAACGAAATTGAGCTATTTGTAATGAGGTGGATAGATCTAGAGTCTGTCATACAGAGTGAAGTAAGTCAGAAAGAGAAGGACAAATACCGTATGCTAACACATATATATGGAATTTAAGAAAAAAAAATGTTATGAAGAACCTAGGGGTAAAACAGGAATAAAGACAGAGACCTACTGGAGAACAGACTTGAGGATATGGGGAGGGGGAAGGGTGAGGTGTGTTAGGGCGAGAGAGAGACATGGACATATATATACTAACAAACGTAAGGTAGATAGCCAGTGGGAAGCAGCCGCATGGCACAGGGAAACCGGCTCGGTTCTTTGTGGCTGTCTGGAGGGGTGGGATAGGGAGGGTGGGAGGGAGGGAGACAAAGAGGGAAGAGATATGGGAACATATATATATGTATAACTGACTCACTCTGTTATAAAGCAGAAACTAACACACCATTGTAAAGCAATTATACCCCAATAAAGATGTTAAAAAAAAAAAAAAAAAGAATGCATGCGTACATTGAAAGAATGGCTGCACCTAAGGGGAATCAAAAACAGATACTCTACCAAAGGAGGAGAAGCCCGGTTAGCTCCAGCTCATGTGGTCATGCTGGAATGCAGCACATTTGTCAGATATTCTAGCTGTCAACAGAAGCTAAACATTCCAGATTTCTAGGTGAAGTTTTAATGTTTTCCAATTTTATTCAATTAAACAATAATTAGAATCTGTATCAGATTTTGGGTCAATAACTAGTGACTTTCACATCAAGGAAAGACAGTTACTGAATAGAGTCCTTGTATTTTAAGGCTGGGAAAAGATACATTATGTAAAACAACATATACATACAGAGGGTTATAAACAGAAATAAACGGAATCAACAGAAATACTCGATCAAAATGTTTTACTTTCAAGGACTTCCTAGTGGAAGTAATTACTAAGGAAGGCAGGAGGGCTTTGCTAACTATGCAGGGATGATGCTATATACTAACATAATTTCAAATCAACTTTTAATTTACTTTCTACTAATGAAACACTGATGACATTATATTTACTTGTTCAATTTTTTATTATGAGAGGAATGCTAGTAACAAATAAACTCTCAAGTCATAGTGTTATAAAATAACATGAGTTAATTTCTTATTTCTATTATGTCGAATTGACTCAGAAGTCAGGGATAAGAGAACTTTCCTTTACGTTATCATCCAGGGACCAAGTCTGACATAGGCCACACAAGTTTCAACACGTAGCTTCCATGGACATTGATATTTACTCAAAAGAAGGGATGAATATTTTTATGGGCCAAGATTGGTTGTATCGTTCATTTATTCTCTTTGTACTCCATATTTTAGAACTGAATCCCAATGTCTCAACTGGGATACAAGAAAGATATATATATATTTTTTTACATCTTTATTAGAGTATAATTGCTTTACAATGGTGTGTTAGTTTCTGCTTTATAACAAAGTGAGTCAGTTATACATATACATATGTTCCCATATCTCTGCCCTCTTGCATCTCCCTCCCTCCCACCTTCCCTATCCCACCCCTCCAGGCGGTCACAAAGCACCAAGCTGATCTCCCTGTGCTATGCGGCTGCTTCTCACTAGCCATTTGGTAGTGTATATATGTCCATGCCTCTCTCTCGCTTTGTCACAGCTTACCTTTCGGCCTCCACATATCCTCAAGTCCATTCTCTAGTAGGTCTGTGTCTTTATTCCTGTCTTACCCCTAGGTTCTTCATGACTTTTTTTTTTCTCTTAAATTCCATATATATGTGTTAGCATACAGTATTTGTCTTTCTCTTTCTGACTTACTTCACTCTGTATGACATACTCTAGGTCTATCCACCTCATTACAAATAGCTCAATTTCATTTCCTTTTACGGCTGAGTAATATTCCATTGTATATATGTGCCACATCTTCTTTATCCATTCATCCGATGATGGACACTTAGGTTGTTTCCATCTCCGGACTATTGTAAATAGAGCTGCAATGAACATTTTGGTACATGACTCTTTTTGAATTATGGTTTTCTCAGGGTATATGCCCAGTAGTGGGATTGCTGGGTCATATGGTAGTTCTAATTGTAGTTTTTTAAGGAACCTCCATACTGTTCTCCATAGTGGCTGTACCAATTCACATTCCCACCAGCAGTGCAAGAGTGTTCCCTTTTCTCCACACCCTGTCCAGCATTTACTGTTTGTAGATTTTTTGATGATGGCCATTCTGACTGGTGTGAGATGATATCTCAACTGTAGTTTTGATTTGCATTTCTCTAATGATTAATGATGTTGAGCATTCTTTCATGTGTTTGTTGGCAGTCTGTATATTTTCTTTGTAGAAATGTCTATTTAGGTCTTCTGCCCATTTGTGGATTGGGTTGTTTGTTTTTTTTTTTGCTATTGAGCTGCATGAGCCATTTATAAATTTTGGAGATTAATCCTTTGTCAGCTGCTTCATTTGCAAATATTTTCTTCCATTCTGAGGGTTGTCTTTTGGTCTTCTTTATGGTTTCCTTTGCTGTGCAAAAACTTTTAAGTTTCATTAGGTCCCATTTGTTTATTTTTGTTTTTATTTCCATTTCTGTAGGAGATGGGTTTAAAAGGATCTTGCTGTGATTTATGTCATAGAGTGTTCTGCCTATGTTTTCCTCTAAGAGTTTGTATTCAGTGGCTCGACTGTGGCTTTCAAGCAACAGCCTTACCATGAGCAAGGTAACATGAATAATCAGTGAATATCTAGCCATCACTGACACAGAGATCTAGATTTTATTGATTAAATATATTTCTACTGGCTTTCTTACTCCATATGTTTTGGCTATATTAACAATTAATTTATATACTTCAATAAAAATGTGTTTTTTCACAAGTCATATGTAGTAATTTTACTGAATTATAATATTTAGATACATTGGTTATATATAATTTTCCAGACTGTGTCCCATTCAATTCCATTTGACGTCATTGGCTTCACCAGTATTTTTTTGATTAGCTACTATGTGCCAAGCATTGTGATGGTTTCCAGGGGAAAAAAAGTGTGTAAAAAATAAACTTGGGATAATTGTAGCTTTGGTGGATGAATTATATGCACTGATAGAGCATATACATGCTCACTAGAATGTAAAGAATTGAAGGAGGAAAACATGTAGAGACATGGTAATTAACAGTAATTAACAGTACACCTCAAAAGGCTGAAATGTCCCTGAATAGAATGGGACTCTAACTCATAAATCTATTGACTTATGTCAACAGATCAGGAAGGCTTAGAACTTGAAAGTACAAATACTTTAGAACAGGGTTCCCCAACCCCGGGGTGTGGACTGGTTCCTGTCTGCAGCCTGTTAGGAACCGGGCCACAGAGCAGGAGGTGAGTGGCAGTGAGCGAATCTTCATCTGCTGCTCCCCATCACTCGCATTACCACCTGAACCACCCCCCCACCACTTTCTGTGGAAAAATTGTCTTCCATGAAACCAGTCCTTAGTGCCAAAAAGGTTGGGGACTGCTGCTTTAGAAGATGAGAGAAACACATCATGATAATAACAGGGGACAATGTAAAAATCTACAAAAAATAGATTCTCCCCAGGGTAACCCTTGCTTATTACCCCCTTCTCTCCAACCCATGGGAATACATTTATATATAGACACACACACACACACACACACACACACGCACATGCACACACACACACACACACACACACAGAATACTGGATCTTTCAAATTCAGGGACAATTCAAATTTCAGAACAGAGGGGTGAAGGAGGTTTCACAAAGAAAATGAGTATTCAGTGAAAATTTGCAAACCACAAAACAATGACAACTCATATCCCTTTATCTTAATCTGTTCTCACAAGTTCTGCAGCCAGTTCACCTATCCTTCAACAGCAGAATACAGATTCATTCTTAGAGAGGCTGAAGAACTAAGGGAGAAAAACCATAGGTAACTTTATATTGGGTATGGGGGCTTCCACTTGAAAAGTCAGGATCTTCGTATGCTGAGGGCCACCAGTTAATAAGTCCTACACCTGGACAGAGTTCCAATCAGTAGTCAAGCCTCATAAGACATGAAAAATAAAATTCAACATTAACTAACATGAAAAAGCAATCTCACAGGAAGCAGAAGCCAAGGAGCAAAAGAAAAGTTCAATGAAATTATAAGCGGTATTCTGAGAGGTATAAGGGAATATACTGTCT
Organism: Lipotes vexillifer; assembly: GCF_000442215.2. Taxonomy (NCBI): domain Eukaryota; kingdom Metazoa; phylum Chordata; class Mammalia; order Artiodactyla; family Lipotidae; genus Lipotes; species Lipotes vexillifer. The sequence continues at coordinate 247,662 of NW_006792400.1, forward strand.
TTTTTGTTTGTTTTAATTAGAAAGGACCACTTAATCTCTTTATGTCTCATTTGTGAAATTATCTCATAATGTAGCTATAAAGATTACATTAAAGAATATATATATATAAATATATATATAATATATACTTAGAACAATATATATGTATAACATACTTAGAACAATGCCAGGCACATAAAAAATGATACATAAATGTTAACTATTATTTTTAAGCCAAGGAATAGTGCGAACTACACGTTTATAATTACTCCATAAATTTCTAAGACTGAGGACAGTATTCTAATTAAATTAATTTTACAATCTGAAAATGAAATGGAGAAAACAACTGCATTTATAATAGTATCATAGTGTAAAAATAATAAAATATTTAGTAATAAATTTAACAATGGCAGTATAGAACTTGTACACTGAAAAGCACAAAAAATTGCTGAAAGAAATTAAATAATTAAATAGTGGAAAAGACACCCATGTTCATAGATTACAAGATATAATATGGCTAAGATGGAAAGACATCCCAAATTGATCAAAAAATACTACCCAATCCTTGTAAAAATCTCAGCTGCTTGTTTTTTTCAGAAATATACTGACTGGGGCTTCCCTGCTGGTGCAGTGGCTGAGAGTCTGGCCTGCCGATGCAGGGGACACGGGTTCGTGCCCCGGTCTGGGAGGATCCCACATGCCGCGGAGTGGCTGGGCCCATGTGCCATGGCCGCTGGGCCTGTGCGTCCAGAGCCTGTGCTCCGCAATGGGAGAGGCTGCAACAGTGCGAGGCCCGTGTACCGCAAAAAAAAAAAAAAAAAGAAAAAGAAAAAAAGAAATTTACTGACTGATCCTAAAATTCAAACAGAAATGAAGAGCTAAAATAATATTGAAAAATAAAAGAACAAGTTTAGAGGCTTCAAACTTCCTAATTTCAAAACTTACTACAAATATACAGCAATCGAGAGTGTGGTACTGGCATAAGAATAAACAAAAAGATAATTGGGCTAGAATTGGCAATACATCTATAAACTCCACATTTACAGTTTAATTTTTTAACATCTTTATTGGAGTAAAATTGCTTTACAATGTTGTGTCAGTTTCTGTGTATAACAAAGTGAAACAGCTACATGTATATATATCCCCATATCCCCTCCCTCTTGCACCTTCCTCCCACTCCCCCATTCCATCCCTCTAGGGAGTCACAAAATACCGAGCTGATCTCCCTGTGCTATGCAGCTGCTTCCCACTAGCTAGCTATTTTACATTTGGTAGTGTATATATGTCAACGCTACTCTCTCACTTCATCCCAGCTTACCTTTCCGCCCCCCCCCACAACGTCCCGTGTCCTCAAATCGATTCTCTACGTCTGCGTCTTTATTCCTGTCCTGCCCCTAGGTTCATCAGAACCATTTTGACAAGGGTGCTGAGACAATACAATGAGGGAAAGAATACTCTTTTCACCAAATGTTGCCAGAACAACTGGACAGCGACATGTAAAAGAATGAAGTGGACCCCCTACTTAATTTTATTTATACCTCATATATAAAAATGAAAAAAAAATAGCTCTTAAATCTAAAGTTAAAAGGTAAACTTTAAAACTCTTAGCAGCATAGGAGAAAATTGTTGTGGCATTCATTCAGGCAATAGTTTTTATGACACTAAAAGTGCAGACAACAAAATTAGATAAATTGGAATCCATAAATATTTTAAAGTTTTGTGCTTCTAAAGACACCATAAAGAAAATAAAACGACAACTTATAAAAATTAAGAAAAGTTTTGCAAGTCATATATCTCATCAGAAAACTACTTCTAGAATATACAAAGAACACTTACGACTCAACAATAAGGTGGCAACCTAATTTTAAAATAGACAAAGGATTTGAATAGATATTTCACCATAGAAGATATTCAAATGACCAGTAAGCACATGAGATACTCAAAGTTTATTAGTCATTAGGGGAATAAAAATCAAAACCATAATGAGATACCTTATCATACCCACTAGGATGGCCAGACAATAACAAGTGGTGTGGAGAATGTGTAGTAATTAGAACACTCATACACTGTCATGGGTAAGACTGTAAAATGTTGCAGCAACTTTGGAAAACAGTTTGACGTTCTTAAAACTGTTAAACATAGATTTACCATACAATCTAGAAATTACACTCCTAGGTACATGTCCAAGAGAATGAAAATATATGTCTAAAAAAGTGTATGCTAATGATCATGGCAGAATTATTCTTAGTAGCCAAAAAGTGGGAACAACTCAAGTGAACATCAGTGCGATGAATGGGTAAATCAAATATGATATATCCATTCAATGGAATATTATTTGGCAATGAGAAGAAATAAAGGATACATGCTACAATATGGATAAACCTTGAAAACATTATGCTAAGTGAAAGGAGTTATGCAGAAAAGGCCACAGCTGTATGATTCCATTATATGAAATATCCATAATAGGAAAATCCAATGAGAAAGAGAATAGAATAATGCTTTCCCAGGACTTGGGGCAGAGGATAACTGGAGTGAATGCTAAGGAGCATAGTTTCCTTGGGGGGTAACGAAAATGTTTTAAAGTTAGGTAGTGATGATGGTTGCACAAATCTGTGAATATAGAAAAAACACTGAACTATACACTATAAGGGATGAATGTTATGGTATGTAAATTACATCACAATAAACTTGATATAAAATAGTTTAAAAATTAAATTAATCTTATTAGAATGAAGAACAATGATGCCAAGGCTTATCATGAAACAGAAAAGCCACACTCAGAGAGAGAGAGGAATTTTAATAAGAAAGAATCCTGAGCACAAGTAAGGAGTTATGGATGATTGGTGAATTGGATTAAAAGTATTTTAATGTTCTTAGAAGACTCAAACCTTACATTATATAGGGCAATTCATCTGATATGTATTCATCATAAACCATGAAATAGAGTTGGTGATGGAAGAGTGGATATAGATGCTAGGAATTAAGGCATGGATGAAACATTTTTAGATGCAAAAAAGCTCTTTGATATAATCATGTTCACACATCTTGTAAATGGTATGGCCAAAAAGGAACCCAAGTGATTCATATTCTGGTTCCAAGTTGACATGTGAATGCATTAGAGCAGCGGTCCCCAACCTTTTTGGCACCAGGGACTGGTTTCATGGAAGACAATTTTTCCAAGGATGGGGGGTAGGGGGGATGATTCAGAGGGTTATGCAAGAGATGGGGAGTAGTGGATGAAGCTTCTCTCACTCCCCTGCCACTCACCTCCTGCAGTGTGGCCCAGGTCCTAACAGGCCTAGGACCAGTACCAGTCTGTGGCCTGGGGGTTGGGGACTTCTGTGTTAGAGTGTGATTATTTTCATCCACATACTGTATTTGTTTTTTAATTCCATTTCTGTATGTGTCACATAAACTAGTCAGCAATAGCATAGAAACTAATCACTTGTTCCAAATAATATGTTAAAATTAGAATGTACTTGAGCAACTCAAATGCCTTTCTAAAATTTAAAAGTAACATGCAATATTACACAGTTCTTTTTTTATTTATTATCTTATTAATTTGGGTAGTAGTATGACGTTGGCATAAAACGATTTGTTAGCTATAGTCCCATGCTGCTTGTTTTGCATGATTATATTATCTTCTTTCTGAATTATGACTTCATTCATTATTTTTCTTTCATTTCAATAAATAATTAGATTTACTTCACTGCAAGTCTGCAGAGTCTTTTATTGCAAGTGACTTCTTCAAAGGATTATATATAGATTCATTATCCTACAGTTACACTATTAGCCTACACTTTTTCTAAATAAACCAGGTTTCAAAAAATGTCATATGATGCTTACAATATCTATTATTTATTATCTTCAGGTAAAAAAGTGATTTTTGCTTATTTGGCTATTTCTAATGTTAGTTCTTTAAATATGCTCTCTTCAGATTAGATCTAGAAGTCTAATATGAGAAAATAAGGACCTTGGGTAGTTAACCAGGTAAATGAGGCAAGATATACCTTTTAAACTATTAGTGTTAATACTACATATGTAACATTTCTTCTCCTCCTCTTCCTCTTTCTCTTCTTCTTTCTCACCTTTTTTTTCCTACTTCAACTATATAGTCAAACAGATTAAATGGCCAGAATTCATGTATGAAACCACTTCTAAGCATTCTCTTTATGCTACAGTCTCTTAATTTGAACTTTAGAGTTTTCTCTAAGAGATACATTAGAAATATTAAGGCTCATGAGAGGCTTCTGCAAGCAACTATATGCCAATAAAATGGACAAGCTGGAAGAAATAGACAAATTCTTAGAAAAGTACAACTTTCCAAGACTGACCTAGGAAGAAATAGAAAATATGACCAGACCAATCACAAGCACTGAAATTGAAACTGTGATTAAAAATCTCCCAACAAACAAAAGTTAAGGACCAGATGGCTTCACAGGTGAATTCTATCAAACACTTAGAGAATAGTTAACACCTATCTTTCTCAAACACTTGTAAAACATTGCAGAGGGAGGAACACTCCCAAACCCATTCTATGAGGCCACCATCACCTTGATACCAAAACCAGACAAAGATATCACAAAAAAAGAAAATTACAGGTCAATATCAGTGATTAACATAGATGTAAAAATCCTCAATAAAATACCAGCAAATAGAATCTAACAACATATTAAAAGAATCATATACCATGATCAAGTGGGATTTATCCCAGGGGTGCAAGGATTCTTCAATAAACATAAATCAATCAATGTGATACACCATATTAACAAATTGAAGAATAAAAAATATATGATCATCTCAATATAAGCAGAAAAAGCTTTGGACAAAGTTCAATACCCATTTATAATAAAACTCTCCAGAAAGTGTGCATAGAGGGAACTTACCTCAACACGTTAAAGGCCATATATGACAAACACACAGCCAACATTGTTCTCAATGGTGAAAAACAAGCATTTCCACTAATATCAGGAATAAGACAAGGTTGCCCACTCTCACCACTATTATTCAACAGAGTTTTGGAAGTTTTAGCCACAGCAATCAGAGAAGAAAAAGAAATAAAAGGAATCCAAATTGGAAAAGAAGTAAAATTGTCACTGTTTGCAGATGACATGACAGTATACATAAGAAAATCCTAAAGATGCCACCGGAAAACTACTAGAACTAATCAATGAATTTGGTAAGGTTGCAGGATACAAAATTAATGCACAGAAATCTCTTGCATTCCTGAGTGCTAACAACAAAAGATCAGAAAGAGAAATTAAGGAAACAATCCCATTTACCACTGCAACAAAAAGAATAAAATAACTAGGAATAAACCTACCTAAGGAGGCAAAAGACTTGAACACAGAAAACTATAAGATACTGATGAAAGAAATCAGGGATGACACAAACAGATGGAGAAATATACCATGTTTTTGGATTGGAAAAATCAATATTGTGAAAATGACTATACTACCCAAAGCAATCTTCAGATTCAATGCAAAAACTATAAATTACCAACAGCATTTTTCACAGAATTAGAACAAAAAATTTTACAATCTATATGGAAAGACAAAAGACCCCAAATAGCCAAAGCAATCTTGAGAAAGAAAAATGGAGCTGGAGGAATCAGGCTCCCTGACTTCAGACTATACTACAAAGTTACAGTAAACAAGACAGTATGGTACTGGCACAAAACCAGAAATATAGATTAATGGAACAGAATAGAAAACTCAGAGATAAACCCACACACCAATGGTCACCTAATCTATGACAAAGGAGGCAAGAATATACAATGGAGAAAAGACAGCCTCTTCAATAAGTGGTGCTGGGAAAACTGGACAGCTACATGTAAAAGAATGAAATTAGAACACTTCCTAACACCATACACAAAAATAAACTCAAAATGGAGTAAGGACCTAAATGTAAGGCCAGACACTATAAAACTCTTAGAGGAAAACATAGGCAGAACACTCTTTGACACAAATCACAGCAAGATCTTTTTTGACCTTCTTCCTAGAGTAAGGAAAATAAAAACAAAAATAAACAAATGGGACCGAATGAAAACTTAAAATCTTTTGCACATCAAAGGAAACCATAAATGAGACAAAAAGACAACCCTCAGAATTGCAGAAAATATTTTCAAAAGAAGCAAATGATAAGGGATTAATCTCCAAAATATATAAACAGCTCATGAAGCTCAATATCAAAAAAAAAAACAAACAAAAAAAACAAAACCACCCAATTGAAAAATGGGCAGAAGACCTAAATAGACATTTCTCCAAAGAAGACATACAAATGGCCAACAAACATATGAAAAGATGCTCAACATCACAAATTATTAGAGAAATGCAAATCAAAACTACAATGAAGTATCATCTCACACAGGTGAGAATGGTCATCATCAAAAAATCTACAAACAATAAATGCCAGAGAGGGTGTGGAGAAAAGGGAACCCTCTTGCACTGTTGGTGGGAATGTAAATTGATACAACCACTATGGAGAACAGTATGGAGATTCCTTAAAAAACCAAAAGCAGAACTACCATATGACCCAGCAATCCCACTACTGGTCATACACCCAGATAAAACCATAATTCAAAAATAAACATGTACCACAATGTTCATTGCAGCACTATTTACAATAGCCAGGACATGGAAGAAACCTAGATGTCCATCAACAGAGGAATGGATAAAGAAGATATGGTACATATATAAGATAGAATATTAGTCAGCCATAAAAAGGAAGGAAACTGGGTCATTTGCAGAGACATGGATGGACCTAGAGACTGTCATACGGAGTGAAGTAAGTCAGAAAGAGAAAAACAAATACCGTATGCTAGCACATATATATGGAATTAAAAAAAAAAAAAAGGTTCTGAAGAACCTAGGGGTAGGACAAGAATAAAGATACAGACATAGAGAATGGATTTGAGGACATGGGGAGGTGGAAGGGTAAGCTGGGATGAAGTGAGAGTGGCACTGACATATATACACTACCAATATAAAATAGATAGCTAGTGGGAAGCAGTTGCATAGCACAGGGCGATCAGCTCGGTGCTTTGTGTCCACCTAGAGGGCTTGGATAGGGAGGGTAGGAGGGAGACACAAGAGGGAGGAGATATGGGGATATATGTATATGTATAGCTGATTCACTTTGTTATAGAGCAGAAACTAACACATCATTGTAAAGCAATTATACTCCAATAAAGATGTTAAAAAACAAACAAAACAGAACAAAAGTCTACAGGGAAAAAAAAAGGCAGAGATCCTGTCCATAGGAACACATATACGTAGAGTCTCTGCATTTTTTCCATGCAAGATTCATATTTCCTTTGTATTCAATAAGGCTATAACCCTGTGTTCACTGACCCTTGTTGTTTTTTTATTTGGTTGGCTCTTAGGAGAATTATATTTTCGGGCCAGAAATCTTAATATAGAACCTGCACTCCCGATTGTATAAGACATAACTTTGAATGATGACATAAGGAACAATGACAGCAGTTGTGTCTTTAACCATAAAACCTATAAACCACATATAAATAAATGTATATACATTCTTCTTTGATTGAAGGTTGAATGGGTTTTCCATATCCTTGCTAAGAATAGTATCATCACTTCATCAAGACACATCTGCAACTAGATTCTATCACCATGTATGAACACAGTGGAAGTGAAGGCAGCTCTAGAAAATCACAAATGTGATTAGATGTCCTTGGACCCTCAGTATATCGTTGTGTCTTTTTCTTCAGCCAAAAGTAAATCACATCTGCCTCTACACCAAACCATTTCTGGTCCCCAAACATGACCAGGATGCTGGCAAACATCTGCCTTCTCATCTCAGTTACTGATATTTCATTTGTTCGGAGAAAATGACTGCAACACATGAACTTTCCCTCTTTACTTCTCTCTCCCCCCAAAATGCTCATTTATGGAGGAACAGGTTTCAGTCTCTAAATGATTACTCTACGCTTGGCAGGTGGAGATTGCAGCGCCAGTTACGTTAATGGTTTCTGAGGTGACGCTGAGGCTTTGGACGCTACTTGGCAGAAGAGCTAGCAGGAAACTAATGAGTATCCCAGCATGACCCTGGGCCATTAAAAGGGGGGTGTTGTGAGGAGCGGAGGAGAGAAATAAATTAGAGACCTCAGCTTCTGGTAAGAATATCAGCGAAGGCCCTTAATGGAGTCTAGAAAAGAAAATTAATCACCCATAATGATTGGGGTGTGTGCGAATATTTGATTTAATACGGCTTATAAATATTTTTCTACAGAATGATGCATGGCATCAGAGAGAGCTGAGAAGCACAATCTGAACTTGATTTAATCATGAGATGAGCAGAGTGGTGGAAGTGACAAGAATTATAGGAATATGTTCTTGGGGAAGGCATTCTTTTCCTATTGCACTTGCGGTAATCTTGGCTAAAAAAAGTATAGAATTCTGCTGTGAAGAATCTACCTTGGAAATCATGATCTTAAGTATTGGAGATAGTCAATTAACAATTGGCAGATTAAAATATACTTACAGATGCACTAACCTAATATCGCATTTTTAGTAAGAATGAACAATGGAAATGTAAATTTCATAGTCACTGGGCTCTGACATCACATGTTAATCATCCAAGTAAAATAACAAGAAAATAAAACTTTAAATGTTGAATAATTAAGCTGATAGAAAGAAAGGTGTTTTCAGAAGAAATCAGGTTTTTTTCTTTTATAAGTTTTAACAGGAGAAAGAGACCTTAGAAAAAATATTCATATGATTCATAGGAAATAGAAAGTCACCCTGCTGTAGGGAGAAACAAACAAGCAAAACAAAATATAGTACTGTTTATTAGACGTCATGAGTTGAAGAACTCATTCTTTAGTTAAGTATCTCCCTGACCTTTTGTCAAATCAGTTAATTTTCTTTTCCCTCAGTAGTCTCATACTTAACCTGAGTCTATATTTCCCAGTCCCTCAATTGAAAAATTAATCAAGATTAATGCTTAAAAATTTACAAGTTTAAATTTATTATAGTCTTAATACAGAATAACAGATGGGAAATTATACAGGGGAGTGACTCCCATAATAACTCACCAAGCAAGGATTCTGGTCCCTTTCCAATTGTGCAGACCATTTTGGCAAAAGCCAGAAGCTGTTTAGGGAGAGAAATAAATATGACCCTCCATTCCATTGACACTTCATAATCATCAGGTCTTGGGAAGTCACTTAACTTCTTTCTGCTTTATTTCTATTATCTGTTTTTAAAAGGTGATAATGAGTAGCATTAGTCTGAAATATTATGAAGTGTAGGATAATTAGTAAACTAAAAATTACTTTGGAATGGAATTCTTTCACAAAAGAAAGGCACCAAAATAAGTTGTGCAAAGTCAAAGGAATCTAATAGTTTAACAACAAAAAATGAGAGAGGTCAGATTGGAGCTGTGCCTTTCAAGGAGCAGAGTGGGAAATTCTTACTCCTTGGAGGCACTTGAATAATCAGATACAGACTCACCATCACTAACACCCACGGTATCTCTTCTGTTATCCACTGCTGAATGGTGCCAAACTACATCAAAATGTAGCGTCCGTTTGTACCTTTTATTTACAAAACAGCAATAGAGTCACAGATGTGGAAAGCAAACTTACGGTTACCGGAGGGAAAGGGGGGAGGGATAAATTGGGAGATTGAGATTAACATACACACACTACTACATATAAAGTAGATAACCAATAAAGACCTACTATATAGCACAGGGAAATCTTTTCAGTATTGTGTAATGACCTACATGGAAAAATAATTTAGAAAAGAGTGGATATATGTGTATGTATAACTGATTAACTTTGCTGTACAGCAGAAACTAACACAACATTTTAAATCAATTTTAAATCAATTACACTCCAATAAAACTTTAAAAAATAAAGATTAAAAAAATAATAATAAATAAAATAAAATGGGGAATATTTAAAGAAAAAAAAAAGAATGCAGTGTCATTCCCATCCTAACCTCTACTTCAGAAGAGGGAGCCAGAACATGGGATCAGCCTCTGTACTCACTCTACTTGACAAAAATTGGTGAACAGCTCATTCCATCAAAGCAAAGCGGGTACAAGACAGAATTTACACAGAGGAAATTATTATTTCACTTGTGATAATCATTTTAACCTTCTCTTGGATTATTTTTGACTTCTCTTTTTTAGATTCAGGATTTGATTCTTCCAACTTCTGAACATTTCAAGAGCCCTTTTCTTTATTTTATATCCTTTTAATCTAATTAACTGTGTCTCACTAGGAAACAATCAATTATGTAATTTTGCATATACTTATATAATTTTATACATACTTATTTTTACTGTGAAAATTTCTATGTTACATATGTGTGTAATTTTATAAAGCTCTTTATGGAAATCAGCATGTATCCAAATCCATCACGTTTAGTGGGATAATGCTTTGAAGGTGAGAGGGAAAAGATGTGCTCATTTTGCTACATCCTCAACATTAAATATTTTAATGCCTTAATTTTGACCAAAACCAAAAAATGGTGATTTCTATTTTATTTTAATTTTCAGGCCTTTAAGCACTAGTGGAAACATATTCTATAAGTTTATCTGGCCATCTGTATTCTTTATTTTATATATTGATATTTTATATTCATGGCTGTTAGAATTTTTTAAATAAGGAGAATAGCTAGAAGATGTTCTCATTTTATTTGAGGACCCATGGTATTCTGTAAAACTTAGTTTGGGGAACCATCTTGTGCCCTCAAATGCATATTTGTGAGTGCAGAAGCAGGTAGTGTGTTCCATTTGTAGTTTAAGGAAATCTTGTAACAGCCTAATAAACTGTAAACACTTTCCCCATCATTCCTTTAGTATTTATATCCTTGTGTTGGAAGATTGTATAGGGTCCACAGTAATGGTGCAATTAACTATACATTCATCTGCAAACTCACTTTTTGATTTTTCAACTTATGTTTGACTGCTGATAACATGACCTTGCATAGTCTTGTCACAGGTGAATGCAGACATTTGTAAGATTAGGTTCAGGAAATGGACTATTACATGAGTAAAAGAGAAAACTCTGAGAGGAGACACAAAAAGCAAAAGCTGTTAATGCCTGGAATGCATAAGGGGAGCTTATCCCTTTCCTGTGGGTTCACCACCTCCTTCTGTAGTGATAAATTATGTGCCAGGTCAACTGCATTTGTTGCGACCCATGTAAGACAAGGCAAGCATTCAGCTCTTGACTAGAAAAGTTTTGTGATTAACTCTTCTGCAGTTTATAAGAACCAGAATGCTTATAAAGAATCCTGAAATAAAAGACATATTATGAAGCAATGATGCTCAGCATTTATAATTTCCATTTTATTTTATACAACACTTTTAGCATATTGAGATTTCTAAAGAAGTTGCTACTAGCCGATGACTAGAAAAATCATGTAATGCTGAGAAAGAAGGAAGTGTACATTTTATCTTGTTTAGCTCTCATTTTAAGATATAATAAAAACATGATTGAGACTGACATATACACACTACTATATATAAAATAAGTAACTAAAAAGGACCTATCATATAGCACAGGGAACTCTAGTCAATAATAAACTTTTGGGAAAATAATCTAAAAACGAATGGACATATGTATATGTATGAGTGATTCACTTTACTGGACACCTGAAACTAACACAACATTGTAAATCAAATATACTCCAAAAAAAATTAAAAAAAAAAAAAGGAAAAGAAAATAAAATGAAAGATGGGATGATGGTCCAGGGTGACACAGCAAGGCAGATGCAGACCCGACATTGACACAAATATTTCTGATTTTCAAAACAGTGCCATTTCTACCCCACCACATTACTTTGTTTCTGATATACATACATTAAAATAACAACTATTACTGAGCAGCTATTATGTGGTAATAAAATGAATAAGGCACCATCTTCTTTTAATTTAATTTCTTCAAAAAAGAGTAAACTCTACAACTATAAAGTATCAGGTAGTGGAAAATGTCACGATTTTCTGGTATTTAACTAGATCACTAAGTAATCATTGAGTGGAACAAGTTTCACTTTCTACTGAAGTGCTTTGGTGGGTCCGTAATGCAGGTCCAAGCAAATGTCTGTAGGTTACTTTTGCACAGAATGTTAATGTAATACATGTTGGAAGACATTAATTTCTAGAAGTGTCAATCCATTCTCCATTTCACAGAAACTATAAGGCATCTTCCATAAGCCAAGCACTCCATAAGTAAGCAACTAATTTTCCTAAAGGGGATTTAGTCACGTTTCTGTTTTTATCATCTGGATGAAACCCCAGTTAGCAGTACCTTCCAGGAAGGATCATTTTGCACCTTTATTTCCAAGTCTCCACGTGGAAAGGCCATTACTTATTTCCTTTTAACAAAAGGGACCAAACTGGATACAGGGAATTCCTTAAGCTTCAGGGAACTTTACAGGAATGAACTGCCCACTTACAACTCAGGCTGGTTTAGGAAGCTGACCTCACCTTCCATCATTGTGAGCTTCTAGTCGCCTATTCAATGAAGTGTGACAACAGCAGCCACATAGCACAGGGAGATCAGTTCTGTGCTTTGTGACCACCTAGAGGGGTGGGATAGGGAGGGTGGGAGGGAGATGCAAGAGGGAGGAGTTATGGGGATATATGTATATGTATAGCTGATTCACTTTGTTATACAGCAGAAACTAACACATCACTGTAAAGCAATTGTACTCTAATAAAAATGTTAAAAAAAAAAACATGTGAAAACATTTTATTATGGGGCCATTAATTTGTCCTGCTGTCTATGTGATGTTCTCCATATGTTATGTGCCCTTCTGCTCTAAGGTCTTTCCTGC
>NW_006792400.1:260465-261978 GCF_000442215.2 Lipotes vexillifer
GACTTCTTTTACAAGGTGGAGGTCTGATGGGCACCCTTTTCCCTGTTCTGTCCTTGATGTCTAACATCATTCCAACATTTTATTTGTGCATGAAAGAGTGGAATGTTATGGAATTACCTCCTGAAGTTGTGAATTTTCTTATACTCTCCAAAGGTATCTGCCAAGCTTTGGCTATTAAGGACCTAGTCAATGAATTTAAGAACATTATTACCAAAAATTCATTTTAGCATATGGAGATAAAAAAGGAAAAGGCTCCATTACTTTTACAAAATAGTCTAAGAGAATATGCATGGGCTAAAAGGAACATAACTATATAGATTGCTATTTATTACCCCTATCAGACAAATAAAATTTGCTCAATAATGTAGTAAACTGAAGGAAAAAATAAGTAAATAACCTTCAAACCTAAGTTTTTAAAAATATATACCATATATGTTAGTATATAATGATATCATTTCAGTATATTTTGTATCCAAAGGACTTTTCAACCCAGTGTTTGTGAATACTCTAATCCTACACCTAATTTATTCAGCTGAATATTAATAAATAGCATATTATGTTCTAAGGTTTACCTAGATAGAGAGTGGGGTGAGCAGAAGGTGAATACCAATGGTTTCTGCTTTTAATATCTCCCTATGTGGCATATCGAACCTTAATAAACATATGATGAATAAATATACATTATAGATTGGGGAAACAAATATATTGTTCTCTAATTATTTGTGTAAGTGCTATAATACAGGTATTCACAAAGGGGTGTGGAGTATTCAGAGGATGGAGAATGATCCCATACCCCATACAAGAAGGAAAATTGTGCGCTAATACTTGAAAGAGGAGTGAGAATTTTAAAAGGAAGGAAGCGTGGTTCATGGAGGTGATAACTCCAGTTTTCTGTGGGTTAGAGAGATGACTGAAGTCTTTTACCAAGGCCACTTTCCTGTTTCTGATGATTCTACTATAGTTATGTAAGATGGTAACATTGGGGGAGGCTGGATGACGGACATATGGAATATGGAATATTTGGGGGACTTTTTCTATACTTTTAAATGTAGCTCTAAATATATGTTCAATAAAAGATGAAAAAAGACTTTGTATTATTAATTGTAGTAGGCAGAATCCTAAAATGGCCCCCAAGATTTCCCACTTCCCCAGTACAGGGCCTACATAAACCATGGGACTCTGAATATGGTGGCTTTTACTCCCATAATAGCTTATGTTATTTGGCACAGTTGATCTTAAAATAAGGAGATTATCTAGGTGGGCCTGGCTTGATCACACGTGCCTATTAAAAGCAGTGAGCTTTTTCTGGGTAGTTGCATGGAAAAAGACCAGAGATTAAAAATATGAGAGAGGGATTTTATGCATTTTTGTTGGCTTGAAGATGGAGGGGACCATGTGTCAAGTAATACATACAACTTCTAGGAGCTGAAAGCAACCCCTCGGCTGACAGCCAGCAAGGGAACAAGGATCTCAGTATTGCAACCACGAGAAAAGAATTCTGCCAACAGCAGGA
>NW_006792400.1:261988-267445 GCF_000442215.2 Lipotes vexillifer
GGAATGAGGTTGGAAGTGGATACGTCTCCAAAGACTCTAGACAAGAATTCAGCTAGGGTAACACCTTAATTTTCACTTCACACTACGCTGGGCAGAGAATACAGAAGTTCTGAGCTAAAATTCTCACTTAAGTTTACAGTTATGAGTTATACAACAATAGAAAATGTACCTTGCCTAAGTAGAATACCCAAATTCTCTTGGAGAAAACACTATGTCCCAAAATTATTACATCTCTCTCAACCCACAATAACTCCCCCTAATGGTTCTTACACTACAAGTAGCCAATGGCTCCAAACATTCAATCTATGATTATTCAGTCTGCTACAAATGCTGCCTTTCTCTTACTTAGTACTTCAGGTAAACTGTGTTCAGTAACTACATCATATCAACACTGGTGATATGATACTTCTGGTTTCAAGAAAGAAGGGGCAAAAAAATATCTTCTAAGACCTCAAAACATTTGTTTCTTGAAAGTAATCTCTGAAAAAATGAAAGATCAAGAGATAGGCACCAAAGTGTTATCACTGATGAAATTAGGAAAGATGAAATTTCTATACCATAGCATAAGAATGTAGATAGTACGTGGAGTGTTGAATCCACTGGCAGAGCTATTTAAGGACTGTGTACCCATAGAGAAAGATAATGATAAACAGCAACTCTCAGAAATAGAAGCACCAGACACCAAGAAACGTAGGTTGACACAGAAGACCGAAAAAGGATAATGAAAAGTTAATACAAAGAACAATTAGGGGCTTCCCTGGTGGCGCAGTGGTTGAGAGTCCGCTTGCCAGTGCAGGGGACGTGGGTTTGTGCCCCGGTCCGGGAAGATCCCATATGCCGCGGAGCTGCTGGGCCCGTGAGCCATGGCCGTTGAGCCTGCGCGTCAGAAGCCTGTGCTCCGCAATGGGAGAGGCCACAACAGTGAGAGGCCCTCATACCAGAAAAAGAAACAAAAAACAATTAGACCCTTCTATAACCATCCCTCGCCATTTAGTTAGGCAATTAGTCTCTCATTCTAGATACATTCACTAGAGAGATTAATGCAGACACTCTGAACTCAGGACAACAAGACATGAAGAAGTTGAGCTGCCCAACTAAAAATAGAGGGTTATAACCCCTGTGTAAGAGGCTGGAAGATTCTTCTCCGCAGACTGATCAGGTCCAGACAAAGTAACAAAACAATATTTTACATTTTCTAAAGAAAAGCCAGCTAAACACCTGACTACTCTACCAGTCAAAAGTCTCAGCCCAATTAGTATTTTTGTTTCATACTCTGAAAAACAAATGCACAGTAAAATTAGCAGGGTTTTTGAAGAAAGGCTCCAGTAAGAAGTCAAAGGTCAATACAAAGAAACAGAGAATAGTTTATCAGAGAAAATGCAGAGAACAGAAGAAAACTTCAATATACCATCATTGATAATCTCTGAAAGATAAGAAAAAATATTTATTTATAAGAATGAGAAGCTAATAAAATCAAAAAATAAGAAATAGTTCTTTTAAATTTAAAAAATGAGAGCTTTTTATTTATTTTTTACTGCTTACTAATCACATCGCAAACTTTATGCATTTCTCTTTTTTTTAACGTCTTTATTGGAGTTTAATTGCTTTACAATAGTGTGATAGTTTCTGCTATATAACAAAGTGAAACAGCTATACATATACATATATCCCCATATCTCCTCCCTCTTGTGTCTCCCTGCCACCCTCCCTATCTAGGTGGACACAAAGCACCGAGGTGATCTCCCTGTGCTATATGGCTGCTTCCCACTAGCTATCTATTTTACATTTGGTAGTGTATATATGCCATGCCACTCTCTCACGTGGTCCTAGCTTACCCTTCCCCCTCCCCGTGTCCTCAAGTTCATTCTCTATGTCTGCATCTTTATTCCTGTCCTGCCCTTAGGTTCTTCAGAACCTTTTTTTTTTTTTTTTAGATTCCATTTATATGTGTTAGCATACGGCATTTATTTTTCTCTTTCTGACTGACCTCACTCTGTATGGCAGACTCTAGGTACATCCACCTCACTACAAATAACTCTATTTTGTTTCTTTTTATGGCTGAGTAATATCCCATTGTATATATGTGCCACATCTTCTTTATCCATTCACCTGTTGATGGACACTTAGGTTGCTTCCATGTCCTGGCTATTGTAAATAGAGCTGCAATGAACATTGTGGTACATGCTTCTTTTGGAATTATGGTTTTCTCGGAGCATATGCCCAGTAGTGGGATTGCTGGGTCGTATGGTAGTTCTATTTTTAATATTTTGAGAAACCTCCATACAGTCCTCCATAGTGGCTGTATCAGTTTACATTCCCACCAACAGTGCAAGAGGGTTCCCTTTTCTACACACCTTCTCCAGCATTTACTCTTTGTAGATTTTTTGATGATGGCTTTTCTGACTGGTGTGAGGTGATAACATATTGCAGTTTTGATTTCCGTTTCTCTAATGATTAGTGATATTGAGCATCCTTTCATGTGTTTTATGGCAATCTGTATATCTTCTTTGGAGAAATGTCTACTTAGGTCTTCTGCTCATTTTTGAATTGGGATGTTTGTTTTTTTGATATTGAGCTGTGTGAGCTGCATGTAAATTTTGGAGATTAATCCTTTGTCATTTATTTCATTTGCAAATATTTTCTGCCATTCTGAGGCTTGTCATTTCCTCTGGTTTATGGTTTCCTTTGTTGTGCAAAAGCTTTTAAGTTTCATTAGGTCCCATTTGTTTATTTTTGTTTTCATTTCCATTTCTCTAGGAGATGGATCAAAAAAGATCTTGCTATGATTTATGTCATGGAATGTTCTGCCTATGTTTTCCTCTAAGAGTTTTATAGTGTCTGGCCTTACAATTAGGTCTTTAATCCATTTTGAGTTTATTTTTGTATATCATGTTAGGGAGTGTTCTAATTTCATTCTTTTACATGTAGCTGTCCAGTTTTCCCAGCATTGCTTATTGAAGAAGCTGTCTTTTCTGCATTGTATATTCTTGCCTCCCTTACCAAAGATAAGGTGACCTTATGTGCGTGGGTTTATCTCTGGGCTTTCTATCCTGCTCCACTGACATACATTTTCTGTTTTTGTGCCAGTACCATACTGTCTTGATCACTGTAGGTTTGTGGTATAGTCTGAAGTCAGGGAGCCTGATTTCTCCAACTCTGCTTTTATTTCTCAAGTTTGCTTTCACTATTCAGGGTTTTTTTGTGTTTTCATACAAACTGTGAAATTTTTTGTTCTAGTTCTGTGAAAAATGCCATTGGTAGTTTGATAGGAATTGCATTGAATCTGTAGATTGCTTTCGGTAGTGTAGTCATTTCCACAGTATTGATTCTTCCAATCTAAGAACATGGTATATCTCTCCATCTGTTTGTATCATCTTTACTTTCTTTCATCATCGTCTTATAGTTTTCTGCATACAGGTCTTTTGTCTCCTTAGGTAGGTTTATTCCTGGGTATTTTATTCTTTTCATTGCAATGGTAAATGGGAGTGTTTCCTTAATTTCTCTTTCAGATTTTTCATCATTAGTGTATAGGAATGCAAGAGATTTCTGCACATTAATTTTGTATCCTGATACTTTAACAGATTCATTGATTGGCTCTAGTAGTTTTCTGGTAACATCTCTAGGATTCTGTATGTATAGTATCATGTCATCTCCAAAGAATGACAGTTTTACATCCTCTTTTCTGATTTGGATTCCTTTTCTTTCTTTTTCTTCTCTGATTGCTGTGACTAAAACTTCTAAAATTTATGTTGAATAATAGTGGTGAGAGTGGGCACTCTTGTCTTGTTCCTGATCTTAGTGGAAATGGTTTCAGTGTTTCACCATTGAGAATGATGTTGTCTGTGGGTTTGTCATATATAGCCTTTATTATGTTGAGGTAAGTTGCCTCTATGTCTACTTTCTGGAGGGTTTTGTCATAAATGGTGTTGAATTTTGTTGAAAGCTTTTTCTACATCTATTGAGATAATCATATGTTTTTTCTCCTTTAATCTGTTAATGTGGTTTATCACATTGATTGATTTGTGTATATTGAAGAATCCTTGCATCACTGGTATAAACCCAACTTGATCGTGGTGTATGATTCTTTTAATGTGCTGTTGGATTCTGTTTGCTAGTATTTTGTTGAGGATTTTTGCATCTATGTTCATCAGTGTTACTGGCCTGTACTTTTCTTTTTGTGTGACATCTTTGTCTGGTTTCAGTATCAGGGTGATGGTGGTCTTGTAGAATGAGTTTGGGAGTGTTCCTCTCTCTGCTATATTTTGGAAGAGTTTGAGAAAGATAGTTGTTAGCTTTTCTCTAAATGTTTGATAGAATTCGCCTGTGAAGCCATCTGGTCCTGGGCTTTTGTTTGCTGGAAGATTTTTAATCACAGTTTCAATTTCAATGCTTGTGATTGGTCTGTTTACATTTTCTATTTCTTCCTGGTTCAGTCTCAGAAGGTTGTGCTTTTCTAAGAATGTGTCCATTTCTTCCATATTGTCCATTTTATTGGCATATAGTTGCTTTTAATAGTCTGTTATGTTCCTTTGTATTTCTGCATGTCAGTTGTTACTTCTCCTTTTTTCATTTCTAATTCTATTGATTTGAGTCCTCTCCCTTTTTTTCTTGATGAGTCTGGCTAATGGTTTATCAATTTTGCTTATCTTCTCTAAGAACCAGCTTTTAGTTTTATTGATCTTTGTTATTGTTTCCAACATTCCATCATTTCTTTTTCATTTATTTCTGATCTGTTCTTTGCAATGACTTTCCTTCTGCTAATTTGGGGGGGGGGTTTGTTCTTCTTTCTCTAATTTCTTTAGATGTAAGTTCAGGTTTTTTATTTGAGACTTTTCTTGTTTTGTGAGGTAGGATTGTATTGCTATAAACTTCCTTCTTAGAACTGCTTTTGCTGTATTCCATAGGTTTTGGGCTGTCGTGTTTTCATTGTAATTTGGTTCTAGGTATTTTTTGATTTCCTCATTGATTTCTTTAGTGATCTCTTGGTTAGTTAGTAGTGTATTGTTTAGCCTCCATGTGTTTGTATTTTTACAGATTTTTTCCTGTAATTGTCATCTAGTCTTGTCACAAAACTTTAAAAGACCAGAGGCAAAAATCCGAAATTATTCTGGGGTTTAGGGGAAATACCAAATATCCTATGAAGGACTGGAATCCAGTGGAATAATGCTTCCAAAATTCCAAAAGGAAACGTTCTTCAGTCCATAAATGTACAGACTGATATATTACCAATGACCATGAGGGGACAGGAGAAATGTTTTTCTGACTAGCCTGGTCTCAAATAATGTATCTCTTGCATTTATAACCTTCCCCTCTCTCCCAAGAAGCTACTGGTAGATGTGCTTCAGCAAAATGAAGAACATGTGGGATCCAGGAAAGATGGCATCTCATTCAGTGGAAAAGCAGAGATGTTCTAGGACAGCACATTTAAGATCCACTAGTCTTGACTGAAGCAGGAAT
>NW_006792400.1:267455-279480 GCF_000442215.2 Lipotes vexillifer
GCAGGATAACCCCCAGCAAAATGTGGAAAAGCCAGTACCCCGCTAACTGTTACAGAGCTAAAGAAAACAATGCAGAAGTTAAAATGAAGCAAAGCAAAACAACACAAGAACTGTACAAGAAAGAAAATATAATTATTGTTCACTACCTGGCTTAAGAATGAGACATAATTACAGTCATCAGACTGAATAGAGATGTTTAATTATATGTGGAGGAAGTGGGAGTGGTGAGAGGTGTAAAGAGAGCTAACATCCGCATACACCATCATAGGGAGTTGATAGTTAATGTCTAAAAAATTGAATCAAGAAATAGCAATATAAACACATTATTCAGAAATGTGTTAAATAACAAAAGAAAAAGTTTTTTTTTTTTTTTTTTTAAATAGAACCATTGCTTCTGGAGAGTGGAACTGAGGACTGGCAAGAAGCAAAGCAGATAATTGCTATTTTTTTGTTTCTGTAAAGTGAGGATTTTTAGATGTTTTGCTTTTTAAAATCAAGCACATGACAACATTTTTTAAATAGTTAAACAAATAAAAGACTATGCACTTCAATATATATTGGGAAAACAAAAGCAAAATAAATGGGCACTGAGCATAGCATCATGTTGTTTGTTTTTTTTTTCTCGGTTTTTCTCGGTTGCGGAGCACAGGCTCTGGACGCGCAGGCTCAGTGGCCATGGCTCACGGGCCCAGCCGCTCCGCGGCATGTGGGATCTTCCCGGACCGGGGCACGAACCCATTTCCCCTGCATCGGCAGTTGGACTCTCAACCACTGCACCACCAGGGAAGCCCTTGTGGTTTTTTTTAAATCTCTATCATGGCTCTTCACCCCCACTGCTAATCACACATGTCAGCAGAGGCCTTTGTAGTTAATGTCTGCTCCTGTCTAACACAGTGCATG
This sequence comes from Lipotes vexillifer, assembly GCF_000442215.2. Taxonomy (NCBI): domain Eukaryota; kingdom Metazoa; phylum Chordata; class Mammalia; order Artiodactyla; family Lipotidae; genus Lipotes; species Lipotes vexillifer. The sequence continues at coordinate 268,356 of NW_006792400.1, forward strand.
TTGAAGTAGAAAGAACAAGGTGTTGGACTCAGTTTCATGTGTTCTGGCTGAGATGCCACTGATCTGTGGCTGTGCCTGGAGAGTGAAAGTCTTGCCTAGTTTCCTCATCTACAAAGTAGGGTCAATAATACCCACTTCTTCAATTTGTAGTGAAAATCAAATTAATTTCACATAAAATGTGCCTAAAGAGTTACTTTTTATTTGTTGGCATTCTGCTGTCAAATGTGACCCACCTAGCAACATTTTTTCATCTGCAACCCATGCATTTCTACTACCAACTTGACCTTTTTCGGTGTTTGGAATTACAAAGGCTTAAATCAATTAACTGATTCAAACATTTGCCAACTCAATCTGTTGTTAGATCAATTAATAGGTTTTTTGCTTATTTATATTAAGTTTTTAGCATGCCAAGTTCCTGGTTTGGTTGATTTTTCTGTTTTGGTTGTTTTTTTTTACTGCTTCCATTAACAAGTTCAGTAGAATGACCTGGTAAAGTTAACAAATACAGCTAGGCTCAGGCATGCTCTAATAGATCATTCTTTAATCATTTTGTCTCAGTATCAATAGTTTATTTCATAAACTTGTGATAAATATACTTTTCAATGTATCTTGCAAAATAAACATTTTTTCCTATGAAATGCCTTTTAGAAGGGCAGAATTATTTTCACTAAGAATGATCTTCCCAATGTATAATTTTATATTAGGCATTTACTTAATAGAAGCTGCTTCTAAGTGAATTTGTCTTCAAGAATTGCATTTCATTGAATGAATAGACCATTTTAGAAAATGCTTAAAGATTTATTATTCAACCAGGCATTTCTCTAAACAATATTCAACCAGGTATTGTTACTTACTGTTATGGACTGGATTATGTGCCCCCCCCCACCCCCACCCCGGCCAAGTCCAACACCCTGTGAGCCAGAAGACCCCTCATGCCAGAAGGTGAGTACTGATCACGTAGCCCCCCCCCCCCCCCCCCCCCCCACCCCGCCGCCACTGCAAATTTGTATGTGAAGGCTTAACCACCAATGTAACTATATTTGGAGATTTGGGCCTCCAGGGAGGTAATTAAGGTTTAATGAAGTCATAAGGGTGTGTCTAATTTGATAAGATTAGTGTCATGATAAGAAGAGGAAGAAATATCCATTCTCTCTCTTTCTCTCTCTACCATGTGAGAACAGTGAGAAAAAAAGCTATCTGTTAGATGGGAATTGGACCCTCACCAAAAACTTGATTTGCAGATGTAATACACAGCATGCTGACTATAGTTAATAATAATGTATTGTATACTTGAAAGTTGCTAAGAGAGTAGATCTTAAAAGTTCTCATCACAAGGAAAAATATTGTTACTATGAGTGCTGATGGATGTTAACTAGACTTGTTGTGGTGATTATTTTATAATATGTACATATATTGAATCATTATGTTGTATGCCTGAAACTAATATAGTGCTATACATCAATTATATCGCAAAACAACAACAAAAAGAAATTGAATTATCTGGCACCTTGATCTTGGATTTTTAGTTTCCAGAATGGTGAGAAAATATATTTCTCTCATTTAAGCCATTCCAGTCTGCAGGATTCTCTTATGGCAGCCTGAGGTGACTAAGATACTTATCTCCCCATTAGATAGTAACCTTCTCTAACGTGGGAACCACTCCTTTTCTGTGGTATCCAAAACGCTTACTTTGTACATAACAGGCACTTAAAAAATACGTTCTGAATGAGTTGACCGAATATATTACTGAGCTTTTCTTTGAGAGAATCTTAATTTGCTGTTCCATTCTGGATCTTGGACAGTCTGCTCTAGAAAGTTTATTTCCTTTTTTTTCTGTGTTCCTTAGGGCTCTTTCACCTACAGTGGACAGACACAATGCACATTGGTTTAGGTAATAGAGAAGTTATAAAGTTGGCACATCAAGATAGAGCTGGATTCAGATGATCAACTGATGTTCAAGGGACCTTTCTCTCTCCATCTCTTAACTATACTCTTTCTTTCTGCTGGATTTATTCCCTCATGGGTGTTTATGGCAAATGGCTATTCGCAGCTCCACATTTATGTCCTACCAGCTTAGCAAAATGTCAGTAAGAAAATAATAATAAAACAAACACCTATTCCAAGCACTTTAGACACAGCAACTCATTTAATCCTGATAATACCTATGAAGTAGGCACTATTGTTATCCCCATTTTGCAGACTGGAAACTGAGCCACAGAGAGGTTAAGAAACTTGCCCACGATAACACAAGCTTTGGAGGCAGACAATCTGGCTCCAGAGTCTGTGCTCAGAGTTTCTAGTCTATGCTTCTTCTTTTTCATATTTTTATTTATCACTTTCTCATTATTTTCAATGAAAGATCTGAAACTTATCTGTCTGGTTTGGATTGCATGGCTATTGCTCAGTATCAATAGTTTATTTCATAAACTTGTGATAAATATACTTTTCAATGTATCTTGCAAAATAAACATATTTTCCTATGAAATGCCTTTTAGAAGGGCATTTGTTTAGAGTAGTTAGAGTGAATAGCAGTAGCTTGAGTATGCTGATTGGCCATAACTAGGTTGAGTTGCCGTCCTGGGTACAAAATATTGATAATAAAGCAGGGAGTTTTCCAAAAGAATACAGGGGTTCTATGCCTTAAATAAAAAGGAATGAATGCTGGAGCAGAGGAAACAATGGTTTTCCAGTTTATCCTCTCTTCTACTTTGCTTCCTTCCCCATGGAAGGGAAACACAATCAGAAATGACGAGGTAAGTTATTTAAATTGTATTCTGCTTATGTAGCATCCTTTAGTGTAAAAAGCATTCTCATCAAGCATGAGAAATTTACAGACATATTTGGTATAGAGTAGCACCTTACATACCATTGCTTATCATAATCTAGGCAGTGTACAAAATATTTCACTTTTCCTTGCTTTCATCGGCTGGCTTCTTTAGTTCTTCTCAACAACTGAGAATATAGATTTACTTAATGTAAATAAATGTTATCATAAAATAATAACTTGTTTCACTATATAGAGAAAAGGTGCAATTATATAAAAAAATATATACGTAATAAATGAATACTATGCTAATAAACGAGACTACTGAAGAAATATGGATTTTACCCCCATCTCATCCCAAAAGGGTTAAATGTATACCATATTCCATAAGAACTATTTTTTAGCTCTGAATCCCATAAACATAGTTGGGTAGTAAATTACTTTAAAATAAACTCCTACTGATAATAATTCCCTGCATTTCAGTAAAAATTTTTTTAGCTTTTCTAAGTACATTCACATGTACCTCATAAAACAACTAGTTTAAAGAAGGATTAACAGGATATACAGTTTCCAGAGCTGTGATTTAATAATCAAAACAAAACCATTAAAATGCTTGGATGAGGGTAGACAAGTTGCAGGAAAAAGTGCTTTGGAAAGAACATAACATGGACTAGGTTGGGCAGATATCAGCATTTATTAAAAGCTGAATTAACTCAATGAGGGACCAGTTTGGTCAAAAGTAAGTCAAAACTCAAAGGCCTGGAAGTCAAGGAGAAAGGGCTAAGTCTCTGAGGTCAGAAAGTATAAGAATTAGTTGAGTACCAGAAGTCTAGTTCATGGTTTGATACCAGAGGATAATCCTTTTATCTTACATTTGAGAAAGCATCATCCTTTGAGATGATTTGTTTCTATGAGTTCCTTAAATTCAGCAGTAGTTTATTAAGGAATTGAGGTTCTGCCATGCATAGCATTAGAGTTTGTTCAACCAGGCAAGATTTGGCCCAATTATATATAATATAAAAGCAGTAATGGAAGACAAGAGACAGCAGAAAAGCATCAGACAAGTAAACAAAAAGAAACAAACAAATACTAAATAGGAGGAGCCCAGTTTAAAAACTTGATGGTTATGCTGGGCAAAATAACAACAGGTTTTAAGTAGAGTTGGGGAAGAAGATGCCAGTCTTCTTCAGATGGGAGAGCAATTTAACTGATGTGAAAAATGTAAAATAGGAGGTCAGATAGATACAAAGATTTAGTGGACCATGGAGTTGAAAGCAGGAATACTAGAAAAAACACATTTTGTTGGGACCACCATGAGTTACTTGTATAAGTTTACTATTTTACTTTGTTTTAAAAAGAAAGGGAAGGTTCAACCTCTGAGAAGTTGTAGTAGACATACCATTTCCTATTTTTTCTGCTAAGGTTACAAGTAAAAACCCTGAACATTATATATAAAACAAACATAAGAAAACTCTGAAATGTGGAGAGAAAAAGACAGAACATCTAAGGACTTCAGGACCCAAGGAAGGACATGATGGTGAAATTTCTTTTTGCTTCACATTTCCCAATCTTGGAGCTGAGGTATCTGGCATCCTAGCAATCCTGAGTGATGACAAAAATGATCCCTCAAAGCTTGCTCTCTCTAGTCAAATGACAAGGAAAGGGGTAGCCCAGAAAGAAAAATATATATTAGATGATAACTACTCTGCTCTAGCCAAACACCACAGAAAAAAAAATGTCCCCCTCAACACCCACATCAGCTAAGACTGAATGAGGGACCCAGATGTCCACACTAGTAAGTTGTAAAATGGTACTTCAACTTCCCTGATTAGGTGGTACCAGAAAAAGTCAAATAGGGAGCCAAAACTTTCTTACCCACCAGCCAATGAGCCCCTATCCCTCTGCAGTGTTGGTGGAGAACATATGAGGAGCCTGGATTTTTATCCCCATCTGACAGTGAAGGGACTTTTACTCACCCTCCTCATTAGAGTAATATAAGAGGAGACCTAATGAAAATCAAGATTTTGACCATCAGCCAACAGTAGTAAGCCATCCACCCATGATGTCAGTGCAAGATATGTGGGCAACTTTATGAGACATTGCTACCCCTCCTAGCCAGGGATTTAACATTGGAGGCCTAGTGAGAGCCAGGACTCATACCCCTACCTAGCAGTCATAATGAGAGTGGAGAAACTGAATCTCTACCTGCATTTGGCAGTAAATGGACAATGCCTCCCTCCCCTAGAGAACACTGTCAGAGAAAGCAAGCTAAAACATAAGGTTTAAATGAGATCCAGTGTTTCAAAACATAATACAAAACTGTCCAAATTCCAATAGAAAATTGCTAGTCATATGAAGAACCTCAAACTGAATGTGAAGAAGTCATATCAATAAGCTCAAACTGAATGAAATGACATTCAATAAATTAAAAAATGAGGTGACAAAGACGTTAGAATTATCTGAAAAAAATTTCAAAGCACTCAGGATAAAAGCATTTAACAAAATTCAACATCCATTCATGATAAAACCTCTCATCAAAGTGGATATGGAGGGAAAACATCTCAACATAATAAAGGCCATTTGTGACAAACCCACAGCTAACATCATACTCTTCATTGGAAAGCTAAAAGCTTTTCCTCTAAAATCAGGAACAAGACAAAGATGTCCACTCTCACCACTTCTATTTAATGTAGTATTGGTTAATGAAGGGGAAAAGCATGAAGACTCCTTGCTTACTTGTAAAAGTACTTGACTTACATGTGTGAATAATACACAAAGATATTGTAACAAAATTTCAGTTTTGTGTTTTTTTAGAATTCATGGTATTTCTTACCTTCATTGTTGACTTTTATAATTTTTATTATGTTAGTTAAGTAGTATAAACATAAACAAAGTATCGAAACTTATTTACTTATAGCTTATAGGAAGCTATGAAGTCAAAAGGATTTATAAATTAAATGCTAACAAAACTAAACAAACCATAAAATCCAAACTAACATCATTAGTTTACTGTGACAAATGTTCTTTTGTTGACACTAAATCAGCAATTACAATGTGAATATGGCTCTGACTGCTAAAATGAAATTTATTTTACTTTATTTTAGTACACTGTTACTTTTATGCATTGAATGGTGATTCAGTTTTTCTGTGATTATTCTCATTTTAATGTAGCACACAGCCTTTGTTCATGTAGTGTACTTTAGTGTTGCTTAATCTTGTTTCAGTTTGAATTTATCATTTATATATTATGTTTGCTTCTGTTTTCTTTTTCTTAAGTCAGCATGAATATTTGGGTAAGTCATTATTTTGTGCCAACACTGTCATAAGTGCAAGTGTTTTGACAGGTTCTGAAATTATGTAGAGGCTATGCAGCTATCTGAGAAGTCATATTTGGTACTCTATATTTCAGGACCCTCTTCATAGGAAAAAGTTTTGTGCTTCAATGAACTCAACAAACCTCACCAAATGCTTGTAGCTTTTAATTAGCTTTAGACTTCTCTGTTCATCTAATCAAAGGATGATAAAATTTTACTGCTGAAGGAAAAAAATTAAGAGAAAACACATAAAATGTGAGTTAGTACAAAGTCACTAAACTACATAAAAATTGTGTGATGAATAAAACACTATAAAAACCCAAGAAATAGAATGAGGAATCCATTGCTTTGTCTTAAATGCTATGTTTCTTCCATTATTTATCTGTTTATATCACTGTAGGCTAAAAAACTACTGAGAAAAAAAGTTTGTTTTACAGTTTACATAAATATCATTCTATATAATTTCAAAAAATGTTTCTCCTGGATTCTCTTGTTGCAGAGAATTCAATTAGTTTTGTTTTTGTTTTTGTTTTGTGATGAATACAAATTTTGGAGCAAGCTTCTTCACTATACTGAAAAAGTTCTCTGTTAACGGAAGTTAGATTACTATATGATGAGTTAATGGCAAGTTCTTATTTACATATATTCTAATATTTGGCAAGAATCTTCAGTAAACTTATACAAGTTCATCTCGTTAAAATAGGTATAATTGGAGACCATTAGATCATAATGAGAACAGTAGCTGCATTTGAGTTTTGGCCTTTGGTGATTTTTAAAATTATGTTTATTAGTATATAACTTCTCTATATGGAAATTTACTTAAATAACACTCTGCTCAAATAAGAAGGAAAACACCTTTGTATTAAAAATAAAATTGACTTCATAATTTTCTCCTTGATATTGAGAATTAGATATTTTAAATACATATATACATGTACATATGTATTTAAAATGTGTATACATAATATATATGAATTTAAATTATATGTACTAATATATATTAATGTTTTACATTTAATACTTAATATGTTAATAATATATTAATATAAATGTATTTGCTGTGCAATTAACATCTAAGCCATGTGACATTGTTTTTAGTAGAGACTGGGTTTATCCATTGTCTGTATTTTCTTCAATTTATTTCTCCTTCTTCTTCTCCTAATCCTTCTTTTTATTTTTCTTTGTTATTTTGGTAGGTTTCAAAGTTTCACTTGAGTGACAACTTATGAAGTTTGTATTTGAAAACTGACTCTGTGGAAACTAATTATTAATTTTGGACTCTACAGCAACAATATGGGTAATCTTCATCTGCCAATTAATGTATAACTACTCTTCCACTTCCATTTGAAATATTTAAAACTATTTAATCAAAAGGCAAATATGATAAATAGAAGAAGATAGACTGGGAAAAATATGTGAGAAAACCTTGAGGCAAGAAGTATCTAGGCATTCTCAAAACATTCAAAAGATATATAAGAAACTGTGTTATTCTCTGATGAAACAAGTAGAAAGTGGAATAAGGTGAAGTTGTAGAGTTGGTATATGGCCATAGCATACTAGGCTTTTAAGACATAAGGAGTTTTAATGTTATTCTAAATTATAATATGTAAAATTATCAAAGGACAAATTATTGACATGTTGAAAATTTGTTTTCTGCATTGGAGAACTAGAAGACAATAAGAAAAGAATTGTCAAGGCCAACTAGAGGCTATTGCAATAATCCAAGTAAGAAGTGACATTGGGTTGGATAGAGTGGTGGCAGAGAAAGAGAGAATGGATAGATTTAAAATATTATAAAATACATTTGGAAATCTGCCTGAGTTCCTTTAGGCTGGGTGTGGAAGGTGATAGTTAAAAGCCAAAGATGATGATGATGATGATGATGGTTGCAGCACTGAAGGTGACATTGATGATGCTGCTGAAGATAACAGGTAGTACTTGTTGTATATTTTCTCTAGGTAGAGCACTATGCACAACACTTAATAAATTCATTAATTTATTCCTTATAATAACCTCAACATAAAGGTATTACTATCATTATCTCCATTTTGTAAGTTGTTATGGACTGAAGGTTTCTATTTTCCCAAAATTCATATGTTGAGGCTCTAATGCCCAACATGAATATACTTAGAAGTAGGGCTTTGGGGAATAATTTGGTCATAAGAGTAGAGCCCTCATGAATGAGATCAGTGCCCTTATAAGAAGACACATGAAAAAGATGATGTCTCTCCTTGCCTTCTGAGGACACAGCATGATGACAGTCATCTGTAAACCAGCCAGAGGGCTTTCACCAGAACTTGACCACCCTGGCACCCAGATCTTGAACTTTCCAGTCTCTGGAACTATGTGAGATAAATTTTTGTTGTTTCAGCCACACAGTCTATGGTATTTTCTTAAAGCAGCCCAAACTGACTGAAATGCAAGTGAGGAAGCTGTGACACAGAGAGGTACAGAGAATTTCCAAGTCCCTATTATATACTAGTATTTGCACCCCCCTCAAGTTCACATATTGAAACCTAAGCCCCAATGTGATGGTGTTTAGGACTGGAGCCTTTGGGAGGTGATTGGATCACAAGAGTGGAGCCCACATGAATGGCTTTAGTGCCTTTATAAAAAGAAGATTCAGAGAGCTCCACCACCCCTTCTGTTGTGAAAACACACAGCAAAAAGATGACCATCTGTGAGCTATGAAATGGGCCTCACCAGGCACCAAATCTGGAACCTGGGTCTTGGACCTCCCAACCTCCAAACTTTGAAAAGTAAATTTCTGTTTTTTAAGCCATCTAGTGTGTTGTATTTTGTTATAGCAACACAAATGGACTTAGGCAGTTGTCTGGCATAATATGACAGGGCCAAGATTTAAACCATAGAGACTATGGTCTTGGTCCTGGTATCTTATGGAAATTTAGGTTTTATAGCTTGAGCAACTAGGCAATGGTAAAGCCATTTAGAATGATGGAAAAATCAAGGAGTTAGAATAGAGGTGAACTGTTGAATCAAGAGCATAATTTTGGACAAAATGTCTGAGATTTCAACTTGATGGTTTGCCATGCAGAGGAGAGTTCTTACCAGGAGATGAGCATAGGATTTCTAAATTTATGTCTCAATGTATATGTGATATTTAAAGTCATAGAAATGGGTGACACTACATGGTAGACATACAACACAGGAATAAAAGATACTTGTGAGTAAAACTGAGAAATATACTTATTCAGAGGTAAGACTCTTATTAAAAAAAAAAAAAAAAAAAAGGCTAAGCAAGAAAGCCCAGTATTGTAGATAGAAAACTGAGAAATGGGTGTGTCAGAAGGCTGAGAGTAGAATGTTTTGAGAAATGGGAATTGATTTTGTTGAATGCTGCCAAATAATTTGAGTAGACAGAAATACCCAAAGGATTTGGCAACATGAGAGAAAAATGGAGGCAACCCCTTGGCTGGAGTAGGGTTGAAGAGAGAATGAGAAGAGAGTATATGGAGGCTGCCATATTTCCTTCAAGTTTAGCTCTTCTATAGTAACAGAGAAACGGGCTGGTGTGTGGACTAGGGAAGGAGTAGAACTAAAGGAGGTTGTGTTTTTACTTTTTCTATGGGAGACATTAGAACACATTTGTATATTCACATGATAAGAAAGAAGAAAACAAGGTAATACCAACAAAACCAGTTATTGATTCATCCTAAATTCTGTGTCTTACAGTATAATAGGTGACTTAAAAAACGTGCCAGCTCCAGGCCCCATATCACTATGGTGAGGCAAACATTCTTTTTCATAGATGAAGATTCTAGATTGAGCTGGGACCATTAACAGGTCGATGGTCACCCAACAAGTGAGGAATGGATGCGTAATGATGATGTATATGAATCCAGGACAAGTGTCAAACAATGACAGACCTCTCTCCATTCCTTTTAGACTCTCCTTAGCAGTCTACAATCTAGTCGATTTGTAAGGCTTGGTAGCACACCGCGAATATCTGCTAACTGCAAAAAACTCCTCTGCCAAGTTAAAATTCCATTTGCTGCCAAACAAAAAATCAGGCCCAAGGATAATAAAGATGAAGATATACTGTAGACCACAGAGTCCAAGTGACTGCTTCATACATGTATTATGTATATACAATTATAAGTAAAGTTTCTGGATCCGACCTCAATTGCATGTACATAAGACATTTTTAACATCCATTGAGTTCTGTTGTGATGAAATCTTTCTTTCTATTTTCTTCTCCTCCCCTCCACCCAGAGTTTCAGAATAAAGAGCTTCCTAAGGACAGGAAATGCCACATCCCTTCAGGTGCCTCTGCACACTACCAAAAAATTATCTAAAACCATTTCCATTCTTAGCTGTTACTGCACAGCTATTTTTAAAGGTTATTTTGTGGAGCTGGCAAAGAAGGAATGATGATACAAAACAAATACAGCTATCTCATAATTTTTTACCAGAAAAACAGCTTTTAAGGAAATCCCATTTTACTGTCTTTCAAAATTTAAAAGTCGTCTTTTAATCTTAGAACTAGTCTCCTTTCAATGCATCACTCCATATGAGAAAAAATTGTGCTTGTGTGATTTTAAAAATGGTAGAATTCCTCTAACTCTGGTTGCTTTTAATAGGTCATTTTTGCTTTGTGTAATGTACTCTTCTTGTGGTCCTATAAATAGCTGAGGGGAAGGAGGCGAAGGATTCTTCTTAGTTCCTATATTACATGAATTACCAGCAAGAAGTGTTGTCTTCCAATAAGAAGTGTATCAGTAGATTATACATATACAGTTCTGCCTTTGTGGGCAGTTTTTATAAGGTTCTAGTTGAAGAATTAAGAAATCCAGTGACAAGGTATCCTTCAGATGATGCTGATTTGATGGAAGTCAAGAGCACCATCTAGGGCTTCCCTGGTGGCACAGTGGTTGAGAGTACGCCTGCCGATGCAGGGGACACGGGTTCGTGCCCCGGTCCGGGAAGATCCCACATGCCGCGGAGTGGCTAGGCCTGTGAGCCATGGCCGCTGAGCCTGTGCTCCGCAACGGGAGAGGCCACAAGAGTGAGAGGCCCGCGTACCGCA
>NW_006792400.1:279594-280423 GCF_000442215.2 Lipotes vexillifer
AAAAAAAAAAAAAAAAAAGAAAAAAAAAAAAAGAGCACCATCTATATTGAAAGAAAAGTAAATTTCTCATGGCTAAGATTTCAAGTTCAATTTCCAAAGTCCCAAGCACACTTGTGACTAACTCTTAAGGATGCTGCTGCAGAGGTTCAAACCTTTGAAAGCATACTTACTGTTAACTCCATCTCTCAGAGATGGTAGGGCTCTCAGGTGTTTTAAACTAGAAGCTCAAATTTCCCCACTGAATGGATAGGAAATCAAACATTTTCAAGTTCTTGTGAGGCTGAAGTCTAACTTATACTTCGAATCTGAGATTTCCTTTTATTAAGGAAGGGTTTGATTCTAGATTTTCAGGAGGCTCATGGAGAAATCATGTTGGTGGGTTAATATTACAAAAGGATGTACTCCGACTCTGTAACTATATAACATCCTTAACTAGCCTATTCACATTTCTGCTTTGTCCAAACGTTGAGAGCTAAGCTAAAATAATAGGACCCAGAAGCAATGGTTTTATTCATGATATATCCAAATTTGACTATAAATTACATGAAAAGGAAAAAGAATTATAGTACATTCATGAAGTCATCTCTATTATAAATTGACTTGTGGCATAGCTCAAAACACAAATTTAATTTTACAAATATCAAATATGTTTATAAAAGATATTTTTTGTGTATAGTTAGCATAAATTCCCTATATACAATACCATTTCTTATATATATTTCCTTTTCCATAAAGAAATGAAAAATTTCACTTTATCCTGAAAGTATTAATAAGCCTGTGCTAATTAATTCTTTACCTCCTTCAATCTAAAAAAAATGGTTTCAGCAGG
>NW_006792400.1:280433-281351 GCF_000442215.2 Lipotes vexillifer
AGGATATTAAAAAAACGGCATAGCAAAACTGTGTTGCCAGTGGATATTATGTGCTATAATTCATTAACTCACATTAACTCACAAATCATATATAAGTGATTTGTTAGGGGGAGAACTGGTGAATTTAGCTTGGACAAAAGGAACGACCCTTATTCCTTGCCTATTCTTATATCTGTTCATGCAAGTTTTATGGCAAAGTGGAAGGCTGGTATATTTAATGTGCTCACAAAGAAATATGCTTTGTCCTTTTCTAGGCCTTTTCAAGATTTAATATTCACTTTGTATAGAAATTAAAGCTGGTTGAGATGAAGTAGAAACAGAGCTATGTCTCCAGAATTTTATATCCTACATAGAGTTCTAAAGGTACATTTAACAGCTTTCTTTGTTCAAACCATACCACTTTTTTAGCTCACAAATGCATTTCTATTGGCTGTTGGAGAGAGAGAGATGTTTGATGGGTTGGTTACCTCTCTTTTCATTTTTATTCCTGGTAAATATGCAAAACCCCTGTGGGTAAAAAATATCTAGGACATTTACATGTGCATGATCATGAAATAAAAAGTGATGAAACAGAGAAAAATATTTTATTTCCTGGAAAAGTAAGTGATTCAGTGCTAATACAGCTAGAAATGGTACCTAACTTATTACAGATGTTTAAAATGCAAGCAATTCAAGGGGACAACACTAGAAAAGAAACCACTGTAAGAATTTATGAGGAAAAAAATGACCTTTGTACTGTTTGACTTCTGACATTTTCTTCTGAAATAAAATATCCTTTGGAGAAAAACACACAGATGGACAGATACACAGGTGCAGACACAGAGACACACACCAAACAACCTACTTCCATGTGATAGATACTATTTGAAATAGAGTTCTTTAAATAAACCTAACCTGTTCCAAGCCCAGGGTAGGGAA
>NW_006792400.1:281361-287939 GCF_000442215.2 Lipotes vexillifer
TTGTTAAGAAAAGTGATTCTGGGAGGAAAGTAATATGCGTTTTGGCATTAGCACATTCACACCACCCGAAACCTGTAAGGAAATTTCCTCCTTACAGACAATAGGTTTTCCTGCAGAGTTGGGATTTAATGCTAATCCCGGAAACATCAGCAAAATTACTCTGTTTAGTATTTACATCAGTAATGAAATATGTCTGACAGTTACTTGAGTTCTCACTTAAGTCTGTCTCTGGAACAATTTCCCGATGACTCTGGAGTACCAATATGTGTACTACCCTTAGAGACAATTTCTGATGCCAGCTCGTCTCCGGAAGCCTGGCAGTCAGTACCGATCTTTGCTTTTGCAGACTTCACGCTGCTGTCAATGGGCAGTTAGCCTTGTTGCTCTGATGGTGGGTCTCAAATGAGCATGAATATAAAAATGACAGACTGTAATCTGCATTTCTCGCGAGAATCTAATAAATTAGGAGGGCAAGCTCGTGGCCTCTCAGCCTCCATCCCCATTCACTGCAGTGAGCTTTTTTTTTTTAATTCAATATTTTATTTAATTAAAATAAAATTAAAATTTGCTTCTTCAAACTCTATGAAGTGAATTTTTCCTCTTCCCCCATTTCTTTCTTTTTTTTTAACATCATTATTGGAGTATAATTGCTTTACAATGGTGAATTAGTTTCTGCTGCATAACAAAGTGAATACGTACACTTATATCCCCATATCCCCTCCCTCATGTGTCTCCCTCCCACCCTCCCTATCCCACCCCTCTAGGTGGTCACAAAGCTGATATCTGAGTTGATCTCCCTGTGCTATGCAGCTGCTTCCCACTAGCTGTCTATTTTACATTTGGTCTTACCCTTCCCTCTCCCGGTGTCCTCAAGTCCATTCTCTACATCTGCGTCTTTATTCCTGTCCCTGCAGTGAGCTTTTTTTTTTTTTTTTTTTTCCGTTGTGGCCTCTCCCGTTGCAGAGCACAGGCTCCGGACGTGCAGGCTCACCGGCTATAGCTCACGAGCCCAGCCACTCCGCGGCATGTGGGATCCTCCCGGACCAGGGCACGAACCCGTGTCCCCTGCATCGGCAGGCGGATTCTCAACCACTGCACCACGAGGGAAGCCCTGCATTGAGCTTTTATGTCCACTCGGCAGTGTTCAATTTGTCCGTCACCGCTTGGTAGACAGAACCTGGTGCTGATTTGTTACACTTTCATTGGGCTGCATGCTAGCTATCAATGTCTTGGTTTGAATTTTAGTGGCTAAATCTTGTTTTGTAGATATTCTTGCAAGCAATTTGTAAAACCCTGCTGCCATGGCGGAGTCTATTTTCAAAAAGGCAGATGTTAAATGGACCTTTGTTGATTTGCACAGCCCTGCTTCTTGCACATGACTTCCTTTCTGGCAGGAATGTCTCCTTGCTGCTCTTCTCCTGTCAAATTCTTCCTCAAATTTCCAAACACAGGGAAATAGTCACTTCTGAGGAACTTATCTGATTCTCCCAGGTTGAATCAGTTCCACTTATGCTCTGATTTCTCTTCATTGTCACACTTTTATTTTAGCCCTCACCATATTTTCTGAAATATAGGGGCAAATGCTTTGGAGTAGGAGAGAGTTTAATGTTGATTCTCCCTCATCCATCTTCTACCTGGCTGGCTGGGCTACTGACCCAAGTTTTTAACTTCTCAGTCTCATCTCAAACTGGTGAAAATGAGATTTATCTGTATAGCGTTATATAGATACTATTTTGGTATAGGCAAGTTATTTTTTAATTGCATTTGGGCCCAACACACAGGAGGCACTCAGCAAATATTCATTGAAAAAGTAAATGCATCATCCTTTAATCTTTTATCTTTTCCAGTCCCACCAGAAGCCAAGTATTATTCTAGTTGTTCAGGATACATAGTGACCATGCTGGCCAGAACTCTTAACCTTATGGTGCTTTCATTCCAGTGGAGAATATTAAAATACTGATTAAGCAAATAAATATACACTATCAATCAGTTGATGAGTATGCTGAAGGAAATAGTGTTGGCTAATAAGATGGAGAGAACTTTGAGTTGCAGAGAGCAGTGGAATTCTAAAGCAGCAAAGCTGGCTATCTACATTGGCTCTGAGACAATAAGGGGCTAAAGGACTATGGGAAAAATATGGAGAATAATGTCTTAGGATGAGGAAAGAGCAAGTACAAACGCCCAGAGTAGGAAGGTTTGGGAGGGGTGCTTGAGCAATAGAGAAAAGTCCAGTGGGCTGCAGGCCAATGAGCTAGTAGAAGGGTGTTTAGAGATGAGAAACTTAAAGGGGGTCAGGCTTAAAGGTCTTGCCTAAAGCAAGGAACTGACCCCAGAACGGAATGACCCCAGAACGGAATCCAGGTGACACCAGAATTTGCTTTGTTAACTTGTGAAATGTACCACGTTATCAGGATTTGGCTTGTGAACTGAAAGCGCTCCCTTGAAATTCTGGAAATTATCTAGTGTTTTCCAAAAGAGAAAAGGTTGGTAAAGAAGAAATCTCATTTGTAAGTCACCTTTCCTTTGAAGTTCATTCTCACAGCATTACCCTGGAGAGGTGCTATTCAGAGATTAAGATTTGAGTCTTTGCTTAGCCACCTGTTCATTGGGTAACGTTGGGTTAATAACTTGACCTCTCCCAACTTCAGTTCTCTCATCTATAAGAAGGTAAATAACGATAGTACCTTCTCATATGGCATCCATAGTATTAGGTGACATTGTTCAGGAAAGGTACATGAATCAGTAGCTGCTGCATGGTGGTCACCCAATAGGGCTTGGCCAAGATATTTTTTATTAGCTGACTAACTTGATATATATGTGAGTGCTATCTGTTTCCTGGAAGAAAACAGCATTATCATACTTCTGTTCTTCACTTAGGCAACACCCCTAATCCAATTACCTGCTGGATAATTCCATTCCATTCTACACAAATACCTATCCTAAGTCATATTACTGTACTGTACTTGCTTATGTATGTGCCTGTTTCCTAGCCATCCTGCAGCAAGACAGTTAATGCCATGTGATTGGAGGTCCCCTTTTATTTAGTATTTTATTTCCTGTATCCAAAACAGTGCCTGATTTGCAGCAGGCACATCCTTCTTATATGCTAAATTGCTACTGAATGTGAAAAAAATGATTAAGCTAGCTTATAATCCCCTCACAAAGCACAATTACAGTAGAAGGTGGAGGCAGTAAAATTGGGAATTAATACAAGGACATTAATCCCCACTGTCAAAGTTGTTCCCAGGTGAATCAGTGGCTTCCATAGGAGTGAATGTTCAAGCTTGCACTGGACAACCATTTATCCATGAGATTCTAGGGGTGATGTGAGACTCACATAGATAGTTTGGTAAGTTTTCTTAAAGGTTACTTCCAACCTTGGGATTCCTTTACTCAGATGTTTTCATGGCAGCATGCACTAATTAAAGGGCTGGATTTAGAAGATGGTGATAGTATGACCTGTGGGAATAGTAGATTAATGCTGTATTTCATGATCTCCAAAGCAAAGTTATCCCCTGTAATTTTCTGCCATGTGAAGTCTGATAGTTCTTTTTGAGAACTGTTTTGGACAGCATTTCAAGCCTTCTCTTACTTAGTTTTTGATAGTGCTGTGAGTGTAGTATTTGGCAAAATTTGTTTAATAAATACTATTTTTCAATTCACCTGGTAATGAGTCAAAGAAGAGTACAGATAACTGCATTACCATTGATCAATTCAGCACAGAAACAGCAAAAGCCTGTTGACTGACAGTTACAGAGCAAGTCAATGGTAAAATGATTGAAACGTCTACCATTATACTTCCAGCTCCTTGTTCTATCAAATAAATTAAACTATACTTTATTGATGCAATGTTTATATATGGGAAAGCATGCACACGACATTGCCTGATGTTAGCTTCTACAAATATTATTAGAAAATAACCAGCTGTGTTTGGAATCTGATGAGGCTATTTATTATTTTAAATTCCTGGAAGGAAGGCAAGATGCCTGCGTGTTTTGTCTGTGTGGTGCAACCTCACCAAAACACATGATGTGTATATATGAAAACTCAGTAAATGAGGGAAGTTCTTCACAACTTCAAATGTTCAGAAGGCCTTTTGCTTATTTCTAATACTATCCCATTGAGTTAACGCAGCCTAAATTACTTCTAAAACATTACCTCAGCAGAGTTTGTTACCACATTCTTTTTATGTCTGCCCACCTTTTTAAAAACTAAGTTTACACTTACTTTCCCTTGCTTAACTTCATCTAGCAGATAGAAAACTTTGTCCCAAAAAGTAGTGAATGAATGTCACTGTTTAAGCAATTGACTGATATATACAGTATATTTAAGACCATGTTTAAGACACTCTGCCTAAGGTATTACAGAAATCATTTTCTTATAATTAAAACGTCTTTCATCAGCTCACTTGGCTAGCACTGCATATTAAACATTATTTACAGACAGGCACCTAATTACATTCATTTCTGCTCGTTTCTTTACTGCTGTTAATGCATTATATAAGGTCCAGCATACTGTTCTAGCCCAGCTTTCTGCCCATGTTCTTAAATTTTTCTTATCTCTTACCATGGTTTATTGGTGAGCAAGTACATAAACGTGGAATACACGTTTCAGTACCCTGAGGTATTTTTAAGATTTGTCTAATTACACTTTCTCTTCATAAAGTAAATTATTTATATTGCTGCAGATGCTCACGTTATTTAAACACTTAATAGGACATTTTAGTAAAACCTGAACAAAATAGCTATGAAGATCTGGATAGGAAATAGTGGGAATTAACCTTTCTTCTGTATTTATTTTCATCAGGGTCTTAATAGGTATTATTTTAGTTATTCTTCAAAACAGTTCTAGGAAGAAGATATAAATCATTTAATACATGAAAAAGAAAAACAGGTAAAATAACTTGTTCAATCTTGTATCTAATAAGTTTCAGAGGTGAGATTTCAATCTGGCTTGATCTGCTTTAAAATGTGTGCCCTTTGTACTATTTTATATCTACTGTCCCTTTTCTGCAGGAATTACCATTTTGGACAGGTAGTTCAAGTTAAAGATAATCTGGAGAAATTACCTCTATAGTTATAAATAGCAAGAAAGAATGCCACTTAGATAAATCCTTATGGAAAAACATGAGAAGAAAAGTGCTACTTATGAAAGATGCCTTAAAAATCAATTAAAATTAAAACTAAAGTAATTAATTTCCTTCGGAGCTGAAAAAAATCCCTCCTAGAGTTTGAAACAAATGAACTGGTTTAAAATCGCTGGAAAATAGTAATTGATTCTTATTATTATGTATATTAATTGTTGGGATGAATGGAGATATGCTATTGATGATTATAAAAATGAGAACTGAGGTTGAACACACCACCAGCGTTTTCACCACTAGATTTAAAAGATCTTCCAATATCTCTGCCTATTGGAATAACAAGAAGTACATCTTGAATGTTTTTGCTCATTTGTAAAGCTACGCATATGTTTCAAGAGTGTTACAAGTTGATGTAAACAGGATTTCAATGGAAAATATGATTCACAAAGAAGCTTATTGAGAAAGCTGATGTTGAGTTCCTAGTCCTTTAATATGCATTCGTAGAATGTGCATTCGTAGAAACTATAAAGACTCTGAGTGAAAGAACCCAGAGGGATGTGGCATAAGGTGTAACAATTATGACTAGCCTAAACTACAGACTTATTAAGTGATATCAACTGATGCTTATGTCTTATAATTGAGGGACATTATTTCCCAAACCCCATTTCCAAAATGTGCTCCCTACCATGCCTAAAATACCATCATTACCATAGTATGACTGTATGTTTAGCAACACACTCTTCTTTAAAAATGCTTATATTCCAACAATGGAGATTGTACATTAGACAATTTTCTTTCTTAACAGGATATCCCTGGACAATGTAGGAAGAAAATAAAGTATTTTGTGATGAGAAGCAGAAGACACCAATAGCAAACTTTGTCTTCTTCCCCACGGTATCTAAACACAGTCTCAAATTTAGCTGGAATCACATCCATGAGTTCAGCTACACAGTTTATTCAATATTTTGAAATATAAAATTCACATTGAAAGACTTAACATGAGTAGGCCACGAGTTTTTAATTCAAAGTGTAATTAAGGGATTTTAATTCCCTGTCAATCAATATTAAATCATCCCATAGGTTTCCCCTTAGTGACATCCTGTCTCTCAATGGATACTGCTTACGTTTTATCTCTTGCTAATAATGTCACCTATATCCCTCTTTCTCGGTTCCTTTCAACAAACTTTCATTGATCATCTATTGTAACCAGACTATTTCTAGATGCTTGGATTACAAAGATGTGTTTGTCATCTCTTCTGACTTTAAGAAGTTCAAAGGTCTAAGAGGAGGGCAAAGAGGGGACACAGAATCACACCTAATTCCTAAATGACTGTACCTTAAAAGTGAGAGCCATTTAAAGCTTTTTTTTTCTTTTCATTGTTTTTAATTTTTTTTTTTTTTTTTTTTTGTACGCGGGCCTCTCACTGTTGTGGCCTCTCCCATTGCGGAGCACAGGCTCCGGACGCGCAGGCTCAGCAGCCATGGCTCACGGGCC
>NW_006792400.1:287949-329393 GCF_000442215.2 Lipotes vexillifer
TACGCGGGCCTCTCACTGTTGTGGCCTCTCCCGTTGCGGAGCACAGGCTCCTGATGCGCAGGTTCAGCCGCCATGGCTCACGGGCCCAGTTGCTCCGCGGCATGTGGGATCCTCCCGGACCGGGGCACGAACCGGTGTTCCCTGAATCGGCAGGCGGACTCTCAACCACTGCGCCACCAGGGAAGGCCTTAATTTTTAAGAGAATAGAATCCAGGGAGGAGAAAGCTTACACTAAAACTTCACAATTTAAATAGCAAATGTTGTTGTTTAAACTGTTTAAAATAGTTCCTATCTCCTTGGAAGTGAATTTATCTGGATGAAAACAAAGGTACCTTTGTTTTGCCAAAAAAATCACGAGAAGAAATTTTCTTATTCTATGAGTGCAAAACAATTACTCACCATTGTACTCCTGGAATAGATATCATTTATTTATGCAGATGTCTTAGGTTTACAAATGAATTGTTCTGTTTGGTAAATTAAATTGGATATATCTTCCAGAAGAAAATAAGTGCGATTTTTTTTTCCATGCCTCTTTGGGAAGAAATATTAACTTTTTTTTTTATGTTTGATTTAGAACACAATCCTTATCTTTGTAAAGTGTGGATTTTTCTTATGAATTTGTATGTAGCCTTCTTTGAGCAGGTTGTAAATGAAAAGCTGCGCTGGAAGGATCTTAGGAAGATGACGAAGGCCGTGTTTTATTTCAACCATGAAAAGACTATGAAGAGAAGAGTGGGTGGTCGCTTGAACCATTGTTTCCTGATGTGATTACGCTCTTTAGGCCAGAAAGCTGTATCCCGATACTGCCAATGGGAGTTGGGTTTCTCCTGAAGGAAGTGAATGGCATTTCCCATAGACAATAAACAGGGGACAGGGAATCAGGAAATACAAGTTGAGGAATAGAATCTTAAGCTACAAGTCTTAAGCTAGAACACACTTTTGCTATCATGCCTGTTCAAGGTTCAGTAAGCCCAGATGATCACATGATGATGATGATTGTGGCTAAAAAGATTCAGAACTTCAGCAATTAAAATGAATAAAATGCTAGACCCATCAAGAAGTGACCAACTTCTGACTGACATATGGCACGGTACTGCTATCACTGAACAGCTCTGTGGATTAAGAACTTCACTGATTGCAATCACAGCAGACAAATCAATATTTTATGCAGTCACGAATGCGCAGTCAGGGTTTCGATGTCTATAAAGTGCCTTGGTTTCTAGAGTTCTCCTCTATGTACTATGTTGGTGTCACCAATGCACACGTGTCACAAAATAAACAAGATGTAGAGACTTTGTTCCCCAACAATTTGCCACTAGGGGGTAGCAGGAGTTTATTTAACCTGAAGTAAAACCAGAGTTCTCTTAAGTTTCCAAAACTCATAACAGGAGTAGCAGAGTGAAGGTGATACCTCACCCACATCTCTTTTTCCCATGGATGCCACCCTGAACTTGTCTTTTAGAAGACTATAAACAATCCAAACAGGACTTACTGAAAAAAGAGGACCTTAGTGAGGTCCTCTTTTCTCTAGCAATCTATCCTGAGTACAACTAGTAAACTAATCTTTGAACACTGCTTTCATAAAATGAAAATCTTGTCCTTTTGAAATCTGCAATGGCTTCTGCTTGACTCGAGTTTAAATCCTACAGCCTGTTGTTGCACCACTAATCTCCACTCCACCTTACAACTTATTTCTTCAAACTAGACAAAACTACACAGTTCCTTGGATTTACATGTCTGCTGTTTTCGCTGATTTTTCACCTAAAATGTCCTCTCTGTGTCCCCTGTCAATCTAAAGTCCAAGTGCAAAGAAAATAGTTCAGATCCCACCTCTTCCATGAACCATTCTCTAAGACTTCTAGACTACCCTGATGTCTCTCTCTTCTGGTTCCCTACTGTACTCAGTCTGTACCACAGTGTGTAGCGACTAACTGTTCTGTGATCATTTTACACAGATTGGTTTTGTTCTCCCAAATAAGATACCAGAAGGCAGATACCAAAAGGGAAGATGCTAGCCACAGAAATGATTAATACTAAATGAATGAAATGTCTTCTACACTCAAAACGCTTCGGGGGCTAAAAAAGACATGAAATTTGAGGAAATGATGACTTTTAAAAAGGAGAAAACAGTGATAGGAGATATCTGAGTATTGCCCAGTGCTTTAAGGCACCACAACCTGTGCAGAAGAAACTGGATTTTAACAGTTTTGTCTTGTTCTGGGTTCTAAGAGCAGCCACCTCTCTATTTATTCAATATTTCTTTATAAACCATGTTCTATGTCATTTTTATAATTTTGCAAATGATTCAGTCTACATCTGAGAGAACTATTTGAACCCAAGGCCTTAAAACCCCAATCTGTGAAGAAAAAATTAAGTAAATAATATAATAAAATCTTTGATAGCACCTCTATGTGCTCTAGGCCACTGAATCCTATGGTTTCTCTCCCCAAGTGAACCCGAATTTCCCTCTTCTCCTCTAATTGCTACTCCCTGAATTTGACAGTCATCTTTCACTTGTGTTGTTGCAATGCTTCCTAATTTGTATTCCTGCTACTGGAACCTATGCTCAGTCTCTCCCTGCTGTTAGAGTTTTTCTTCCTGGCCTCAAAATCTCTGTTTTCAGCTCTTCTCTTATCTCTTTATACTCATCTCCTCGGTGAAATCATACAGTCTCATGGCTTTAAAGACTTTAGAAATGTTTTTGGTTCTGTCCCATCCCTGAGTTATAATATCTGTCAGTCTTCAAATCCATCTGAATGCTGAGGAAGCATCTCAAACTTAAGAGGTTCCAAACTAGATCTCATGATTTCTCAAGCTCCTACCAGCCTCTCCAGTTTTCTCCGTATCTGTAAATGGCATCATCCCAACTCTGTTTTTCTTGCTAAAATCAGCCTCCTCTTTGCCCAATCCATATCATACTCATTACCAAGTCCTGTCAGTCTGCCTCCAAAATATTTTAGAATCTATCTACTTCTTAATCCTCCACCACCACCGTGACCAATTCTTGTAATGTTCTTATATTCAAGGGTGCAATTACTTCCTCTTTCTCTTCTTTATCTCCACTCTGGAGCCAATAAGTCAACTCACACAGAAGGCAAGTGACTTTTTAAAAATCAAATTGTGTCACTCCTCTGGACAATAATCTCCATTAATTTTCTATTGAAAAAATAATAAAATTCAAGCATCTGGCCATGATCTTTCAGGTTCTATGTGATATGAACCTTGTCTTTCTGACCATATTTCTTATCATTCTCCTACCTAGACCCTCCCTTCTGCTCATCTTCTATCCAGTTCTCATACAATTCAGCTTTCCCATCTCGGGGCCATTTATTTGCTTTTCTGTCCACTTGAAAGCTGTTCCCCAAATCTTTGCATGACTTTCTTTTTCCATTCGTTCCCACTTCAGGTCTCAGCTCAGGGAGGCCTCTGCTCTTCAAAACTTTATACACTAGAACCTCCTGGGATAGTTTTGCTATATTTGTGGCTCCTAATAAAACGTGATCCCTGGTACTCACACACATATGTATTCACCTCTGCTGGAGCTGGGCTATCCCTGGGGCTCAATTTAATCAATAGGACAAATAGAAAAGCCATTTCAGGATTTCTGGGCCTAAGCCTTAGGTAACCCCAAGAGCTTCTGCTTTTGTGTTTATTCCAGCCATGCCAGAAGTCTGGCTGCACTGCCGAGCAGAACGTGTAGAGCAGCCCCATGAGGAAATCAGGTGCACAGACGTGGAGAAAGCAAGCAGAAAGGGAGAGAAGCCCAGCCATCCAGCTGAGCCCAGCACTCAGTTAACCAGCCTGCTGAATGAAGTCATGTGTTATCTCCTACACGGCCAGCAGGAGCATATGCAGCTGAGCCCAGTTCAAACGACTGAATTATGAGCAATTAAAATGTTTTTTGTTTGCTTTTGGCCCCTAAATTTTAGGAATGTTTGCTCACAGCAATAGATAGTTGATAAACTCCCCATCACTCACTATGCCTGTGCCCTGATTTTTTTTTTCATGCTTTGCAGCAGTATTTAACATGTTTTTTTTTTTTTATGTGTGTGTGTATTCTCATTTGTCGGTTTCTGTTTCCTCCAATATACCATGAGCTCTAAGATAGCAGATTATGTTTTGTTCACCATTGGATCCTTGGCATGTTATCAAATGAATGAATGAATCAATCAGTCTTTCTTGTGAAGCTGAATTGCCTTATCTTACTGTTTGAGGAAATGTTTCTGTCTTCTCTTACACAATCTATGCTTTATTAGAGACAGGTATTAGCCAAGGTTGTATAGATATTTTGTTCCTTTTTAGGTATAAAATTAATGCATCAATTGTTGAATTTATAGATCTACAGAAAGTTAGAAATGGAAGGAACATTAAAAAAAAAAAAAGATCCAGTTCAGGGTGTGTTTTATTTGTATGGCCATAGAACTCTTCATTACATGCAATTTCCCATGTAATGCCAGAAGATAAGTCAGTAAAAGTATATCTGTGCTGTAAACTGAATATTTTCTTTACCCTTTCTCAAGGCTTTTCCAGGAGTGCTTCTTTAAAAACTAAGGCACCGGGCTTCCCTGGTGGCGCAGTGGTTGAGAGTCCGCTTGCCGATGCAGGGGACACGGGTTCGTGCCCCGGTCCAGGAAGATCCCACATGCCGCAGAGCGGCGGGGCCCGTGAGCCACGGCCGCTGAGCCTGTGCGTCCGGAGCCTGTGCTCCGCAACGGGAGAGGCCGCAACAGTGAGAGGTCCACGTACCGCAAAAAATAAATAAATAAATAAATAAAATAATAATAATAAAGTAGAGCTAATTAAACAAATGAGAGAGCACTTAAATGAGATTACTGTTAGGGTTTAACCAATTAATATACAAACTAGCTTGACATTCATGTGGCATGTGTCTGTCCAACAATTAGATTGATGGCTAAATCTGTACCTGTTAATCCCTGTAACAGACAGAAATTTAAAGAGTCATTTTGTATGGCCCAGGAGCATAAAAAAGAAAACAAAAAGTAGCAATAATTTTGAATTGACATATCCAGAAATAGCCATAGGTATTGCCAAAACGTATGTGTGACCAATTATAGGCTAGAAAAATCATGTAAGAGAACAAATATTCAGCATAAGGTATTTTCATTAACATTTACATTTTACTATGGCTTAAATTTTTTATACTTTCTAGAAAACCAAAGGCTCATTAAAAGATTCTCTTAACACAATATAATAACTTTTATGTTTTTAACCTGAATAAAATGTATAATGTCATTAAAAACTTTTTTGAAACTATTAAGGTTCTAAAGGGGCTAAATGATTTGTTTAATATAAATAAGAACATGTAAGCCAGACTTAGAGGGAAAAGCCAGCTAATTTCTTTCAAATATTGAAAGTTCTTATCCCATTCACATAACATATATATATATATATACATATACAAATGGATTTAAATATGTGTAAATCTTGATATAGAAGGTCTTTTCTCATGCTAATCTTCTGGATGGAATAGTCTCCCCTCTTAACTTCATTTAGTTAATTACTACTTCTTTAGAATATGAAATTTAGACCTCATCTCAAGTGACAGTTCCTCTGGATAATTGTCACAGTGCTCTCTAACAAGGATGATTCTCCCATTATATCCTTTCAGAGTTCTCTCTCTCTCTCTCATACTTATCATTATAATTTTCATTAATTTGTGTGATTCTTTGATTAGTATCTTTTGCTAATACAATGTAAAGTCTTTGAGGGGAGGGACCAGATTTAATCTTGCATCTGTATTCCTAAAGATCCGTCAAATGCCTGGCATTTAGTAGTGGCTCAATTAATCATGAACAGCTGTAGTGATTTAATGAAAAAGCAAAAGAAGTAGTTTTCATAGTAAAACTACACTGATAAACATATTATATTACATTGTTAATTATTTAATAAAATCTTGGGAATGAGTACCCATATATCTCAAATAATCTGCTAGGGAAATTACTGAGCACTGTAGCATTAAAGAAGACATTACTCTGAAGGACTAGATTTATTGAGACACAGTCTGCCATTAGGAGACCAAGTGAGTTAGTCAGTTTCTACATACGTGGAAGTGATGGACAAGAGATCCCAGATCCCTGACATGTCAGGACCAGGGACTTTATTGAACAAAGGGTTTGGGAGCCAAAAGATCAAAGTAAAGAGTTTAGCCCACGAGCCTGTGTTCGGAAGAAGGTTAGCTATCTGGTACCCAGGCATCAAGACAGACATTAAATTGTGCACCAAAAGCTCAAATCAGGACAGTACTATTTATCCAATGTTGTTTTATAAATACAAGGAGGTATTTCCAGCTGCCACAATAGCAGAGGGGCTAAAAGAGGGGCATTACTGATGATGGATTGAGACTAAGGATGCTAAATACCCTGCAAAAGCACAGGGCAGATTTTTACAACAAAAGACTTCCTTGCACTAAATTCCAAGAGCACTCTGATGGAGAAATGCTGTGAGTCAAGGGGTTCCTTGACTAATGGGTTTATATCTTGCTCCTCTGTGTGTTCCAGCAGCAAGCTCATTGCTAGACCTACAGTGAATGCATATTGGAGATGGACTTCAGTTACTTACCAATGAGCTAGATAGGAATATAGAAATGCATAAATGTATGACTTTATATTGACTCAATGACAGAGAGACAAGGCACTTTTGCATCTGAGCAGATTTGGGAAAGGGCAGTCCATGCTCAGTTATCAAAAAGCAGAGTGATCAGAATTGATAAGTCACAGAGAGCAGCGTGGTAACCTCAATTGGAAAGCAACAATAAAACCTAATATCAATGTCTTACTAATTACCCAGCCTGGAAGTGGATTCAATGGGTAACTCCAAGCCTCCATGTGACTGCTATAGAGGCCAGCAAAACCGCAGATGGATCCTGAGAAAGTTGAAGGTGTTTTTTACTCACACATTTGTGGAAAGGGGTCAAGGATTAGAAATCACAGGAGGAAAGGAGAGATTCATTCAAAGGGGAAAATCACCTGCCCTTGGTTTTCGAAAGACCTACAAAAGCAACCACTGCCCTCTACGATGAAGACATGCTTTGTGTCAGACTCAGTCTAACAGTTGTGAAGCAGCAAGGGTAATCATATTGATTTTGAAGGAATGTCTGGTTAATTTTTCACAAGGTGTGGATCCCTCAAAAATCAATAACTTTCTGCTGTACCTTTATTCTTCTGAATAAACTGTGTCTGTTGGAGAAACTTGATTCTTAAGCTCAACTGGATTCATAAAACATTCACAGACACATAGCACAAAAGAAATGTAAACTTTCCCTAGGGGTGGTAACTATTTAACCTAAACATAGGACAATGATTCCTTCCCTTTTGAAATATTCTTGTCCTTGGACAGGCATTAGTAGGGACCACAATTTCTGTGATACAAATGCTTCTTTTAAGCATCGGTTCCCTTCCCCAAGGGAAAGAAGCTTCAGTAAAAGATATGAAGCACATGCTTGGAAAGCAGAGTCTAAGAAAATATCTTTTAGAAAAACCTAGGATTATGGGTGGCTGCTAGAAATGTATTCATTTCACTATCCTTTTATTCACCAGGATGAGTGTGCAGTAATAAAATTTTTGGAAGAAATAAAATTGTGCTTTGAGAATAGTAGTAAAATGTTATCCAGTAACAGAACTTAAGGAAAACACTGAGTGATCCCTGCTCTTTCATTTACATTTCCACAGGAAGAAGGTAATGCCCAGAGAGGTTAAATGTTCTTCCTAAGGTCACACAGTACTTGTCTCATTCATTAAATTGGAAATGCCACTTTGAAAAAAATCAATGAACACTCATTTATCAAGGACAGGGGATGTGCAAGGTTGAAAACTGTGATAATGTCTGGATTGGAACAAACATACAATGCAAGAATTCCAATAATAGAAATAGGAAAGAGAAGATAAAAGTGAACATTCAAAAGATGTATTTGCAATACTAGAAAAGCTTCCCACGTTTGGCTTAATATCACTGATGAATCATTTCCCTATAAATCAGTTACAACATTTGGGATGTAAGATTAGCCATCGCTACACAGGTTATTTGCATGTCATGGTTTTTAAATTATTTAATATACAAAAACCCAACACAGATGTAAATACCGATAACAAAACACATATAGTCTATTTATTGGCAAAGCAGATTGGTGTCATTCCAAAGAGATACAGAAAGAGAATTCAAAGTTCTCAAGCTAATCCAGTGATTAACTAGACCACATTTTCTAGGAACATGAACATGTAAGCTCCTGTAGCCCCTCCTAAGCCTTTCCTTCTTTCCTCAGCCCTATGTGCGTGGATGTGCATTGTGTGACTGTTTCCTTTGCTTTGTTGATAACTTAAGGATCAAAGAAATAGGGAAAGTTACTGAAATAATTATGTTTTATTCTGGCTTCCAACTGGAACTCTGCCTCATTAAACAAAGGTGGGCTTCTCTTTACAGTCTGATACGTGATCAAGAACAAACTCTATGGATTACTCCTTCCCCATGACATTGTTCAGCTTCCTTCACTTTGGCTTTTAGGGGTATTTTAGTAATGGGAGAGAGCATTAAAGTTTCCATCCCAGTTGTCCCAACAGCTACAAGGAAAAACTCAAAGCAATACCCACTTAACTTCTGCTGCTTAGCAGAGCCAGCTATAAACATTATCTTTATCTAATTCTAACAGAAGGTAAATTTTAATCGAGAATCAGGCTGAGATTTTATTCTTGGTCCAATCCAATTCAAAAAAAGAGTTTCCTCTATGGATATTTGAATAGATACTTAAGACCTAAACCATTCCAAGTTCTAATTTATTTATTTTTAATATTTATTTATTTGTCTATGCTGTGTCTTAGTTGCAGCATGTGGGCTCCTTAGTTGTGGCATGGGATGCAAACTTTTTGTTGTGACATGCGTGTGGGATCTAGTTCCCCAACTGGGGATCGAACCCCAGGCCCCCTGCATTGGGAGCATGGAGTCTTAACCACTGTGTCACCAGGGAAGTCCCTGAGTTCTAATTTATCTAAAACACATTAAATGTTTCACACACACGTGGGCACCGAAAGAGAAAATCTCAAGTGTGTTTGTGTATTAACTTCTACTTTTTGTTTTTAGGACTTGGCAAAATTATTATCCAGGTTTCCTTTAAAGAATAAGAAAAAGAAAAATGTCTCTTTAACTGTATTTTATTTTGTGGCTCCTTTTACATATTCTATGTTGTCAACATCCCAAGTGAGTGTGCAGTGGGAAGGCTAGTAAATTTTCTTGTGTTAGTGTTTAGAATTCCTAAGAGTGGAGATCTCTCTACTTTTCAATCTTTAAATGATGAAAGTACAAACTGTCATTTCAGAGACTTCTCTGATATTGTGCTTAAATCTCTAATTATTTGTATTGTTAATGACATATATTTAAAGGCTCCATCTCAAAATATCTTTCAGTTACTGATCATTTCTTTGTCATTTCTTATCTTCTCTAGCACTGCCACATTATGTGTGGTTCTCGGTTTCTCTGTGACCTGTACATTTCATGATGTGTCATAGGTTGTACAATAGAGGAGGTTTTATTTTGTGCTCTGGATGTTGGTGGGAATGAGGGATTTCCAGGTCAGTATAAGTTCTAAGTGCTCCATCTGAACAAAAGTTCAGGGACCCTGAAACATGCTCTGTAGTTGAAACGTTACTGTTTAATCAATTTATGGTAACCGTCATGCGGACTGCAACAGATCCAGAAACCACTTTCTGTTTCTTGAAAGCACTATGTTGTATTCATTAGAACATTTAAGGCTAGATGCTGCAATAGACAAACCCCTGAAAATGTAGTGATTTAACATAATGTTGGCTTATTCTTGCTCATGTCTCAGCCTGATGCAAGTCAGGTCATCCCCCTCCATCTTAAAACTCTACAATTTGGTACACGCAGTTGGGTAGTGGAAGCAGCACCACACTCATCACCTCCTTAACTGCACTGATCCAGAAGTAGCACATGTCAGTTTGGCTCCTATTTCAATTGACCATCAATAATCATACGACCATTATTTTACTTCAAAGGAGCTTGCAAAAGGAAGAGGAATCCAATATTTGGTGAATAATAAATGTTTCTGTCATGTATCTGGGTTTCAGTTAGAACGTAAATAAAGGGGGTAGTGGTTTTTGTTCTTGATTGGAGGATTCTCCCAGTCTCAACCGTATCTGAATAGCGGCAAACTCTAGTTGAGTATCGTAAGATGCAATTTAGAATGAATTTAAGCATATACTTAACATTTGGCACTAAAATATAGAACAGCAGGTGGCAACTTGTGTAGCACCCATTGGGCTCAAAAGCATGAGGGGCTGAATGTTACATTAGTTCACGCAGGTAAGAACCCTGGTAGCAGAGGGGGAAATTTAGTTCAAACTTGTCTCTGCCAATTTGATTGTGTCATTGCGCTTGTGTCTTCATCTGAAAAACACAACTCACACTAAAGTACTTATTGTAACTTGTTTCACAGAGATTTGTGAGAAGTAAATGAAATCGAAGAGTTGACAAAAGCTTTAGAAAATGTAAACTGCTAGGTAAATAGAAAATACTATATTTTGATGACATCATGAGCATTCTCTAACTTTATCTTTTACTACTGTTTATAACCTCTTGACCAAAGTAAAAAGAATGTTATCTGTCAGAGCTATAGGTTAGAGACCAAATACCTTTAAGCTAAAATTCAGTATATTTTTAGGAAAAGGGGACAATTCTCAGTTTCTAATTCATATTCTATTGTAAAAATGCTAAAAGAAGTATAATAATTCATAATCAAACTTCTAATTTTGAAAACAAGCTAGTTAAAAATGGTTTTGCACTGCTACACACATATATTTTCTGTATGTAATCATGTTCATAGGAAAGTAGATCATTTTTACAAGACTGTTCATGTTGTGGAAAGAAATCTTTAAAAATGCATAATTCATTAAAATAATTTATTGTATTACAAGAAAATTTATATAGCTATCTTCCTTTAATGGATTCTTTCCTACTGTGGTATATCTCTTTGTTTTTCTTTTTTTTTAAATAGCATACTAAGGAAAGGTAAAGCTGATGCTATAAGGATCTGAATACCTCAACAACAACAACGAAAATTACTCCATTTAGGATTCTTGAGCTGTTGTTTTTTTCTTTTTTTGTCATTTCTGAAAATTCAAGAAGTCTAAAAGTCAATCTTACTTCACTACACATTTAATTCCTCATGAAAATACAAAATCTTCAGTCAGTATTTAAAAGAGGATATTGGTAGAGAAGCCTCACACAAAAAATAATCTTGCTCTGGTGATTTTGGAGTAGAAACAATTCTAGAATTTTTACCTTCTAAATGCAGTGAGTCATTTATTCCTAAAATAATAAAGCTCTACTCTGATGCTGTTCTCTGCTAACGACAGTAGCCTCACATATGGCTACATAGTGGATATACAACAACACTTCTAGCAGTTCTTTTACAGATACAGGTTGCTTTAAAATACTTCAGTAGAATCATGGATTGTTTGTATAGACTCTTACTAACCTTTGACATTTATGTCCTACCAATCTTTCTTCCACAGCCTGACTTTGGGTCGTTAAGGAGTATAAGACGTTGGGGACCTAATATAATATTGCAATTATCTTGTCTTCAATTGCCACAAAATGACCCCTTTTTTTCAGAAGAAACCAAGGGAACAATAGATTTATGTCTCCATTTCACACTCACTCCAGGCAGGGTCACCGTGCAGAGGGCATTTTGCTTGCTCGCATTTTTCAGGTGGTTATCTTGCTATTCCATTGCTGTATAGTCCCAGTTTTAAAGGACTATAAGGTGAGATAAGTTATTTAGAACTGGAGGAGATCTTGAAAATGAAGTGTCACATTTTTGGTGATTATGTTGGTGGTCTTTGTCTTCTCAGAAACACTTCCTTTAACGAGCAGAGAATTAAGTGGAAAGAATTTAAGGCTTGCGTTTCCTCCATCTTTTTCCATATTTGGATTGGCAAAGCAAATATTTTGTCACTTAAGCCCTAACATAGGCTTTCCAGATATACTTGGCAGAAGAAAATGATCTTATCAACCGCTGCCTAGACTGTCAGTAATTCTTTTCTCAGCCATTGTAATGCATTGTGTTAATAAATATACTTTCTTCATGAAAAGATTAGTGGATGTGACAGATTAAAAACAGCCACAAAACTTTTGCTGCACAACCCATCTGAGAGTAGTGGTCTATGTACCATTCACTTAAATCTAGGAAGGGTGTGTGACTCCTTTCACCAAAAGAATACATCAGAAGGGATGAGCTAGTTTGCTGGCCCAGAGTTGAAACTTCTCTTCTACTTCCTTTCTCTTGAACCATTCATTTTTGGACTCCTGAGTTATGATGAAAGAAGTCCTCCTGTCTTCTGGAGAGAGCTTTTCAAAAGGATCTGAGACTACTGAGAGTAAAACCCAGTCAAGCCCAGCCTTCCAGCCATCCCTCCAAGCCTGAGGCATTAAGAATGTGAGTAAAGCTGTCTTAAACCCTCTAAACTAACAAAGGCCCCAGTTGAACATTACCAAATGATCAGCCTCTGATACATGAAATACAAGAATGGTTCAGCTGAGCCCTCCACACTTTCCTGATCCATTAAATCATAAGATTAGTAAAATGGTTGTTTTTTAAAAGTTTGGGGAGAATTTGCTGCACAACAGGAGATAAGCTAACAGCAAAAACAATGGATATCGTGTTTTTATTTTCTTGGAATCTCTAACATTTAGAGTCTGGTGTACGTTGGGGTTTAGGAGTTATTTACTGAGTGGATATATATATAGGATAAAGACATGGGTTCTTGAATGATGGAAAGATGCATTTAAGCATGAGGGTTTGACACATCTGGTGAATCATGGGATGAAAAATGTGATTAAACGATCTCAATCCCAGAGTTTGACCAGTGACAACGTATGAGATAGAGACATTCATCTTATTAGGAGTTAAGTTCTAAGGCTGATACATAAGGCATATCATTAAAACTAATTCTTAATACAGTTTAAAATGCTTATGATAAAACAGAATATGTGGTTTTGTGCATTCCAAAAAAGTTGGACTAAATTTACATACTATTTGAAAAATACATTTGTTTAAACTGGTGAATCCTATTTTATGCTAAGAAATGCTCAAACATGAGAAACATGAAAATTGAGACTAAAACAACAGTAGATGTATGTCTTCCATCCCATACCAGTCTAGAGCAGAGCCATCATGTACAATCATTCCAGATTTAACCTGTATAACCCTGGATGGTGTCATTCACATTCACTATGATATGAATGGCTTCTCTAGGATTTATGCATTGCACAACGTGTTCAGCTGTACACTGTCTACCTTCTCTAGACAGCAGTCTCCTTGGGTATGATGGAAGTAACCCTTCAACTATTTACATTTGTCTCTTATTCTCTCTCTTCTTAAAAATACTATGCAGCCATGGCCCCCTTTTGTCTTATTGTTTATACTATTTTTATCAAAGACAATTTAGCTACATATGTACAGTATGTTACTTCACTGAACTGCAGAGCACTCAGGGGAGCAACGCCAAAAACGTGAGAAAACACTGATAAGATTCAATTCTTCTCACAGTATTAATGAAATAATTACAGAAACAAACTACAATCAGGTTTGTCTCTGCTCTTTCATTAAATGCTTTTCCTGGGTCACCAGTAACCTCCTCACTGCCAATTGCAATGGTTACTTTCCAGTCCTCACTTCACCTGAGTTCTCATTTGGACACAATTTTCCACTCCTTTCTATTTGTAACACCATGCACTTTCTTGATGTTCTTCCTTCCTGGCTGCTCTTTCATGGTCTACTATGCTGGTTCTTCTTCCACTGCCCCTAGCCTTCAAATAAGACAGAAACCAGTCCTCAAATCTTCTCACATTTAATCTCATGGCTTTAAATACTGCCTGTGTATCCAAAGTTTACCTCCATTTTGTATGTTTTCTCTGAACTTTAGGCTCATAGAAAATTGCCTACTTGACTTCTCCACTTACATGTCTAACAAACATCTCACCCTCACCACATTGAAAACCAAATTTCTGATATTCCTGTCTTCCCAGAACAAGTTTTCCTACATTTATTAGAAATTGCATTTCTGAATTGTTCAGGAAAACTTGGCTTGTATCCACTTTTGACTCTTCTCTTTTTTTAAATCCTCACATTCAATTCATAACAAATTCTGTTCTACCTTCAAAGCATATTCAAATTCTTACTACTTCTCATCACTTCCACCACAACCACCATGGTCCCAGCAACCATCATCTCTGGGATAGATTATAGCTTTCAACCACTGACTGGTCTCCTGCCTTCCACCCTGGAGTCTACTGTCAACACAATAGCCTGAGTGATTCTGTTAAATTCTTCTGTTCCTCTGCTCAAAATCTTTGAAGACCTCCTATCTTCTTGTTGCTTGTCTGTTCTTATTTCTAATAATTTTCTCCTCTCTTGCTCTATTCTAGACATGGTGGCCTCCTTTCTTTTCTTAGAATAGCCCAAATGTGTTGCTGCTTGAGTGTATTTGCATGTACTATAATTCTCTACTTTGTAATTTTCACAGAATTTGCAGGGCTCCCACCTCACTCCTTTCAAGTCATTGCTCAAAGTTACTTTCTGCAAGGCCCTCATTGACCATTCTATTCTGAATCCAATCACCACGCCACCTCTGCTTTCCTGCCACCCCGCCCCAATTTAATTTATGTGATAGCATTTATCACCTTCTAAGAAACAATGTAATGTACTTCTTTGTTTTGCTTATTGTGTTTCCTCTCTATAGAATGTAAGCTGCATAAAAGTGAGAGTTTTATCTATTTACATTTGCTAATGTATCTCTAACCTAGAATAGTACTTGGCACACAGTAGGTTTTCTGCATTTAATTATTAAATTGGTTAATGGATAAGGTAGGGTGCTACAGTTCTAGGATGTCAAAAAAACTAAAATCAACTTAAAGAAAGTCTAAGTAGCCCCAGATCCTAAGAAAATAGTCAAGGATTAAAGGCAGATATCAAAACAAGTAGCATGGGAGTATAAGCGCATATCCATAAAATTGATGCAGAAAAGTATTTTAGTTTTCTTTAAGATAAGAGATGGTCCCTGTAGAACTGAAGTAATGTCTGTAGATGAGAATACACAATTTCAAATATGTAAGTTTATATGTTTTGTACTGAGAAATCAATAATAACTCCTATATTGTATGAGAATAGTTACACATACAGATAACATCCTACATAGTTAAAATCTTGGTCTCAAGTCAGAAACCATCTGACAATTGTTCAAATATATTGATCAATTACTTATTAAACACCTAATATGTGTCCAGTACAGTGTTAGAAATTGAATATTCTATGGTGAACACATCATTCTCTAAAGCTGAGCAAAGAAGGAAGACACATACATAAATCAGTAAAATAAAACACAAAGGCAGTAACGTATGCAAAATATTATGGGGGCACAAAAAAAGGAGCTACTGTAGTAGATAAGAAAGTTTTCATGGTGGAGATGATATTTGTGCTGAGGGTTGAAAGAGTTCTCCAGATGGAGACAAGTGGGGGGAATGCATGCGTATAAACACAGAAAAGTTGCCGTGTATTTGGGAATAGGAGACAAATTTCTTTCCAGAGTCTGACAGGTAAGTTGTTATAGAAAAGGAACAAATCGACAGATGTGAAATTAGAGCAGTGAGAATTACTCCTTCTTTTACAGTCATTCCTTCATTTAGTACTTGAATCTCTAATGTTTACCAAGAACTGGTGCTATCCTGGACATCATTTGAGGCACTGGGTAAATAAGGTCAAAAACAAAATGTAGCACTGCCCTAAAGAAGCTTATGTTCTAATGAAGAAACAAGTATAGATTATTATAATCCACTGTGATGACTGCTGAAAAAAAAATGAACAAGGAAATTTTAAGAACCATAATAACAACCAAGCTTACTGGAGGATACTATGCCTAAGTTGAATGAAAGTCTTCCAGATGAGGGTATTTTGTGTGTGTGTGTGTGTGTGTGTGTGTGTGTGTGTGTGTGTGTGTGTATGTGTGCGTGTGTGTGTTTGTGAAAGACACAGGCAGTGGACACAGTATATGCACGACAAAGACTTAGAGCTGAGAGAAGTGGAGTTTGAGGAACTTCAACGGGTTCAGCTTGGATCGATGGCAAATAATGAGTGGGGTGGAGAAGATAAGGCTGCTGTGCCATCCTGCACACTTAGAGTGGTTCCCTTCTGTTTATGGGAATCAGGGGAATTTTTTTGGTAAGAGACTGTCAGAGCCAGATATACTAGGTGGAGAGTCTCTGTTTGTAGAAGAGAAACTGATTTGGAGAGAGCAGTTAACTGGGTTTTGGGTGACCAGAAAGTGGTAAGACAGGGACTGAAATGTTTTATTAGATCTATTGGGAAAATATTTGGGGAACAAATAATGAAGGATTGTAATCTGTGTCCTTTAGGAAGTATGAAATGTTAGATTTTATACAGGGGCCGACGTCATAAAATGATCAGCTATTTTAGAAAGATAAATCCAGGAGGATGAAACAGTGTGGAGTATAAGACAGGCTGGGACCTGGGACCCTCTGCTGCAGTGCTTGCACCTGGACAAACCTCTCCTCCAGCAACAAAATACCAAGAAACTACAAGGGACTAAAAACAACTGTTTGCGTGTACAGTTGGGGCAAATTGTGAACAAGATTCAAAAAGACCAAAATAAGAAAAAACCCAGCTGCCACTTCTGAAGAGCCAGGAGCAAAAGCAGGGTACTGCGCATGCCCCTGTACTCAACACCACCAAAGGGGTCGGGAGACCCCCTAAGCCACCACTCTGACCCCACCCCTGGACACACCCCTACCCTCACTACGTATGAGGAGCCAGCTAACCCCCCTTAGGGAGTGAGGTAGGGAAAATGTTACTTGTTTTTGCTCCCCGCTGCTGCAGCAGGGGCCACAGTAAAGCCTGGCCAGAATTTCTTGCCTGGCCTCTTATCAATTTTTATTGATTGGGGAAGGCCAAGAACCCTAATTGGTACCAGGTAGAGTCTGTATCAGTGAGGTGAGGGTGCTGACAAGTGCTAATGGGGATTTCAATGAAGGCATTAGCAGTGGGATGAACAGATAATATAGAGAATTGCTGCTCTGTGGTTACATAAATAATAAGAAATTTTTGTGGCTTTGGGCCTAAAAGGGAAGATGTCCCAACACAATTGTTCAAATTTCTGATAACATTAAAAATTACTCCAAACCTAGCCCAACTCCTAAGGGTCAAATCATTTGTTGTTGGTGGTGGTTTATTATTTAAAACATAAATGATAGAAGAACATTAAAAATAGCAGAAATTATAATGTAGAAAAGAAAGAAATACAATAATAAGGCTATATTGAAACCTCAACCATAAAATTGGAAGAAAGGGAAATGATTTTGAGACTGATGTGTGTTCTGAAAAAAACAAAAGGTGTTTCCATGATAGATTTTACAAAGTTTCATAAAAAATAAAATTGAAGCAGTACATGCAGAGCATAGAGATGAACTGGTTTGCAAGGCAGAAATAGAGACACAGATGTAGAGAACAAACGTATGGACACCAAGTGGGGGAAGCAGGGGCGGGGGCCGTGGTGGTGGTGGTGGGATGAATTGGGAGGTTGGGATTGACATGTATACACTGATTTGTATAAAATAGATAACTAATAAGAACCTGCTGTATAAAAAAAATAAAATTAAATAAAAAAATAAAACAAATACATTAGAAAAACATAAAAAAAGTAAAATTGGAAAGGAAATCTATTCCTAGAGTCATCCTTCTGGCACCTTACAATGACATTCAGTAGATGCATCACTATCCAAGGTCTGTAACTCTGAGGACAAGAACTACATGGGGAAGGATTTGCAAACTTGTCAGTCAAGAAGCTGACAGTTGGAGTGGCTATGAGCATGGGCTGACGGTGACACTGCTAACACCTTTGCAAGTGTAAGGTGCAAGATAAGAGGAGAACCAAGTTGCTTAGTGACACTCTGCCAACTCAGGGCTCAATCTCAGCCACTAGGAAGACTGTGCCTGACAGCTGCACTCTGGGGATAAACCAGTGTTAGAAAGCTAGAGAGCTCCAAGAAAAGCAACCTTGAAGCTGGATAAATGGGTCAGGAAGATGGTTACTAAAGCATGCAAATAACCCCAGAGCTGTTCACTGCAACACACAGTATAAACAATTGCATTTGTATTTTATTTATGAAAGAAATCATCAGCCATTAATTCATTAGTTCTTTTTTGAATGGTTATGACATAGAAAGAGTTGGAAAAGGAAAGGAATAATATTTTTAACAATAAATGTCCAGACTGGATCTGTAAGGATAGGAATCCAACAGAACTCTTTTGATTCAAATCTCTGATACTTAGTACTGTACAACTTTGGACAGGTCAGTAACTGCATTGTCTCCATTCTCTCATCTTTGAAATGGGGGGAAATGTGCCTAACCTATGAGTCAGTTGTGAAAATTGTACAAGTTGCCTGAGAGTAAGTGAGAGAGGAAATGTTCAAATAACCTTAAGGGAAGAGAAAAATTTTGCAGAAAATAGAGAGTGGTGATATCAAAAAGAAAGAAGGAGCTTGATGAAGATGAAGATGAAATCAAAGACATGATTTATGCTTCATGATGACTTACCTTCTGGTCAACACTAAAGCATAACCACACACCTCTGGTCTAGCCCTTTGGTGGCACTAATTAATTTGTTAAAGTGGGTCATCTCCTCCAATGATAATTATGAAACAAACATAAAAATCGATGCTTTGTAGAACTGACACACAGACCTAATTATGAGTAACAACAAATAATGATTTTATTATTGCATATGTAATGGTGATTTATTCAATCACATTGAATGCTTTTAAAGCATTCATGATTATATTATTCAAAAGTATTAAAATATATAAACTTTTAGACAGGAATATATTCCTGAGGCTTCACATCTTTGTAATTGAAACTTTCCAAACAATTATCTAAACCTCTTATTTTATTTGTTATATATCTTTAAAGCTTATTTAAAATATTTTCAATTGTTCATACTAGTGCATCTGAAAAGTAAAGGTAATTTTTAAAATGTCATGGACATATTTAGATGACCACTGCGGATTTGGATTTGGAAATGGTCAAATTCATGCTTAAGTTACAGTGATTTACTCTGAAATCACCAGGAAGCATGAGATGAAAATAGATACATATAGATTTAGACTCTGAAACACGTACAGCTATAGCTCTCTCTCTCTTTCTCTTTCTCTTTCTCATTGTTATGTATCTCTATCTATACATACATAATATAAAATATATATCTAACTTTATATACATATATATACATGTATATATACATGTGTTTTATATTTATCTCCATTACACCCCTACATGGTTTTGTCCGGCTTTGGGACCATGTAAACCATTGCCACCTGGAGATTTCTGGGCAGAAATTGTACCTAACTATGTGTTAGCTAGTATTTTCCATGATTTGGGTAAATAATCTAGGTTTCTCTGATGAGTGCTCCAAGGGTTGAGAAACACTGGAATGGATTTTAGCACAAGTTTGCACACGTGAAGGATTAAGTGATAATATCACTGAAGAACTCTGATCGCTAGCTTTTTCTTTTTCTTTTTTTTCTTCTTGCAATACGCGGGCCTCTCACTGTTGTGGCCCCTCCCGTTGCGGAGCACAGGCTCTGGACGCGCAAGCTCAGCGGCCATGGCTCACGGGACCAGCTGCTCCACGGCATGTGGGACCTTCCCGGACCGGGGCACGAACCCGTGTCCCCTGCATCGGCAGGCGGACTCCCGACCACTGCGCCACCAGGGAAGCCCCTCTTTTTTTATTTTTAGCATCTGCTTTCTTTTCTCTTTTAACCCAGACTTCTTAGTCATACTGCTCTTCCAAGGCACATGGATTAACTCTGAATTCTTTTGGACACAGTTTGCTTAGTCCAGATGAAATTAAACTACTCTTTAGAAAATTTGAATGGTATTAAACAACCTGTGCATGCATTGTGATTTCCAAAATTATCTAGAACTTGGGGTAAGAAAGAGTATTTACAAGTTTCTTATTGATTTTCCAAGTTGGAATTCATTTTAAGCACTAATGTAAAACCGAGTTCAATTTCAGTAGGATGAATAAAGTTGAATTAGCTCTGATAATATGTAGTAAATGTAGAAAATTTAAGACTGCAATTTTCTATGCTTAATTTCAAAATGTGCTTCTACAAATAATAGCCAGATGAATTATGTTTAAGAGACAAAGAAAAGTACAGGCAACAGTTAATGTTTGTCAGCAAACTTGATTCATTTCATGTTGTTAAAGATAGTGACATCGAAAGATTTATCTCAACTTCAAGATTTTTCTTATTCTGAATTCATATTCAATGCTCTTAGAAATATTTTATTAAATAAGGAATGTTGTCAAATTTAAGTATGGAAAGAATTAAGAAGGAGATAATTTGAAGCAGATCAGTTGAGAAAAATCATTTGCATAAAATTCTTAAAGAGTCCATATCTTGTGCACATCAGTTTTTCCAGGTTTTAATCGGCTAATCTGGGACAAAGTCGTGAAGGTTCAATCTTTGAACAGTGGTGAGATTTTTGCTTGAATATCTGACTACTTTGAAATTACTGTTAATGCTTAGCGAGGTTATATTTTTCTTGGATGGCTTAGAGAAAGGTTGAAAATTTGATTACTTAACTGGAGAAAATATAAATAGAAAAGTGGCACAAAGTTCACCATTCTTAATATGGGTTTATGAGAGATACCACTTTACGGCATGTGACTTTCAAATATTTCTTGAAGACTGATCCATCCAAGCTCTATATTCACAAAAAAAAACCAAAAACAAAACAAAATCCATGACAGGAGGTACAGCATTCAGTGAATGATACACTCCATAATGATAAAGTCTTGCAGATCACAGAAAATCATGCTTGGGAGGAGAAAGCAGAGAGGTATAATCATGAACCCTGGTTGTAATTAAATCCCTGATGGCATATTTTAACTGCATTTATCATGTAAAATATTTCTATGATTCATTGCAAATTGTCTTTGATTTATAGATAGGTACTGTTTGTTCTGGTACTGTTCATTGACTTTGCACTTAATAGTGTCATAAAATGTTCAGCAAGACATGCTAACCTTCCATCTGGAATACCTTACTTGATTTCACAAACCTTTATAATACATGTATAAAATTCAACTCAGTGAGTCCTTTCCCAGTGAATAAGCATCAGATTAGGGCCACTGCTAACTGCATCAATAGCCATTATTCACTTCTGTTATTTTCTTAACTTTCAGAATAAAATAACAGTGCATTTGACAATAAAATTCCTGACTTCTATTTATGCAAACATTATCATTTCAAGTCATGAGATGCAACTTTACATTCTACGCAAAGTAGTAGTTAGTTGACTGTCTTCTGTGACGTGAAAAATAAATACCACTTTTTCAGCTCAGAATAAGTGAGAATAGAGATAATGATCATGAAAGGTAAATATAGTATATTGTTCTCTAATAAACACTGAAACATTTTCCTTGACCCTTCACATTTATTCTTGGATGTTTATATACACTTAATGTAAAAGTATGAAAATTTTACTAAGTAGGAGATAAAATATTTGCCCTGGGTTGTGAACAAGTATATCTTCAAGTGTCATACAACATTAAGAATCACAACAGGCAGATAAACTGTTTAGGATCACAACATTCACACTTTTAATAAAATGGCAATGCAAAACAATTTAAATTGCAGACAAATTAGAAAAATAACCCTGGAAATTGCTATAACTTCACTTATGTAAAATAAAATCTAAACCTATATGGTGAAAATTTTTCACTGCATACCTTTACAGGAATAACTTTAACACTCATATTTTTGGTATTTGCTAAATGTAATTGTGCTTCAGTGAGCTTTTTATTTGAACTCTATTATGTCCCAAATCCGTGTAGTCATGAAACATGTTATCATGGAATTCTAGCATACAGAAAAACTATTTAGGGAAATTATATATCTTTTGTCATGTGAAGAAAAAAGGAAGAGTATACACAATAACATAATCAGTGTTGTGTTTATTATATTAATGTCCAATAGAGTTGATTTTAATAAACACTGTCATTATCAGCGAGAGAACCTCCTCATCATTGGCTTGAAATCTTCTACCTCAATATCTAAAGCTGTCTGTCAGTGAAATAGGTGGGCTGCTTTCAGTACCACTAGGCTGGCATTTTCAAATTGAATCCATGGGAAATAATCACATTTTAACATCCCTAGTGTATTGGGTCAGGTTTATAATAAAGATCATCTTAGCATTGTAAAGTTTACAAACAAACAAAAAAGCTGCCCTCAAGTACTCTAGTCTACAGTAATGCAAAAGTATTTTTACTCTATGCCATTCAACATTCCAATTATTTTCTCAGTGGAAACCTCCTTTACTACCTCCCTCACATTGATGTGCCACAGAATATAGGTTTCAACTTTTTTTTTTTTTTTTTTTTTTTTTGGTTTCAACTTTTGATGGTGTTGTGGTTTATTTTTTTTTTTATTTGTGTTAGAAATTTCTTTGTCTCAATATTCTTATAGATAGAAGAATTCTGGAGTTGGAGCATTTAAATGATGTCTGCACCCAAGATCTCTGCCCTGAGTTTCCTACCTAATAGACATCATTATAGTCTATTTGGATATCACGATTCTTAGATTTCATGTAGTACACAACAGAAACCATTTCTTTTCCACTCAACTCCAATCCTGCTCTAGCTCTTATGTTTTCTATCTCAGTATCTACACCTTCCCAGTGCCCAAGCCATCCTTAACCTGCATTTATCACATCCATATACATCATATCACCAACTCCTACATCTTTTAAATTTCTAAGGTGTCCTGTATTCATCTTCTTCTAATCCATTCATACACTGCTTTTCTCTTAATTATGACTCTTATACTTGCATTTTTGCAGCAATATCCTATATATTCCCTCTTCCTTCACCCTTGTCACTCTTAAATCCATTCTTCATTTTTAAGCCATGGTGAACTTCAAAATCAATGGTTGGCAAACTCCAGCCAATGGGCTAAACCCAGCCAGTTACTTGTTTTGATAATTAAGGTTTTATTGCAACACAGCTATGATTATTTGTGCTTACATCTTATCTATGCTGCCTTTGTGCTACAGAGTTAAGCAAATGGTCTAAGGAGCCTAAAGTATTTACTATATGCCTTTTATAGAACAGTTGTACTAATCCCTGTTCTAAATTATCTAGTTCCCTAGTTTAAAAGATTTCAAAGGTCTTCCATTGTCCTGAGGATAGAAATCCCACACCAACCTTCAGGCTTATCTCTCAACACTCCCTTATTCCAAACCTATTTCCCAGGCATACCACACCCTATAGTCCTTGACTCATCATCTCCAGTTATGACTTTGGTAAACTACTTCTCATCTTGCACAGCTTGATATCAATAATTCCTTTTATGGACAGTTTTCCTTCACCCTGGAGGTCTGAGGTATATGCCCCTAATACATAGTCCCAGAGCTTTCTGCTCTTGCCCCCATCAAAGCATATATATACCCTGCAATATATTTATCTGTTAGTTTGCCTCCCTATGAAACTGCCTCTCAAAACGTTGATAGTGCCTGGCCCATAGCAAGAACTCAGAATTGTTTGCTAAATGAATGACGAAATGCTATACATGTGTTTCTATTCTTAAACA
Organism: Lipotes vexillifer; assembly: GCF_000442215.2. Classification (NCBI taxonomy): domain Eukaryota; kingdom Metazoa; phylum Chordata; class Mammalia; order Artiodactyla; family Lipotidae; genus Lipotes; species Lipotes vexillifer. The sequence continues at coordinate 311,646 of NW_006792400.1, forward strand.
TTTCCTATGGTAAACCTTAATGATACTATTAATATTTTAAAAGGTCTTAATTTCAGTGTTTTGAAAAGCACTCTGATATCATATTAAGAAGTAGATCTGCTTTAGGCCTACTAAGAAAATGCAATGACATAATATTGTATAATATTTCAAAAATATGTAACACTTTATATACTGTTTTCCAATATGTTTTATCATTGAATCAATTCTTAGATACAACTCTGTTGCCAATTCTCTCTACTCATTCAGATGCAACCTCCAGCTTCGTGGAATGATATAAAAATAACTCAGAAAATTGATACCATGTATCCTGCAATGCATGAACTCAGGGCATGGATTATAATCAAAATATATTGTAATGAAAGTTAGTTTCCAAATTCAGTAGCGTTAGATTCACTTATTTGCTGGAATTTTAACTCAGGGTCCATTTTCTTTTAGTTCTACCTATAATTCAATCTCCAGCTGTTTTTAGATGTTTCATTCTTCTACTTGAAGGCAGAAAAATCGTTGTTTTACTCTATTACTTTCCTTGAATACTAAAGCCTATCAACATATTTTTCTCTAGGAGCTGACTCTTTGAAAATAAAAATTTTTATTCTACCTTTGAGAATATACATTTTATTTTTAATTTTTCCCCTCTATCTGGGTAGGACATGGTATTTGCTTTCAGTTGAGAATCACCTATGGTACATGAACAAGAAGATATTTGCTTTTAGTGACTCTAATAATGTTTACTTCTGAACATTAATTTAAATAAATTTTAGTTCAGGATATATTCTTATGAAGACAGTAAGTTTTTATCACACTAGATCATTGGTTTATAAAATATGGAAGATATAATGATTATCATATAAGCTTCTAAGAAATATTCACCCCAATACCCTAACAGCAAGTATTTTGATTCACTAATGTCTAATGTTGGATGTAGTAACTTCAATTTTTAACAAATACTGCAGTAATTGTGATGCAGGTGGTTCAGGGCCACACTTTGAGAACATTGACTAAAAATAATTTTTTTCTGAAAACATATTTGTTTGCATAGAATTAGGTTTAGAATGGATATGTGACATTATTTGCATTTCACACCTCTGAATATCAGCACAGCTGGCCTCCAGCAATGAGAAAGAGATGCACCAGGCACATGGGCCAGCTAGCCTTACCAAAAAGTTTGCTAAATAATTCAGTAGAGGCTAACTCTTCACCCAACATGTCTCACAAGATACAAGTCTAATGATACGAATATTGAAAATGTCAGCTCGGTCCTAACTTCTCCCCTGCTAACTTTAATGTAAAGATTATATTTTAGTTATGATGTTTTTCCAATACACCAATAATTTATGCTTATTTTAGACCAAAAAGGAAAGAAAGAAAATTCAAATAAACAAACAAACGTAAGTCACTTAAAATTCCTCCATCCAAAGTTAGCAATGCATATTTCATGTATCTTTTCTGGTGTGCATATACTCCCTGAAATTTTCTGAAAGGATAGAGTAATAGATTATCCCTGTTCTCTGAGGAGTACCTCTTTTCCCAATCTCAATCTGTGGTTTTAGTAAGAACTGTTTAGGTGGCAGAGACAATATGTCCATTTAAACTAGTTTAAGCTAAAGGAAAATCACTGGGTCACAAAATAGGGAAATTCATGGAGTAAAGCTTCCTTCAAGAACAGTGGACCCAAGGCCTCAAGAATATTCATATCTTTCTCTCCATCACACTCTGTTGGTAGAAGTGTACTTTTCTTTTCTGGCTTGAGTCCCAGGCAAGCTCCTTCATTGCACTTCTGACTCCACTTCCTAGTTTCAGAGAGAGGCATGTGATGGCTCAGGCTCCCATGATCACTGCTTGTGACTCTTATTGAAGATATTGGGAAATAGACACACTGTTTCAAGTATACTCACTGAGCTCCTTGAATGAAATGTTGCAGAGGCTACCAGCCATCCTTGCAACCTCAATGAACGAAAAGCAGAACAAAGAGGGTGAAAGAAAAGAAGAGCTAGACGTGGCTATCCTCAAGTCCAGTGTACCTGAAGCAAGTTTCATACCATGAATTTTCCTGTTTTATAGTGCAGTAAATTTCTTTTTAACTCTATCTAGTTTAAACTGACATATTGTGGCACTTCCATCCAAAAAGGTCTTTACTAATACATATAGTTGGTCATCATTATTCTTGAATTCTGTGTTTGAACATTTTTCTACTTGCTATAATAGTTTTCAGTTGATGATTTTCATATTTAAAATAACCTTCAAGTGTAGTGATGCAGTACTCTCCAGAGTTCCTAAGTGCATGAAGGTTGTGATAAGCTTTATCAAGAAAATATGTGTTAGATAAACTTCCTTCAGGCATGTGATAGGGTTGATGGCTGTGAGTTCACTTAAGGGATCAACAAATATATATGTATATCTATGTATATATAATATATAATAAATAAATATATGTAATAATGTGTCTTTAAATAGAAACATACATAGAACAAGGTTATGCACTTAGGTTACGAAAATGTGACCAGTGGCTTGCAGGAACCTAATCCTGTATTTCTAATCCTAATCCGAAAAGTAGCAGTTTAATATTCACTAATTCAGCATTTGAAGTGACATTATAGAACATAGCTTCTGTGAATAATGAGAATCTAGTACATATATAAGATACTATAGATACTGTTTGGCAACCTTTCATTTTACTTAATACTGTAATATTAATACTTATAGACAATACTTAATATTATTTTTCTTACTACAATATGAAAATACTTACATATAAGTAATTATGTGTCCAATCACATCATCCTATCAGTGACTGCAAAGTGCTTTATTGAACTGAAGTATCATAATATACTAACATTATGTTTCCTAAACTTAAGTGTTGATGTACATTCCAATATTTTCTATTAAAAATTGTATTCAAAGATATACTTCTTCAGGACATTTCCTAGAAGTGGAAACCCAGGGTCAGAGTATTGAATATTTTTGTTGTACATTGCCTAATTTACATATTATGATTATTTTCCTCAAACTATTTTCAATTTGTGCATTGTTATTCTCTCTTTTTTAAGTGAGTTGGGAAAATACATTGCCTTATTGTAATTTACACTTCATTGGCAATGTTGAGCAATTTTTCATGTACTGATATGTGCTTGTATTTGAATGCACATGTTTGTATGTATGCACATGTGTTTGTGAACATGTTTCTTTGTGACTCATTGTGAGTGTTAGGAGCCCTATATATATACTGAATATTTTTCTCACTGAAGTACACAGTTCCTGCTCAATGAGACCAGCAGTGTCTGTTAGAGAGCTTTACTTTTGCTTATTGAATATTAAGTGATTTGGTATAAAAAGAAAATTAATCCTTTGTCATACAACTTGCAAATATGTTTCTGAGCTACTTATTTGCCCTCTAATATGGCTTATACTTTCCTGATACTAAATAATTTTTGAATATGTCTACAATCAAATATATCAATATTGACCTTTATTTCTACCTCTGAGGCTTTGTTTAGAAAGTACTTTACCATCCTTCAAATTTCTGCTCTGTTTTTAGTATCTAGTGCTGTTTCCCAGAGCTATTATTAATGTACATTTTTGTAAGCACTTCCTCTGTATCAACTGAATTTGGAGAGGAAAGGAAGGTTAATTCATGTGCTTAGTCTGGCACCTTGGATTGCAAGTTCCAATACTATTCCTCTTTTAACTTATGATATGATGAATAACAATACTGTTTTCTCATTATGGAAACATTATTGCATTCTTGGAATTCATTATGATGTTATTTTAATATCATGATGGATTCAATTTGCTAATTTGTGTTAGGATTTTTACATCTATATTCATGTAAGACTGGTACACAAAAACGTACCCACACACTGAGACTTTGGGACTGTTAGCAGGTTGCTGGAATTTTCTGTTCTTTAATTTTTTGGAAGATATTGCCTGTAATGTTGCTAAATCTGGTGCTTTTAGGGAGCTTTTAAAAATATATATGCAGTTATTTTGTAATTATCAGTCTAATAAGTCTTTCTAAATTAACTTTTGTATAAATTTTAACATATTTTTCTTTGAAAATTGAATTCTATTAATATTCATTCTTATTAACATTAACTTGTGCTGCCTTTCTCATTTAATTTTTAACAACTTAATTTAGTTTGAATATTCACAATCATGTTTTTAAAATTATTTCTAAATCTGTACGTTATTGTCAATGAAATTTGATTTAACAACCATTTATTTGTTTATTTATTTATTTATTTAACAACCACTTATTTAGTGCATATTATGTGCCAGAGTGTTTAAGCACTAATATTAATTGATTTAATTCTCACTACAAGCCTATGAAATAAATTCTCTTATTATTCCCATTTTACAGATAAAAGAACAAACTGAGGCACAGAGAGATTAAGTAACTTGCTTAAACTCACACAGCTAGAAAGTGGAAGAGCCAGGAATGAAGCTGAGCTGTTTGTCTCAAGAGTGCTTTAAGCACTCTACAGTACGCTAAAAGGTAAAACAGGGCTTCCCTGGTGGAGCAGTGGTTGAGAGACCTCCTGCCAATGCAGGGGACATGGGTTCATGCCCCGGTCCGGGAAGATCCCACATGCCGTGGAGTGGCTGGGCCCAAGGAAAAACATTTTTAAGAGAGATAAGTGAAAAATGTTATAAAAGTTATATATATATATATATATATATATATATATATATATATATATTATATATATAGACACACACAGGCCAATGGACTTTTTCTTCTTAAACCCTTCCCAGAAATATTAGTTTTGTTTACCTAAATTTCTGAACGACAGCTCTACTTCTTCAAACAGTCCTTATCTATTTCCAAGTGCAGGATATTCCATAATGGCAAAAAAATTAAAATAAAATAAAAGAACAGGAAGAAGAGAATGAAATGGGGAAACCGCTTCACTTAAACAGAGAATATTGCTTTTATTGTTAACACCCTAGGCAGCAGCAGTTAGAAGCTCAGTGACCTTAAGTGCCACAGAACCATTAAAAGTAATGAGGTGTGAGCTCAAGCCAATGACTGATGAAAAGGCAATGTCTTCTCAGGGGCTTGTGTTGTAACATCCAACGTTAATGTATTAGTATCAGTAGATGAAACATGATGAATACTAAACCTCATTTGCATAATGGATGAAGCTTGGGAGGCAGTTCCAGATGGCTGATGAGCACCTTGAGCCAAAAGGAGAATATTTTTTAAGGCTCAGTATACATAGGTCTTGCATATTAAGATAAAAGTAATTAAACATATTAGAGCAAATGTAGGAGACTGTGGGCTGCTGGATGATGTACTTCTCTTAAATTTGAAATAAAATTGTGGAACTTCCCTGCAGAATCCAAATATACAATGCAAGGATCTTGTCTGGACTGGTGAGCTCCATGTCTTAAATAACCCTCAACTCCTAAGAAAACAGATAATAAATTTGTTGTGTAAACCTTGAGTAAACTGATTCAAATCTAGTTGCAGATACCTAAATGACTTATTCGACTACGTTTTTTGCAATTTCTCAATTGTGCCAGTGTTTGAATAAAAATCATATAGTGTATTCAATTTACTATACACAGTCTGGTTTGTGGGGGAAAAATCCTTTCCTGGAAGAAAATGTGGGCTTGATTTAATTCTTACATGTTTCTGTTTCAGTTTCTCTCTAGGCAGATGAAATCATCAAACATTGTGTGTGTGTGATGTTAGTTCTTTAGGTCTTCTTATGATAGTTGTGATTGACTTCCTTATTAAAATTTCAATGCTAAAAATATATACTTTTCAGTGTAATATATTCTAATGCAAAGTATTATGCAAATTCTGGGATTACCACTGATCAGGGACACCTGTGGACAAAATCTGCAAGTGTGTAGTGCTGTGCTTTCCCCAACTGCCTCCAGGCTGGACCCTGTCCACTGTGGCAGCCTGCTCAAACCTACCCTCACCACCCATTCACCTTCTCCCTCCTCCTACCCTTAAACAACTTAATGTCACATTAGATAACGTCCACTTCGCCTTCAAAAGTTTGCCTCACCCAGGCTGTCTTTGTCAATTTATGACATTGGCATCCTGATATTTTCCTAAATTCAATTTGAATCGTTATGTATTTCTTACTCTGGCACTTTTTAAAGTTAATAATATTATTTTCAGTTTGTCATTAGTGATGTGAAGTATAGCCTTCTTTTAGAATTCAAATCATCTTAATGTTTTCAAATCTACGAGGATTCTGTCCCCCTCATCTCACAAATAAATTAAGAATCCTATGATCTTTAAATTGACTATTTCATCTTTTTAATGACATTTCACTCTCCCTCATAGGTGGGGAATTATTTCATAATTTGATCATCTTTTTGCCTATGATGTAACCATAGTGATTTGATCATGATCCCTTTCAGCCTGCAACTGGGTTGCCCTTAGTGGTAGTTTTCCTCACTTTGCTAGAGTCCTGATGAGTGCTTGACTGACATGATTAATTTGTTCCAAATTAGGAATAAGGCAAGTAACGTAATTTGAGTTACATGTCTCATCTTGAGAAATGAAAAATATTTATAAGACATTTTAGACACATGATCATTTCATGCTCAAACCAGGTCTTGAGTATGACACTGTTATATATGTCCTAGTACGGTACTATGAAAACCATCACCTACTCCTGGGAACAAGGAGTCCATTCCTTTCCATGTAATTTCAACACTGATAAAGTACTCTGGTCAAACATACATTTGAATGTTCACATGAGCAGATTAGGGATGGAAATTTATTTTACAAAACACCTATAACTCATTCCTTAACTGATATAATAATACTTTGCATCCATGTCATGTGTTATTGAAGCCTCTGTCCTCTGGCTTTAGTATGCATGGCTGAGAATGCTACCAGATCATAAAATGTCCTCTGCAGTCATACTGCTTTTGTCATTTAAACTGTCATAATGCAGCACCTGGAGACTAAATGATCTGGCCACAGCACATTGCTCTTGAGGTGTAGACCTGGGAACGGAACTCAAATCTTGTCACTCCAAGTCCAGTGACTTTTCCACACCCAACTTATAAAATTTTGGGAGAGCCAACTCCTGTGACATAACACCACATCGTGGGGAACAAGAGGGTAGAAGTAAACAGCTACACTCCTTGTGGAATTTTTCAGACGATGGATATACAAACAGGGTTAATACATATAATGTGGGTTTTCCTCATTCTATATTAAGAGAATGTACTAGATTAAAACCTGTAGATAGGGCTTCCCTGCTAGCGCAGTGGTTGAGAGTCCACCTGCCGATGCAGGGGACACAGGTTTGTGCCCCGGTCCGGGAAGATCCCACATGCCGCGGAGCGGCTGGGCCCGTGAGCCACGGCCGCTGAGCCTGCGCGTCCGGAGCCTGTGCTCCGCAACGGGAGACACCACGACAGTGAGAGGCCCGCGTACCACAAACAAAACAAAATAAAAACAAAAAACAAAAAAAACACAAAACTTGTAGATAAGTGTAAACATGTAGTTAGCTAGAACTATTTTAAAACAGTTTTATAATCATTTTCATCAATGATTGTTCAAGAAAAAGCACTCTCGTTTGTCTCCTATACTCTTAATACCATACTTCAGTACTGATTCCAAATGTGTTGATTTTTCCACACATCAGGCAATTCTGTGACACCAGCTGCATGCCCTACAATTCAACTCAATTCTGACACTATCTACCTGGAATTAGCATCAGATACCATGGGTTAAGGGTGTGTCCCACAGGACTGCCCCACTACAGACACCAATTGCAAGTCCATGTTGTTACCTGTGCCTCTAGGCCACTGGCTATAAATTGGAGATTCCCATGACCACCTGCTTGTTCGTTTGTTTCTGTTTGCTGGTTTGATTTGAAGAATGACATACTCACAATGCAAAGGAATATACATATTGAAGTGGGAGGAATTTGTGGCCATTAAGGAATATACCAAACTAAGAATTTATTGAATGAATAAATGTTTAATTTTTATTTAGGGTATGGGCACGGCTGTAGTCTCTGATCTCTGTTCTATTTTTTTTTTTAAGATTTTACTTTTTTTTATTTTTTATTTTTTTGCGTTACGTGGGCCTCTCACTGTTGTGGCCTCTCCTGTTGCGGAACACAGGCTCCGGACACGCAGGCTCAGTGGCCGTGGCTCACGGGCCTAGCCACTCCGCGGCATGTGGGATCTTCCCGGACCGGGGCACGAACCCGTGTCCCCTGCATCGGCAGGTGGACTCTCAACCACTGTGCCACCAGGGAAGCCCTGATCTCTGTTCTTGACTCTGGCTAATCCATGGCAGTGTATTAGTGCTGGGCTCTAATATCAGACTCATAATAAGAGATTTCCCAAATGACTGTTTATTCTCTTGTCTCCCCACTTTCTTAATCCTTGTCAGAAATGGGGCCCTGATTAGCCTACTTGCTGTTCTTCTCTATGTCATCTTCTAGACTGATCTGGAGGAATAGATCTGGTTTTCAAATTTGGCTTTACCATTTATTCATTATGTGACTTTGAGCAGGTTATTTAAATTGTTTAAAATACCTGCTTTAGGGCTTCCCTGGTGGCAGAGTGGTTGAGAATCTGCCTGCCAATGCAGGGGACACGGGTTTGAGCCCTGGTCTGGGAGGATCCCACATGCCGTGGAGCAACTGGGCCCGTGAGCCACAGCTACTGAGCCTGCGCGTCTGGAGCCCGGCTCCGCAACAAGAAAGGCCGCGATAGTGAGAGGCCCGTGCACCGCGATGAAGAGTGGCCCCCACTTGCCACAACTAGAGAAAGCCCTCGCACAGAAACGAAGACGCAACACAGCCATAAATAAATAAATAAATAAATAAGTGAGTACATAAATAAAATACCTGCTTCATCAGATTTATAGGATTAAATGGCATAATGTATTAAAGTTCCTGGCACATAGTAGTAAGTTAATGAATGTCAGTTTTCCTTCTTCTGTATCACTAGATAGTAAAGGGCATCTAATACAAGATTAGGACTATGGATTTATAGGAAATGGTAAGCCATTGATAGTTTGTACACTAGGAAATTATAAAATAAAAAGGGGTTAAAAAAAATAAGGGGTTGGAGAATTAAACCCTCAGTTGTGTGTGACTTCCATATTATAGTACATTCTTCTATATGACTCTGCATTTTATATGTATATATATATATTATATATATATATATATATACACACACATATAACATTTCAGAATTTGTAAAGAATTATACTACTATAGCCCCCATACAGTGATGGCTTATCCAGTTAATCCTAAAGATATGTTTAGGACACTAGAAAATTAGAGCACTGAGAAAAAATTAGAAAATTGTATTTGATATTTGATTTCTTTTTTTAAAAGGCAATGAAATAGTCTCCCAGAGAAAACCCAAAATTTTGTCAGACTTTCCTACACCATATATTTTTAAATTTTGTGTTGTGTTTATTTTTAAATACATAGTATAATCTCAGTGCTTTGTGACTCTTATCCAGACTTTCTTTCATGTACTGTATTAAATCTGAGGTTTAGAAGAGTGTTGCCAGAAATGAATGAAGACTAAATACGAAGCATATTTCATAATGAGTAAATGATAAATCTTGGTTGTCAGTGGATTATAAAGAATAATACAAGGGGAAAGTCAAAGATCTTACTACCATCACAATTCAACCAAGATTCCACATCACTCAAGTCATCTACTCTAGGTCAAATAAGTTAAATAACTTGACCTATATATATAGGGTTTGATTCTATATAAAGGTAAGAAGCCCTGCATTTTAACTTGAATTCACAGTGAATTATTAGGACATGAGTGGACAGAATTATAAAGTGTCAATTTGTAGGATCTCTATTTTAGGAATTATATTTGTAGAAACAGGATATATGTAAATTTATTTGAGCAAAATGAGGGCATTTATTCATATTTAATATAGTAACCAGGTGAAATGCCTAACATAGCCTTAAATCCAACACCAGGTACATAATAGATGGATTTTATTTTATAGAATATTTCTTTTAAAAGACCTACACCTGATTTTATGTGATTAGCAATCAGTATTAAAAATGTTCACTGAGAAATATATGTTTAAAAACATTATTTAAAAGCTTTATGTAAAGATTAAGCTTAAAAGGAAATAATTCCATTAAAATACTATCAAATAATAACATATTTGGAAATACATTTGATAGAAGAAGTGCATGTACACTAAAAATCACCAAACATTACTGAGGGAAACAGTCTCTTATGACAAAAACTATCCAGCTTGAAATGTCAATGGTTGAGAAATAAAGATTGAGAAACACAGCTCCAGGAGGTGGCTTTTGAGCTAAGACCTAAATAAGGAGCCAGTCATGCAAATATCTAGGAGAAGAGTAATTCAGGTAAAGGGAAGAAAAATTACAAAAGTTCTGAGATGAGAAAGGAGCTCAGTATCAGTAAGGGACAGAAAGATTGCTAGTCTGGCTGAAATGCAGCAAGTGCTGAGAATAAAGGATCAGATAATGTCAAGGAAGAAGGCAGGGACCAGATTCAAAATATCTTTACATATCAGATACAGTATGGAATTTTAATATGGTTGAGAAGATTTTCAACAAGTTGAATGAAATTCAGATCCACACAGCATTCACAACTTGGAGGACTGCCAGCAGCATTGCTCTTTCCTTGGCTTGGTCCCCTTAGCATTTTTATCATTGACTTGGTGAGGACAAAGAAGACCTGTTATCAGGTCTGGGGCTGACAACAAGCTCAGGGAGATAACCAATATAAGGGATGACAGAATCAGGATTAAAAAGCATCTTGACAGGCTGAAACAGTGGATTGAATCTAAGAAGATGACATTTAATAAAGATGAATGCAATATCCTGCACTTGGGTCAGAAAGCATATGGTTCAAAAGAGTAAGGGAGAGGCAAAGCTGAACAGCAGCATGGCTTAAAATGTTAGAGGCATTTTCACCAGCTCTAAGATTAATGTGAGCCAGCAGGGTGATGGAGTCACCACTGAAGTCAACATGGACCTCAGATGCATTCATCAAACTATGGTGTCCACAACCAAGAAGACTTCACTCCATATCTGGAACCCTACTGTCAGACCATACTTCTGGAAGGAAGTAGACAAACCCAAGTATGATAAAATGTCAGAAAAAGAGAGGACAAAGGATCTTGCAACGGATGAACATTTCACTTGTAAAATCCTGGAAATCAAGGATTTCCTATGATTCACATATTAGAAGGTCAGTAGTCTTTATGAGGAATTAGATTGATATGAATACAAGAAGTTTGAAATTGGGTCTGTAGAAGGAAGATATAAATGGACATTTTGAATGAATACTGAAAAAGTATTTCTTACAATAATCATTACTCCAAAGTTCAGTGGGCTACTTTTCCAAATCGTGAGTTTTCAAGGAGAATTTCTAGCAAAACCATGCATAAGTACTAGAAGATTTGTGAGGTGCCTTTCAATTTCTAAGGTTTCATTATTCAGTAATTTGGTTACAAAAGTTGGACTGTCTTTTTTATTATTTATACCTCAGTCTTTTTACCTATACACAGGAAAATGCATTTTATAAAAGAGGTTAAATGCAAACAAATGGATGCAGCAAGTTGATTTCTAAACAAATTGTTTCATTTCAACCACATTTTGCTTTGTTGTACTGTTTGTTGTTGAATCCAAGTCTGTTGTGATTTGGACAAAAACGTCTATTTTCAGAGAGCTCTCTTTTAAGTGGGGCTAAGGCCTCTTAACCGTCTTCTGGTTCTATTGTAAACACTAAGTGTTTAAAGAACTTGATTTGAAATCAGTGCTGTGTACCACAGACTCCAACATCTGAGCTGCAAAGAATGAATTTGTTTCTTTCTTTAGTAGAAAAGACCTTCATAGGTCACTTGCAACAGAATCATCTGGGAACCACAATTCTTTCTAACTTACAGAGAAATGCCAGGGTCATGGTTGTGAATTAAATATTCTAGCTTGTTCAGTCACCTATTAGCAGTTACAGCCACCAGTGTGTTTTTGTAGAAGGTTAAAAAACTGTAAAGGTGGGGCTTCCCTGGTGGCGCAGTGGTTGAGAGTATGCCTGCCGATGCAGGGGACATGGGTTCGTGCCCCGGTCTGGGAAAATCCCACATGCAGCGGAGCGACTGGGCCCGTGAGCCGTGGCTGCTGAGCCTGTGCGTCCGGAGCCTGTGCTCCGCAACGGGAGAGGCCACAACAGTGAGAGGCCCGCGTACCGCAAAAAAAAAAAAAAAAAAAAAAAAAAAACTGTAAAGGTGATATTAGTTTCAAGAGAGTTTGGTCTTCCTTCATATTTTTTTCAAGACTTTAAACTTAAGAAAAGAAACAAGAGTGACTTCAATAGCTACAAAAGACTGTTTCATAATAATATTCTTCTCATTTTAAGGCCAGGAAAGTAAGGCAGGCCAATGGCAGTCTTCGTAGCTCATTTAAACCTAGCTGTGGTTTTGTTTTTATTTTATGGTGGATTTACTTAATATCTGCTGTAGCAGAGATTTTTTTGGCCTTGGTCTTCTAGAACTTTTCCATTCTGATGCACTAGTATATTTCTAATATGTATGTATTTTCTGCTTTTTCTTTTCTTTTTTTTTATGAGTGAAAGCTTCACATGGGTTTTGTTACTTTGTTGGATCTTAGGAACTTGTTATTTATTTTTAAGCCAATAAACACTCTGTCACAATAAATTCTGTGGGTGAAATTAGATTTTATCCTCATACTAAGTACTGATAAATATATTGGCTAGATATCCCAAAAAGTGGCATGAAGCCTGATATATCTTATCACACATTTTCAACTATAATATGATGGCCTTAATTAAACAATTTTTACTTAATCAATAATGTGTCTCTTCCAATTTCCCTTTTAGCAATGAAAAATAAGATGTGCTAAAATTAAACAAGTATAAATCAGGATTTATCACATAATTGAAATCATAGTTACAACATTTACACCTTTCAAAAAAGCCTTGTGTGAATGCTTCATGTGCTTTCCATTTTTTTCACTGTAGTAAAATCCTCTTCCTCCATGTATATTGATGGTACAAAGATAATGAAGAGCATATTGTCTAGGCCTTGTTCTCAAGGACAACTAACATGCATCAGAATGACTACATAAAGTAGAATCATCCCTGTACATCAAAATCATAATTGGAAGTAAAAATCATTAAAAAGAAATCCATAGGAAAATTGCTAATGTATATTTCCATGTTTATGATGACTCTGCTTTATATTTCAGAATTTTCTAAAAGTCTTGTTAAATATGGATCTATTATCTGTGCTAATTGTCTAAGTTAGAGGAAATGTTACTAACCACATTTCAGTAAGACCACTTAGAGTTTATGAGTACCGAATGTATTTGTTTCCTGGAACTGCCATAACAAAGTACCACAAACTAGACGGCTTACAACAACAGAAATTTACTATCTCACAGTTCTGGAGATCAAAAGTTTCAAATCAAGGTGTCAGGAGGACCATAATACTCCCTCTGAGGGCAGCAAGGAAGGATCTCCCAGGCCTCCTCCTAGATACTGGTAGTGCCCTGACTTATGGCAACATCTCTCCAATTTTCACATGGTTTCTTTTTGTTTTGTTTTTTTTCCTAGTGAGGGCAACAGATATATTGGGTTAAAATCCTACCCTATTCGAGTATGACCTCATCTTAACTTACTAATTATGTCTGTAACAATGCTATTTCCAAATAAAATCACATTCTGAAAGTTAGAAATCCACATAAAAATTTTTTAGGAAACACGATTTCCCAGCATGTACTCCACAGATAAGCTCTTATTAAAGTACTGTTCCTCTTCGCTCCATTGCCTCTGTCTCAGTCTTGACTTAGCATCATTAGCTGTATTCCACTTCTTATCTTTGAATTGTAGAGCATCTCTGAGCCTGGTAAAGAAGACCCACTAAGAATTCATTGTAGCTAATATCACTGCGATGTCATAATTGGCCTCTTATTTCATGTGTTCCTTCAAGCATCCTTAATTGAATCCTTACCATGTATTCTGCAGTTAAAGTTCAATGAATGGAAAAGAAGTATCTCTGGGTATTTTGAGCAGAAATTGATTTAATATAGGAATTCAGTTTGTACAAAACTGTTGGAAGATGGGAGCAGTCAGATGGACACCGCTGAAATATCATTAAGGACATATCCCTATATTTATACAGTGATATTCTAGAGGTCAGGGAGCCTCAAGGACTGTCATTGTCATGCAATATTCACAGAGCCACTGTCTAGACATTGGAATGCCTATCCAAGCACCACAATTGTTTTTAACATTACAGCTCTCCTTGACAGAAGAAAAAGGGATAGGAAGACAACCTGAACTTTACTTATACTTACCAACTCTCAAGCTATTGCTTTTATTGGGCAAAAATCTAACTTGTATACAGAACCAGCTGGAAGGTGTCTGTGAAATGCTCTTTTTAATTTTCCTGAACTTTTAGCACAAGAAACCTTTCAGAAGACGATGCCCATTGACTGAAGCCATCACAGTGGCAACTTATAGAGGGTGTATTCTGACAGTCCTGAGGAGAAGTAAAAACAAAACAAAACAAATAATATGAATACCAAGAAGCTGAAATTCCAGTAAGGATAAGATGCCTGTACATAATTTTGAGAAAGCACACAATGGGGACCATAAAAGTAGAGTAAGGGTTTGAGGGCATACTCTCGTGAGTGAGAATGTTATCTGGAATACAAAAAAAGCCATGAAAAACAGAGAGAGAAGATTAAATTCATGGATAATCTGAAAAAATAAAGTCTCAAAAGTTTGAATTTCATTCAATAGGAAATAGACTTACCTAGTACACATTATTCAGGTTTTCTTTGAACCAGGACGTTTCTTATTGGTCTCCTTCTCCAACTCCTCCTGCTTTGTACAAATTGTAAAATATGCAGTTCCTTTGGGACTAGTACTATGTTCTCTGCTCTGCATGTGTGTGTGTATTATTTCCTTAACTGAGCTTATCCATCCAATGGTTTAAATACTGTCTTTATGCTTGTAGCCCTCAAGTTTATATTTCTAGCTGTGATGGTTAATTTTATGTGTCAGTTTCACTGAGCCACTGATTGCCCAAATATTTGATCAAACATTATTCTGGGTGTGTCTACGAGGGCATTTCTGGATGAGTTTAATATTGGAATAGGTAGACTGGATAAAAGAGATTGCCCTCAGGTCTTCCCTGGTGGTGCAGTGGTTAAGAATATGCCTGCCAATGCAGAGGACACGGGTTCGAGCCCTGGTCCAGGAAGATCCCATGTGCCACGGAGCAACTAAGCCCATGCACCACAACTACTGAGACTGTGTGGCACAACTACTGAAGCCCACACCCCTAGAGCCGGTGCTCTGCAACAAGAGAAGCCACCACAATGAGAAGCCCTCACACCACAGCGAAGAGCAGCCCCTGCTCGCAGCAACTAGAGAAAGCCCACGCACAGCAACGAAGACCCAATGCAGCCAAAAATAAATAAATAAAATAAATAAATTTATTAAAAAAAAAGAGATTGCCATTTCCAATGCATCTCATCTAATCAGTTGAAGCTCTCTATAGAAAAAAAGGCTGAGTGAAAAACAATACCTTCTGACTGATTGCCTTCAAGTTGGGACATCACCTTTTCCTGTCTTTCAGACTCAAATTGAAACATCAGTTCTTCTTGGGCCTTCAACCTGCTGGCTTTTGGTCTGAAGTACACCATTGGCTCTCATGGTCTCAGGCCTTTAAAGTGGGGCTGAAGCTATACGTCGATTCTCCTGGGTCTCCAACTTGCAGACTGCAGATCTTGAGATTTGTCAACCTCCATAATCACAAGAGCCAATTTCTTATAATAAATACCTTTCTCTCTTGTCTCTCATTTTCTCTCTCCTATTGGTTCTTTTTCTCTGGAGAACTGTGACTAATATACTAGCATTGATCCCTTTTCAAAGCTCTAGAACCTATAATAACCTACTTAACATATTTAATTTTATAAAGCAGCTTGCTCAAGTCAGAAACTTGGGAAATGTTCTCAATTTCTCTAAACCCCTTATCCAATCCATCAGTAAATCTAATATATTAATAGTTTGCCTTGTAAATATTTGTCAAACCTTTCCATGTCTCTTTCACTCTGCACCTTCGCCACCATCACCATCTCTTGCCAGCACTGTTGCAATCATCTTACTGATCTCTTGTCTTCCAATTTTGCCTAGGTCCAATCCATCCACTCCCCATAAAATATAAATCAGGCATGTCACATACTCAAAACCCTAAAGAAACTCCATTGCTCAGAATTAAGAACACATATAGGATTTGACACATAGTTCCACCACCTCCTCTTTCCACTCTCTTGCTGTTTTAATTCAGCCTCATTAGCATTTTATGTACTATTAATATACTTATTCTTCTTTATATTTCAAGACTTCCACTGTTCCTTTTCTCTCTTTTCTACAATGATGAAATGCCTGGATCCTTCTCATCATTCAGCTTCACTCTAAAAACAATTCTATAATTTTTGGAGGATTTATTAGTATCATCTATATCTATTCATCCTATTCATTTTCTTTAGATACCTTCACACATTGTAATTGATATTATTTTCTTGTTTTGTTATTTTTGATCTGTCTCCTCTACAACTTAACTGCAAACACCATTAAGTCAGGGACTTTTCATTTCTCTTTCATTCTGTGCTCTGAATACCTAGAACCTTGTGCTTCATACATAGTAAGTTCTTAATAAATATTTTAGGAGTAAGTAAATAGCTATTCTTATTCTCACTTTTTCTTATTTCTATTTTCTCATATTGTTGCTTTATCACCCATGTTCTCTGTTCCTCTTTGCTTCCCTCCTCCCTTTCAATAGTACTAAATTGAAGATTATTAGCAACATAAAAACCAGACAGGGAATTTTAAGCTTCTGTCTTTGTGGCATTGAATAGACTGCACTCAGCTGCACTGTGCCAGGAGCAATCTACAACAGCCTTTGGAGGAGACCCCCTTCTAATCACCCTGGATTATAAACATCATTGGCTATGCTGCCTCCCAAGTTTATGGCAAAACTTAATCTCATTTCTGTTAATAGTCAATGCCCCCTCATTCTCTTATAATTAGTCACTGTGGAGTTTTAGAAAGGTCATTTGGTTGAAATATGAAGCTGCAATTTGTTTAAAGGGAAAAATAGGAAGAGGAAATTATCTTTCCACAATTCATTAGCCCAGGTCACAATTACCCCAGGCATTCTGAGTGTATGTTGTAGACAGTCTAGCACTCCCATAACCAGAATGTATTCTTGGCCCTGGGAAACACACTCATTAAACTGCTGTTAATGGAACCACACAGAGGCTGTATATCTCCAAAATATTTAATAAAAAAGTAAAAATTCCTCCACTTTATTACAAATATGACTCATGCGAGGCCATATTTGTAAACAGCTGGATTACTGGGAAAAAAAATAGTTTGCAACATCTGTGGCACCGATAGAATACAGGCAAGATCTTTAATCTTGCTTTTATTTTATTTTTACTGGTCATTCAAATCAAAGAAATATGTTTTATTTCTTCTATCTAGGGAACCACCACTTTTGCAACAAGGCTATCTTTCCAATACCTTTGCATTGACAAACAACAAATATAAGAAAACAGCAAAGGTCAAGATTTTAATAGTCAAAGAGGAAACCATTTTCCTTCATTACATGTTAGTGCAGTTGTATAATTTTATTCTCATGCATTTTTGGTAAGAAGTTTATAAAATTGTATACTATTCATGACTATTTTTTTTTTTTTTTTC
>NW_006792400.1:330260-382997 GCF_000442215.2 Lipotes vexillifer
TTTTCTTGCGTTATGCGGGCCTCTCACTGTTGTGGCCCCTCCCATTTGCGGAGCACAGGCTCCGGACGCTCAGGCCCAGCGGCCATGGCTCACGGGCCCAGCCGCTCCGCGGCACGTGGGATCCTCCCGAAACGGGGCACGAACCCGCGTCTCCTGCATCGGCAGGCGGACTCCCAAGCACTGCGCCACCAGGGAAGCCCCATGACTATTTTTAATACCTGTTAAAAAGTGCATGTTGAAATTCTAAACCAGTTGATTTCTACTGGAACTTAAGAACAGTCTTCTAAGAAGTTAAGAACAGTGTTATTGCCATCTGGTTTAACACTATTTCACTCCTGAACATGAGAACAGATATAAGATTTTTAAAGGCTATGAACATTTACTGTGCTTTGTTTTTGTTTTTGTTTTCATTTTTTAAGCTGCTGAACTGCCAGACTGTTAACACATTGTTTATTTAAATATTGTAAGTCTGCATGTATCACTAACACAGTAAGATTGCATTGATCTGCAATATTTACCTTCAATATGTATGGCATAATGCATATTTGAGTTTTGGAGAATTAAAAATGAACTTTACAAATACATTGGAAGAGAGTTAATGAATAAATAAGGTTAGCTGCACTTTGGAGAAGGAGAAACTTTGCTTGAATTATAATCCCTAAATGCAATAAATATGCACTCTTAGCTGCTGTAGTGATAAGGGAGGAATAAATACTAAATACCCAAATTTTAAAGAGGAAGACAATTGAGGAAAAGGTTAATGCACAGTTGACTAACAATACTAGTGACATATACAAAACAAAGAAAAATTCTTTAAAAAATGTACAAAATAAAGAGTAATAAATGATAAAATCAGGAGCTAGAAAAAAACCTTTACCAGCATCGTGGCTTTTCATACTCATCTTCCTCTGCTAAGGAATATAATTTTGCAAGGGAGGAGTCAAATGGAAGAGTGGGAGGCCACAGAGTTAATGTCTCCCCACAACTAGGGCCCCTACCAGACACTGGTGGGGGACCTCGACACCCAATGGGACGGGAGGAACCACCAAGTGACCAGGTAGGAAATGGGGGTGAGTAAACGGGAGGAGAAGTGGAGGCTGGATGGGACAAGTGTCCCTGTGGGGTGGCTGTGGAGGGGAGGAGTTCCATTCCTAGAGGGACCCTCTGGGAATCAGAGGGTCAGGGAGAAAGGCAGCTAGTGATTCCCCTGCCCAATCAGTTCCTGGGAAGCTTGCTGGGGTCCTAGGCCTGGTCCTCCACCCTCCAAGGCCCCCTATGGCTGCATGGGTGCTAGGGGCATAGGAGGGAGGGAGGAGGGGGGAAGAGGAGGGGTGGATGGGGGGAGCCCTCCAGGACCAGAGGATCAGGGGAAGCATGGCTGGCATTTCGCCCACCCACTCTGGCTCTAGGAAGCCTACTGGGCTTCCAGGCAGGGTCCTCCACCCTCCATGGCCCCCTCTAGCCACGTTGACTCTAAGGGTGTGGTGGGGGAAGAAGAGGAGAGGCAGATGGGGGGGGGCCCTCTGGATCAGAGGATCAAGGGGGAATGTGCCTAGCGTTTTTCCCACCCACTCCACCCATGGAGCCTGCTAGGGTCCTGGGCCTGTTCCTCTGCCCTCTGAGGCCAGAGGCAATCCAGGGGCTCTCCAGCCACATTGAGCCTAAGTTCTGGCCAGGGCCTTTTCTGGCCATGTGGGTCCTAAGCCTAGACCACGCCTGCTGCATAAACCCTGCCTCTGCCTAAGCCCAACACCCTACAGACAAGGCCTTTTTGGCTTTGTGTGTGTGTGTGTGTGTGTGCCACCCTGCATGGCTTGTGAGATCTTGGCTCATGAGCCAGGGTTCTGACCTGAGCTCCTGTGGTGGGAGCTCCAAATCCATACCATTGGACTAACAGAGAACCTCAGACCCCAGGGAATATTAATCAGACTGAAGTCTCCCAGAGGTCCTCATCTTGGTAGCAGGACCCAGCTCTACCCAACTGCCTACAAACTCTAGTGATGGTAGCCTCAGGTCAAACAACCAGTAAGGCAGGAACACAATTCCACCCATCAAAAAAACAAGAAAGGTCTTCCCTGGTGGCGCAGTGGTTGGGAGTCCGCCTGCCCTTGCAGGGAGCGCAGTTTCATGCCCCGGTCTGGGAGGATCCCACGTGCCATGGAGCGGCTGGGCCCGTGGGCCATGGCCGCTGGGCCTGCGCGTCCAGAGCCTGTGCTCCGCAGCGGGGGAGGCCACAGCAGTGAGAGGCCCGCATACCGCAAAACAACAAACAAACAAAACAAAACAAAACAAAACAAAAACACAAGAAAAAGTGAGATGACAAAGAACTATGTTACAGATGAAGGAGCAAGGTAAAAACCTACAAGACCAAATAAATAAAAAGGGAAATAGGCAACTTACTTGAAAAAGAATTCAGAGTATTGATACTAAAGATGATCTAGAATCTCGGAAATAGAATGGAAAAAGGAATTAAGAAAATATAAGAAATGTTTAATGAAGACCTAGAAGAACTAAAGACAAACAGAGATGAACAACACAATAAATGAAATGAAAAATACACTAGAAGGAATCAATAACAGAATAACTGAGGCAGAAGAAGGAATAGGTGAGTTGGAACACAGAATGGAGGAAATAACTGCAGAGGAACAGAATAAAGAAAAAAGAATGAAAAGAATTGAAGACAACCTCAGAGGGGTCTTGAGTCAACACTAAATGCACCAATATTCGAATTATAGGTTTCCCAAAAGAAGGGAAAAAGAAAGGGTCTGAAAAAATATTCAAATACATTATAGTCAAAGACTTCCCTAACATAGGAAAGGAAATAGCCACCCAAGTCCAGGAAGTGCAGAGAGTCCCATACAGACTAAACCCTAGGAGAAACACACCAAGACACATAGTAATATAACTAACAAAAATATGAAAAGCAGCAAGGGAAAAGCAAAAAATACCATAAGGGAATCCCTATAAGGTTATCAGCTGATTTTTCAGCAGAAACTCTGCAGGCCAGAAGCGAGTAGTTGGATATACTTAAAGTGATGAAAGAGAAAAACTTACAACCAAGATTACTCTACCCGGCAAGGATCTCATTCAGATTCCACAGAGAAATTAAAAGCTTTACAGACAAACAAAAGCTAAGAGAACACAGCACCACCAAACCAGCTTTACAATAAATGTTAAAGGAACTTCTCTAGATGGGAAACACAAGAGAAGAAAAAGACTCACAAAAACAAATGTAAAATAATTAAGAAAATGGTAATAGGAACATACATATTGATAATTACCTTAAATGTAAAAGGATTAAAAGTCCCAACCAAAAGACACAGACTGGCTGAATGGATAAAAAAACGAGACCCGTATATATGCTGTCTACAAGATACCCACTTCAGACATTGGGACACATACAGACTGAAAGTGAGGGGATGGAAAAAGATATTCCATGAAAATGGATATCAAATGAAAGCTGGAATAGCAATACTCATATCAGATAAAATAGACTTTAAAATAAAGACTGCTACAAGAGATAAGGAAGGACACTACATAATGAGCAAGGGATCAATCAAAGAAGAAGATATGGCAATTATAAATATTTATGCACCCAGCATAGGAGCACCTCCATACATAAGGCAAATACTAAAAAACCATAAAAGGGGAAATAGACAGTAACACAATAATAGTAGGGAATTTTAACACCCCACTTACACCAATGGACAGATTATCCAAACAGAAAATACATAAGAAAACACAAGCTTTAAAGAACACAATAGATCAGATAGATTTAATTGATATTTATAGCACATTCCCATAAAAGTGGCAGAATACATTCTTCTCAAGTGCACATGAAACATTCTCCAGGATAGATCACATCTTGGGTCACAAATCAAGCCTCAGAAAATTTAAGAAACTTGAAATCGTATCAAGCATCTTTGCTGACCATGAAGCTATGAGATTATATATCAATTACAGGAAAAACACTGTAAAAAACACAAACATATGGAGACTAAACAGTACACTAGTAAATAACCAAGAGATCACTGGAGAAATCAAAGAGGAAATAAAAAAATAGAGAGAAACAAGTGACAATGAAAACATGATGACCCAAAACCTATGGGATGCAGCAAAAGCAGTTCTAAGAGGGAAGTTCACAGCAATTTAATCTCACCTCAAGAAACAAGAAAAATCTCAAACAATCTAACTTTACACCTAAAGCAACTAGAGAAAGAAGAACAGAGAAAACCCAAAGTTGGTAGAAGGAAAGAAATCATAAAGATCAGAGCAGAAATAAATGAAATAGAAATGAAGAAAACAGTAGCAAAGATCAATAAAACTAAAATTTGGTTCTTTGAGAAGATAAACAAAATTGATAAACCTTTAGCCAGACTCATCAAGATAAAAAGGGAGAGGACTCAAACCAATAAAATTAGAAATGAAAGAGAAGAAATCAAAATTAACACTGCAAAAATACAAAGGATTATAAGAAACCACTACAAACAATAAAATGGACAACCTCAAAGAAATGGAAAAATTCTTGAAAAGGAACAATTTTCCAACACTGAACCAGGAAGAATTAAAAATTAAAAACAGACCAATCACAAGTAATGAAATTGAAACTAATTAAAAATCTTCCAGCAAACAAAAGTCCAACACCAGGTGGCTTCACAGGTGAATTATATCAAATATTTAGAGAAGAGCTAACACCTATACTTCTCAAACTCTCCAAAAATTTGCAGAGGGAGGAACACTCACAAACTCGTTCTATAAGGTCATCAACTCCCTGATACCAAAACCAGACAAAAATATCACAAAAAAAGAAAATTACAGACCAATATCACTGATGAATATAGACGCAAAAATCTTCAACGAAATTCTAGCAAACAGAACCCAACAACACATTAAAAGGATCATACACCATGATCAAGTGGGATTTACCCCAGAAATGCAAGGATTCTTCAAGATATACAAATCAATCAATGTGATACAATAAATTAACAAATTAAAGAATAAAAATCATATGATCATCTCAATAGATGCAGAAAAAGCTTTTGACAAAATTCAATACCAATTTATGATAAAAACTCTCCTGAAAATGGGCATAGAGGGAATCTACCTCAACATAATAAAGTCCATGTATGCAAACCCACATCAAACATCATTCTCAAAGGTGAAAAACTGAAAGCATTTCCACTAAGATCAGGAAAAAGACAAGGATGTCCACTCTTGCCACTCTTATTCAACATAGTTTTGGAAGTCCTAGCCAAAGCAATCACTGAAGAAAAAGAAATAAAAGGAATACAAATTGGAAAAGAAGTAAAATTGTCACTGTTTCCAGATAACATGATACTATACATAGAAAATCCTAAAGATGTCACCAGAAAACTACTAGAACTAATCAATGAATTTGCTAATGCTGCAGGGCACAAAGTTAATGCACAGAAATCCCTTGCATTCCTATACATTAACAATGAAAGATCAGAAAGAGAAATTAAGTAAGCAATCCCATTTACCATCTCAAAAAAAAGAATAAAATACCTAGGAGTAAACCTACCTAAGGAGGCAAAAGACCTGTACAAAGAAAACTATAAAACACTGATGAAAGAAATCAAAGATGACATAAACAGATGGAGAAATATACCATGCCCCTGGATTGGAAGAATCAATATTTGAAAATGACTATACTACCCAAAGCAATCTACAGGTTCAATGCAATCCCTATCAAACTACCAATGGAATTCAGCACAGAATTAAAACAAAAATTTTACAATTCATATGGAAATACAAAAGACCCTGAATAGCCAAAGCAATCTTGAGAAAGAAAAATGGATCTGGAGAAATCAGGCTCCCCAACTTCAAACTATACTACAAAGCTACAGTAATCAAGAGAGTATGGTACTGGCACAAAAACAGAAATATGGATCAATGGTACAGATTAAAAAGCCCCAACATAAACCCACACACATATTGTCAGCTAATATACCATAAAGGAGGCAAGAAAATACAATGGAGAAAAGATAGCCTCTTCAGTATGTGGTGATGGGAAAGCTGGACAGTTACATGTAAAAGAATGAAATTAGAACATTACCTAACACCATATAAAAAAATAAACTCAAAATGGATTAAGGACCTAAATGTGAGACTGGACACTATAAAGCTCTTAGAGGAAAACATAAGCAGAACAGTTTGACATAAACCACTGTAAGATCTTTTTTGACCCACTTCCTAGAGTATTGAAAAGAAAAATGAAAAAATAAACAAATGGTACCTAATGAAACTTAAAAACTTTTGCACAGCAAAGGAAACCATAAACAAGATGAAAAGACAACTCTCAGAATGGGAGAAAATATTTGCAAATGAAGCAACTGACAAAGGATTAATCTCCAAAATATACAAACATCTCATGGAGCTCAATATCAAAAACATCAAACAACCCAATTGAAAAATGGGCAGAAGATCTAAATAGACATTTCACAAAAGAAGACATACAGAAGGTTGAGAGGTGCATGAAAAGATGCTCAACATGATTAATTATTAGAGAAATGCAAATCAAAACTGCAATGTGGTATCATTTCACACCAGTGAGAATGTCCATCATCAAAAATGCTGCAAACAGTAAATGCTGGAGAGGGTGTGGAGAAAAGGAAACCCTCTTACACTGTTGGTCGGAATGTAAATTGATACAGCCACTGTGGAGAACAGTATGGAGGTTCCTTAAAAAACTAAAAATAGAACTACCATATGACACAGCAATCCTACTACTGGGCATATACCCTGAGAAAACCATAATTCAAAAGGACACATGCACCCCAGTGTTCATTGCAGTACTATTTACAATAGCCAGGACATGGAAACAACTAATTGTCCAAAAACAGATGAATGGATAAAGAAGATTTGGTACATGTATGCAATGGAATATGACTCAGTCATAAAGAGGAATGAAACTGGGTCATTTGTAGAGAAGTGGATGGACCTAGAATCTGTCATAAAATGTGAAGACAGAAAGAGAAAAACAAATATTGTATATTAATGCATATGTGTGGAATATAGAATAATGGAGATGAACCTATTTGTAGGGCAGGAATAGAGACCTAGATGTAGAGAACGGACGTGTGGAGATAGGGGTGGAAGGGGAGGGTGGGACAAACTGGAAGATCAGAAATGACATATACACACTACCATGTGTAAAATAGATAGCTATTGGGATCATGCTATAAAGCACAGGGAGCTCAGCTCGTTGCTCTGTGGCACCTAGATGGGTCAGATGGAGGGGAGGGAAGGTATATAGGTATACATATAGCTGATTCACTTCATTGTACAGCAGAAACTAACACAACATTGTAAAGCAATTATACTCCAATAAAAATAAAATAAAATAGGAATATAATTTTGCCTGCATCTTCTTCTAAAATGAAATATCAGAAAAATATTTTTCTCTGGTGTTAACCATCAATCACTACTCACTTTTATAACTTAAAGATCTAGGCTTGAGGCATGCCGGGACTTGAGCAACTTGGGTTGGTAGGAAATGGATGCAAGCCAGCATAGTTAGGAGGCTGGTCAGAGAAATCTGAGCTGAAGGTGGCCTGATGTTCAAGTATGTTTGCAGGGAACTTAAGTTACATCATCAATGAAAACGTGTGTATCTTAATGTAATTCTCCAGTGTCTTAGAGGAATAACATAGGATGATTGAAAAGTCAAAAACACATGTGATATGATGAGTGAATTAGGAAAAGAGACCATGGCTGCATTTGTTTTATGTGAATTCTCTCTAATAGAATTTTCTGGGATGATGTAACTGTTCTAATGCTCACATTGTCCACTGTTGTAGTCACTAGCCCACATGTAGCAATTGAGCACTTAAAATTTTATTTCATTTTAATTCATTTAATTTGAGATTTAAATAGCCATATGTGACTGGTGGATATCATATTGAATAAAACAGTTATAGGGCATGATAACAACGTCAGCATTTTCAATGAGAGAGAAAATAAAATTAAATAAAAGCCATATATGCTGGATCCTGATGAGATCTACCATGATCCACCTGCTAACTGAACAGTTATTTATTGAGTGGCAAGATGTGCTGAGCTCCACATGCCATAATTATGTTCTTTTTGCCTCTAACTCAAGTCCTAAAAATTCACGTTTATCCAGGATTTAACAAAGCTGAGAGATCTGGAAAAATAATAAATAAAACAACACTATCTGGAAGTAATAATTCATTGTAAAGACACCCTCCTCTATCCTCAACTTTTTCAGAGACTACTCTTGACTTGGTTAAGGGCTCATAGAGGAGCCTGATCATGTTCCTGCAGCCCGAAGACCAGGATATGTGGGTGTCATTCTCTGCTTTGTCTCATATTCCTTCAAAACTCATTGTAGTGGCTGCAGAGCCAGATTCGTGGTTTATTGTTTTCCTATGTGTTATGAATCTTGTTGATTTAAACAAGTATTTGGCAACTCCATCAAACTGTCTCTAGACCTTCACCCTTGGCTTCCTTAATGACAATACTCTCACTTATATTTATTTTAGCAACTGCTTTTGTGGTCATATTCTAGATCTTTTACTCATTCAGGATTAGTTCACCTGTCAGATCTTCTATAGCCTATTTTCCAAGCATACACCTGATCAGGCTGCAAGTATTCCTTGAATCACTCCAAGGTGCCAGGCACCATGTTAGGAGTAAGGATATGGTGACTAATGAGACCAAGTAAATGCCCACACACTGCCTGCCTTCTAGTGAGTGGGACAAGTGATAAACACAAGGGTATTGAGAGAATAATGCAATGAAGTTACTGTTGTTTATGTGTGTAGGTGGGGAGAGCAACTGAGGAAATCTCCATGAGCAGGTGACATTTGAGCTGAAGTCTGAATTACAAGAAAAAATCAGCAAGTAAAACTCTTGAGTTAAGACTGTTCCAGGCAGAGGAGATAATTGGAACAAGACCTAGATTGGGAATGTACTTGGTGCTTTCAAGGGACAGAGAGAAATCCAGTGTGACCTGAGCCTAGTGGTAGTGGTAGGGGTGGGTGTTTCTTATTAATTTCTCTCACTTTCAGATTCTTTCCTATTTTTTAAGTTTCATATTCACTTTACTGACTGCTGAAATTCAGTCTCTGATGCATTTTCCAGCCTTCTCTGATACTGCCTTTCTGAGGCTTTTCTACAGTAGACATCGTAGAAGGTCTCCTGGCCCACATGCAGGAGAGAATCCTGGACCCAAAATAGACTACTTTGCTGCTTTCTCATCTGCAACTTCTATGCCTCATTTCTTTACCCTGCAGCTACTCCTTTCCAATCACTTCTTAAGGCTTGATTCATCATCTTCTTTGTTTCTGCATCTAATGCCTGGGCACTACACAATTGTACATTTTGGAACCATACAAATTCATACTCTCAGAACACAATTGGGATTTTAAATATTTAATTATTTTATTTTACTTAGGTAAACTCCTTTTTTATATCCATCTTCCTATCTGCCCTCCATGGCTCTCATTTTAAGCAGAGGAACTAATATTCCATTTCACTTAGAAAAGCACAAGCCACTAGTCATGAAATCCTTTACCTTCCAAACTGCAGATATATGTATTTACTTGCATGTATGTCTATCATCTGGAGAAAATTTTTCCAATTTTCTCCATGAAAGGGGTTGTTATTCACTTAAAACAAATTCTTTCAGTTCAGTTCTTGGTCACATTCCCTTCCACCTTTGAAGTGATTCAATATCATTAACCATTATTTTTTTATATATATATAAAATAATTCCTTTCCATTTCTTCTGAGTAATAAGACCTTTATTTTTCTTTCTTTTCTCATCTTCTTTTTCCTTCTTAGATAGAAGATAATAGACCACAATCAGACCTTAAACTTTTTGAAGCCCCACTCCCTTCTGTATCTACTATAGCTTGGTTTCCATCATTTTATAAAAACTATGAAAATCAATAGATACTAATAGTCCTTAAGTTACTACAGCTTCTCAGGGGCAAGAAACACTGCTGCCCACTTTCTCCTTCTTCTATTTCTTTCCTTCTTTGTTATTCTTTCCAACTTTTCTTCCCTCTTCATCAACAAATTTTTTTATTATCTCTTACTGTGTTTACCTTTGTCTGTCCCTCTATTTCTGATGCTCGCCAGGCCTTATTCCCTTGCCTTCTTTTACATACTTTTTACCAATTCAATATACAATCTTGACCCTTCTTACATTGTTAAATTAACCTGTAATCCTGTGGACAATGCTGTTGACTATTAAATTCAATATGTCACAGATCTACTGTCATATTTCACACTGTGCCAACTGTGCCTCTTCATGGTATTCTCACTGTATCTGCTATTTAGTAGCTATGTGAACTCAAGTAAATTATTTAACCTTTCTGTGCCTTAGTTTATTTATTGACAAATTAGGGGTTATAATAGCATCAGCTTATTTCAAATTTGTTTTAAGGATTGCAAGAAAAGATCAAGTACACATAAATCAACTGAGAATAGTACCTTACATAGAATAGCCAGTCAAAAACTATTATTTAATGTTTATTATTATGTCTTTGAAGAGACCATGGATGAAGCACACATTCCTCATCTCCTTTTTCTTGGAACAATCTCTGTATCAGTCACTAATGCCACAATAATGCTGTATAACAAACGGTTCCCCAAACATTGTGCCTTAAAATGACAATCATTTACTATTGCTTTTGAACCTGCAGGTTAGTGATCTGGGCTGGACTTGAATGGGCAGTTTTTCCAATTTCTTTCATCCTCCAGCAGGTTATCCTGAGAAAGAGAAAAGCTCAACTGTAGAAGATTGCCAGCAAAAAATTCACCTTTCAAGCTGCTGATTGCATCACATTACTAACATTGCATCAGCTAGAGCATATCACATAACTGAGCCCAAAGTCAGAGTGGTGGGGATCACAGAGTAAAGTTACATGGTAAAGGGCATAGGTGCAAGGAGACAAATAATTAGGGTCATTAATGTAGTCAGTCTGTCACAGTCTTCCCTCTCTTCCTTCTGCATGCAAAATGAGCTTCATTTGATCATAGTATAGTCCAGGGTCTTTTGCTTTACTTCAGGTCAACATGAAGCTCCTCAGATTTAGCTGCTTTTGATATAGAGAATTATAAACTAATCCTTTTCCTACTCATCCACAGTGGTGAGACAAAGGCAAGATATCCATGACAGTCAGGGCCATTGACAGAAGGAAAGAATAGGAAACATGGAACAGTCACTTGTCCATAGCTAACTGAAGACAGTGAAGCACAATTTGCCAAGTCCTGCAATTCCAAGGATAGAATTGTTCCTTTATTAGCCTAGGTCTGAAGTTTTAGCCTGGATCTCTGGGTGCTACATTCTTTTCATGGTCTTCTTTAACCACTTCTTAAGAGAGCATTGGAAAATATGTATTTGAGAAATTTTCTCAGCATATTTCCTGCCTATATAAAGCTGGGGTCCCAGAGGCCTTAATACTAATTTACCTGTCTGTCCCTTTGAGTTTAGTTTAGGCTCCTTAGCCTCAACAGATCCATTACAAATGTTATGGGCTTTCTATGAATCTGATTTGAATGACTTCATTGGAATAAAGCCAAACACACAATAGTTTTGTAACTTGCATGCCTTTTATAAACCTGCTTCCCCCAAATTTGCTAACAGCTCATTGGCCTTAAAAAATTATTTATTGAACCCAGAGCCAGGGTTGCAAAGAATTACAAATTTGAAGGGCAAAGGTATGGAAACAGAGTGGCCTTTTTAATTATGGTTATAAATACAGTAAATATACCACATCTTCCACCCTTCCTAGCACCATTCATCAATTCTTCCTATTGAACTATCAATACCTCAAGAGCTAATACTTCACCATCCCAGTCTCCTATTTCTCTTGATATTGTAGTACTCAACACAGTATCGGTTCTGGATTTACCTTTATATCTACAATGTCCCACTAAACTGTAAAGTATCCACATACAAGAATCCTGTTTTATTCTTCTTTGTATTCCCTAAAGCACCTAGCTAAATATATAGGTCACAACTGAGTCTTTAATGTGCATCTTCAATGAATTAAATGTCCACAATGCTTTAGCAAAACTCCTCCTAGTTTCAACTAAGATTTTCTAAAGTATTCCATACTACTCAAATCTCCCTTTCTTCCCAGCTCATTTATTTATATCATGCAATTTAGAGTTTCATTCTATGGAACACTGAGGTTTTTTTAAACTAATTATATGTATGAATACATATAATTAGGTACATATCTCATCAGTTAGACAATCATCTTCTTGATCTTAGGTGCTATGTCTTACATTTTTCACCCATGGTTTCCAGCATAGGGTGGGATAGACTTTAAGGAAATGAAAGTTATACGGGAAATTTAAAATTGTTATTACAAGGAATTGCTTCCTAATATCTGTTTTTTTAGAGCTTCAAGAAATCTGCTTAACAAAAATAGTGTCATGATAATTGGAATCTAAAGACTGAATAGAACAGGAGCTGTTGCTGCGCTTCTCCTAAGTATAGATATTTTAGACTGTCTTTATTTTAAGCTTCCACATTGAACATAAAGTGAGCTGCTTCTATTTCATTACTATGGTAACAGTGAAGTTGCTTATATAATAATTATTTACTTATGGTCTTAAACCATACATTTGATCAAGTTCATTAAAATTCAGGAAATTTGATTGCTAAATATAGATATTTCAACATAGACTATCAAACTAATGACTAACCTGATTGAAAGGAATTTAATATTCACTTATATTTATGCTCAGGAGAGTAGAGATTGTTTGGATATTTCTGAACTTTCTGCAAGCAGATAGGGCCATTTTTAAACATTTCATCCTGAAATAAACTGGAAGCCCAGTGGATTCAAGGACTGTGTGTCACATTAAGAAAATGACAAAATGAATTATAACTTAAGCAGACAATCAATAAAACACAGGTCAGGAAAATAATTTTAGGATTAGAGTATATAAAAACTTAAACTATCAACATGTCCCCTCATGATAGTAAGAGAAACAAAAGTACACAAAACAGAACACATAATAGGCATGGGTTTTTAAAATATATTTATTTTAAGTTAAAAAGGTATTATCAGCCCAGGGGAAAATAATTAAAGAAAACAAAAGTGTATAAGAGTCCTTCCCCCACATCACCTCCCACACTCCCATTCTGCTCAAGAAATCACTGTTAAAATTATATTTGTATCTCTTCAAATTTATTCTATTGAAAGACGTTGAGATAAATATATGTATATCAATGTATCATCAATGTGTATGTTACATATGAAGTTTTTATGTGTGTGTGTTTGTGCATACATGCATATATACGTGTGAGAAAGATATATTAAGAAATTTTGAAAGAGCAACAGAACAAGGAACCGTTTGTTTAGGATAGAATACAAAATAATATTTTGAAAGAAAATTTTGTAAATGCATATTTGTAGAATATATTTCTGGGGTAGACTGCCTTCATTCTGAGGAAACACTTAATGAGCCTTGATGAGACTTTTTGATTGAGAAAATTCTGTAGATATAGACTGTAAAGGACAATGAAAGGAGTGAACTAGATTGTCCTGCATAAGAGTGTCATTGGATCCTCAGGATCTGAGTCTTCTCCCAATTTTGCAGAGACCTGCTGGCTGCAGCAAGCATGGAAACAACCTAAATATCCATCCATGAACAGATAAAGAAAAATATATATAGTTTATATATATATACACATATGTGTATATATATATATATATATACACACACACACACACACACACACACATATAATATAATACAATGGAATATTATTCAGCTTTTATAAAGAAGAAAACTCTGCCAAGGGAAACAACATTGATGAATCTGTGGGTCATTATCTTAAAAAAAATAAGCTAGTCACAGAAGGACAAATACTCTAAAATAGTCAAACTCATAGAAACAGAGAGTAGAATGGCTGTTGCCAAGGGCTAAGATGTATGGGAAATAAGCAGTTGCTATTTAACAGGTGCTAAATTTTCAATTATGCAAGATGAATAAGTTCTAGAAATCTGCTAGACAAATTTTTCTTATAATTAACAAAATGGTATTGCACACTTGAAAATCTGTTAAGAGGGTAAATCTCATGTTAAGTGTTTTCTTACCACAATAATAAAGAAAAAGAGCTCAAATGTCACTGGAAGTTTGGGATTAAAGACTGGGAGGTAGAGATGGGTGGAAAAGAGTGCTGAGGATTAAAGGAAGGGGCCAAATTGATGATAAACTTCTGTTTATGCCCAAGAAACCTTTCCTGTGTGGGAGGATTTTGGACAATGGCGTGGAATACTCAGCCTTAAACAATCACTTCCACCAAGTTTGGTTGTATTCTTTTTCTACAATCCCAAATTGTTATTAAGGAAAATGAAGAAACAGGGCAGTGCCCACCGTGTGTTCAAAGGGTGCACATATATGAGCCAATGTAGGTGATAAACAGAATTTTGTTTAAGCAGGACATCAGAACAAGAGGCAACTCAATGTAAGAGAGTGAATTACTATTCCCCAAACATTCATTCAGATTGCTTTCCTCCATTCATTCCTCACCGACTTTGGGTTTAGCCAAAGGGCATGTATTTCTGGAACAGAAAAGAAAATTACAAAGGACCAGACTACCAGAGCAGAAGTTGATAGAGCTCTGGTACTACTGATCAAGGAATAAGAAAGAAGGTACAAAAGACAAAAATCAGGAATTAAAAAGGGGAAATCACAAGAAATTCATTAAGAAGGTAATAAGAGGATACTAAGAAAAATGATGTAAAAATAAACTCAACAACTTGGATGAAAAAATTTCTTGCAAAACATAGTTTGCCAAACCTAACACGAGAAGAAAGAACATCTGAATAAATGTATATGTATTAAAAGAAATTGATGTTCACTTATGGCCAGTGAATAGCAGGGACTAAATTACTTTCCCACTATAAAACAACTGGAAAACTGGACAAAATCATTTTAAATGACTCATTTTCAGATCTTAACAAACAACTAAGATATTCACTATGTCTTCACTAACTCTGCTGTAGGATTCTGAGAGAAGAAAGCCAAACAAGGTGAACATAGCAAAAAATCCTGACTTTCTGTAAGAAGGTACATTCAGAACCCAGGTACAGATTGAGGAAACACCCCAGAGATTCCAAAAGAAGATTGAGATTTAGTAATAAGTCTTGGAACCCTCTAAGGAGATCTTCAGACTAGTTGCTACAAGAAGTGAATATGCTTCTCTCTTCTATGGGTGCTAATTGTTGAGATTACTAGGGAAAACCTGAAAAAAAAAATTTCCTCAATTGCTCTCAGAAACTTGACTCTCAAAACCACCTCAGGTAAAAATCAATTTGCACTTCATCCACAAGAACATTTTGCCACTCACCTCCAAGTGATCCTAGAGCTTAGAGAAAATACAAGCAAATAATCCTTATGTTTCCCTCCCTGCCATCAGCTCTCCAGTTACTCTAGATAATTATAAAAAAACTATTCAGTTTTCTTTTTCATATTAAACATTTCATTTATTTTTATTATTTTAATGAAAGTCATGCACCCACATAACTTGCAGGATGAATGAAGATGAAATAAGTAGCATACAGGGACAAGCAGAAATTAAACAGCACATTGTGAAGTGCTTTGAGCTATTAGTTTTGAGCTATAAGTAAAAATTATTATTATTGCTGGACCATATTCTGCCAAATGTTTTCACTGTAATATGTGTATTAATGGCCAGATATAGTGCATTGCCACTAAATGCACAGCAACTAAATGCTTTGGAATATTCATTATAAATACCAAAGCTCATTATGGCACTATCACTGAACTTTGTTTTGCAAATGCACATTCTAAAAATCTTTTCCTTTATTTATAACCTAGAATTACATTTTTAACAAATACACAATTGAGTTTTATTCCAATGATAATGGAAATAAATGTTGTAGACATATATTTCCCAAGATTCTAAATATTTTCTTTACCAATCACATTAACTTTCTGCCACTCTGTATGTGTGGTGTGTGTGTGTGTGTGTGTGTGTGTGTGTGTGTGCCTGTGTCTGTGTATGTAGCACAGATAGATGACAAGGGCTACACACCTAGAGAGACTTAATCTGGTTCTAAGGTGACAGGAATTTCTCAAAGAGGGTATTAAGGGCAGAGCATCAGACAGGGAAAAACCAGGCACCACATGAAGTGCAGGCAATCGAAGCAGAAGACAAACTTTTCGGCTTCTAGGAGCTTCACAGCACAGTGGGGAAGATGAATCCACAGGCTAATAACCATAGTCAACTGAAAAGCAACGTATAATACAGGTATGGACTATAGAAGTACAGAAAAGCTAGTGACCACTTATGAAAGGCTTGATCCAGTTGATGACATGGAGCTAGATCTTGAAGGAAATACTAAGAGGAGGAAAGCCAGAAAGGAAACAGAATGTACGCACATTGTCTGGTAGGCTCAGGAAATTGCAGGGGTTTTAGATGATGTAAGAAAATGATGTTTTCATGAAACTAGAAATTAGAGAGCCTTGAACATCTATTTTACATTTTGTGGGCCTTATGTTGGGGAGCTGCTAAAGAGCTTTTTAAAAAGGAACAAAATAATCCAACTTAAGCTTTTAGAAAGAAAATAGGAAAAGAGAGGTGGAGGGCAACAATTTCCAGCCTTCCAAAACTTATTTTCTTTTTTTCAGGGTGCGGGGGGGCAGCAATCTATTTTAAAAAAAAATTCATTGTAGTTAGTTGATTTACAATGTCATATTAGTTTCAGGTGTACAGCAAAGTGAATCAGGTATACATATACATATATCCATATAGGCCATTACGGAGTATTGAGTAGAGTTCCCTGTGCTATACAGCAGGTTCTTATTAGTTATCAATTTTATATATAGCACATGAAAACATGCTCAACATCACTAATTATCAGAGAAATGCAAATCAAACTACAATAAGGTATCACCTCACACCGGTCAGAATGTCCATCATCAAAAAATCCACAAACAATAAATGCTGGAGAGCGTGTGGAGAAAAGGGAACCCTCCTACACTGTTGGTGGGAATGTAATTGGTACAGACACTATGGAGAACAGTATGGAGGTTCCTTAAAAAACTAAAAGTAGTACTACCATATGACCCAGCAATTCCACTCCTGGACATATCCCCAGAGAAAACCATAATTCAAAAAGATACATGCACACCAATGTTCATTGCAGCACTATTTACAATAACCAGGACATGGAAGCAACCTAAATGTCCATCAACAGAGGAATGGATAAAGAAGATGTGGTACATATATACAATGGAATGTTACTCAGCCATAAAAAGAATGAAATCATGCCATTTGCAGCAACATGGATGGATCTAGATATTGTCATACTGAGTGAAGTAAGTCAGACACAGAAAGACAAATATCATATGATATTGCTTATATGTGGAATCTAAAACAAAGGATACAAATGAACTTATTTACAAAACAGAAGTAGAGCCACAGATGTAGAAAACAAACTTATGGTTACCAGGGGATAAGGAGGGGGAGGGATAAATTGGGAGATTGAGACTGACATATAACACTACCACAAATGAAATAGAGACATATTTTCTTAATGAACAGAGCAGCACGGAAGTAGTGACCACAGAGAGTTCACTGACAACAGAGCTTATCAACCAAGCAAAAGGAATCAGTGATTGCAACTGTACAAAGACAAATTTCATCAACTCACCAAGCAATGGAGCGGTGACCTGTATGGGCAATTACTCTTCTAGAGCAGAAGGAACCTGCAACGTGGGTGAGTAAGATAATGGTTCTCCTGACTAGTCAGTGTCACAAACAGGTCATTTAACTTCCTTTCGATTGCCCAGACTTATCATTCCCCTTCTACTTCAACATTTCTGAAATATGTGCTAGCCATGAGCCGTGAATTCAGGGAACACCATTCTTTTGATCTTTATATGTTTTATTCTCCAAGTGTCGAAACATAGAACCCAAATAACTGCACTATTAAACAAATTGCATGTTATAAATCACATGAATTGATCACTGGAAACTGTCACAAAGCCAGTTCTGTGACTTTGTCTTAACTTGGGACACAGATCTTCCAAGGTGTTAAAAGTTTAAATACGCTGCAGTGTGAAACTTTCTTCAGTACTGGAAAGTGTTAGATCAATACATTATTAGAAAGAAACATAATGTCTGCATTATAGAGAACATGTTACTCATTGGTAAGATTGAAGTCAGGGAGGTTAACTACAAGACTATGGAATAAAACTGACACCATGCTCACAGTTTTAAATTCTGCTTATGTAGTGATTAATATTTGCAAAAGGAGAAATATCATAAAATGTATTGAGTTATGCTTAATCTCCTTTTGACATATCTTAGTGGGTGCTAGTTTTAACAAAATATTTTTAAAAAGTTATCAAGTGTTCCTATGTCTGGTTGTGCCATGGATTTATGTCATGTTCTGACACCAGGAACCAGAATTTAGATATTATTCAAGGTGACAGAAATGCATTCATATTAACATATCATGAATATGTGATTTAAAATATAAAATGCCTACTAAGGTAAAGTTTTGTTTTCAAATGATAGTTTTAAAATACAACAGCTGGGTTTGGGAGCTACTGGGGTGGGATTTGAAGCAACAAAGGGCATAACAGTCTTTCAAGCTATTGTGGGGAAATAGTAATTAGCATTCAACTGGAAACATGAATTTTACTTTGCTTTGTGAATACAAGGATGGGTATGAAGTCTCCTTCCCTCAACATGGTTTCCAAAGATGTTTAAAGAAAACTTTTGTCAGAGAGGAGCAAAAACCTTCCCAGATTTTACCAGAAGGAATTGGGAACATAAAAAGATAGACTAATGGGAGAATAATAATATAATCTATGTTATCTGGCAAACATTTCTTTTATGTTGAAGTCTGAACTTCAAACAAATAGATACCAACATAATTAGCCTTCTAGCTCTGATAATAGGAAATGAGCATGAAACTGAGGCATGCAAGTGGAGAACAAGCCCAATGAAGGAAAGAAATCTTGGTCAGCAACACACTAGCCTAACTGTAATCCCCAATCCACCCGACTAAGGATTTTCCCACATTTTAATGAAGAGGAACTTTCAATTAATACTGTACTTACAGAATAGTTATAGAACAATATACTCATAATTATTTATGTCATGTCCAGACATCGCAAATTTGTTGTGTCTTCTTATCCATGTCATGCTCTTGTTTATTTGTTAGTTATGTTTTCCCCAACTAGTATGTAAAATCCCCTTAAGAACTGTGTCAATGTATCATCTCCGAATCCTTAAAACCTGAAAGAGTATTTAGCAATAACAAGCCTCAATGAATATTTATGAGTGATTAAATCAGTATATGCTTTAAACTTGGAATAAAACACAAATTTGGCATTCTATTTTCATCTTGAACATCAGAAACAGGTTCTTTCTATGTGTAAAGCACTGTAATAGGTGCCTGTAAAGTGTTATATAAATCCTCATAACCACCCATTTTAGTAATAAATAGAGACTGAAAAGTTAAGTGGCCTGCCTAAGAACAAGAAATCCATTTTACAGATTGGTTGAGGGTCAAATCTACGTGTACATTACATGCATTTAATTCTCTTTTTTAAAAATATTAAATGGATTTTTGTGCAAAGCACACCATTTCTTGTTTACTGAAACAGAGTCTCTTGACCTGGGATTAACAAACCAAATGGATAGTTTTATCTTTGCATCTTGGTTTGATAGACCAAGTAAAGAAGTCTCTTATGAAATGCTTCCTGGTTAGGGACAGTACTCGTATGCCCCAGTCCATGAACAGCGACCTGTTTAGAATTGTTGCATTACTGCTATATTCATTGGTAGCCAGGACTCTAGTTTTCCCTGAGACTCTAAATTGAGGCTTTAGAATCTGTCCATATTGCTAACAAAATTGCCAATTCCAGCCTCAGAGTTGGCTACAGTCTGTCCTGTAGCAAATTTCCTCCTGTTTATTATTTTGGGTTATTTGTGTGCATCTCTGTTTCCACCTAATTAGTATATAGTTTATCAGTACTGGGAATAAATCTTCTATCATCCCTCTATCCCTACCTCCCTAACATACGATACCATAGCTTTCATAAAATTGGTGCTTAGTAAAGGACTGTTGTTTTTATTTTTTAATTTTTTAACATCTTTATTGGAGTATAATTGCTTTACAATGTTGTGTTAGTTTCTGCTGTATAACAAAATGAGTCAGTTATATGTATACATATATCCCCATAGCCCCTCCCTCTTGCGTCTCCCTCCCACCCTTCCTATCCCACCCCTCTAGGTGGACACAAAGCACTGAGCTGTTGTTTTTAGAGCTATGTCTTGTGGAACCTCTCCCTCTCCCTTGCCTTGAAGCTGATCTACCATCAGTTTATCAATAACTGTTGGTAGGAACCTTACCAACTCACATGGGAATAAACTGGTGAGCTCTGGGGGTTGCCAGGGGTTGCAGAGCAAATAATTACAGGGTTTAACTACAAACATTGCTGCCTAGCATAACTTCTCTGCTTAGCCTTCTCAGCCATTACTTTCCTCTCATGCAGCTATTAGATTTTTTGTGAGTTGACAGAAATTATCAGGCGCCAAGAGAAGATGAAGTCAGAATAATCAGATGGGCTTATTCGACCATAAATACATGCAATGATATCACCATAATCATGGAATTATCTAATATTATTGCCTTATTTTCAACCATTTGTATTTTTATTTTTAATCTGTTCTGAATTACCATGTTTAGTGACATTGCTATTTAATCTTTTCTATTATAAAAGGCCCCAGAAGTTATAGATTAGCCAAGTTGGATATTTCTCTTTGTTAGAATATTTTTCTCCAACTAAACCAAAATTTTCAAAAATAATGACCATTAAAAGATTTTTACATGGGCATCTGCCCAAGATAAAATTATAGACTTTTAAAGACAGGATTTTCTTTTAACAAATACTAATACTATTTTATCAGGGCTTCAAAACCACAGTGACTCATCTACTGCTGGAAATTCAGTCCCTGCTAACTTCAAGGGACTGTGGCATGAACCTGTGAACGGAGAGAGGTCTGTAGCAACCCCTTGCCTTGCAGGGCCCCAGATTCTCTCAGGAAAGACCCTTCCTTTTACAGAACTCTGATCTTTAAGTTAGGATATGACCAAGTATTGTACCACAGTTGTCTGTGATACGCATGCCAAGTTGCTAAGAATAAGAGGTAGAATACTGAAGTTTAAGGAACATTTATTTTTCTTTTATCAATTAATGTATTTAAAAGGAAGCCAAAATGGGTTCTTTGTTTCTTTGGCTGAGGCCCCAAAGGACAAGAATAAAACATTTGTTCTAGATACCCCACACCCCTAGGTGAGACACTGGCCTATGTGTGGAGGGTTTACCAAGAAGATGCAAAAAATCTGGTTTTTTGACCTTTGGCACAGCACTCTAGACAATGTCAGAGGACTGAAGGTGAAGAGATTAAGAGAAATATGCTTTGCAGTCAACTCTCGGAGTGCTGGGCCCTGTCCTCATCCCTGGGGAGAAGAGAGGGCTTCCTGCTTGTTTCATGCCTTATGAGTGGGGCTTCAAGGACCACAATGAGAACTCAATATGTGTCACCCAAAGCTTGTTAGACAAAGTGTACTACCCAACTCTAGCCTGAGAATTGTGGGTATCACCTTGCATTAGCCAAGCACATAGAAGATGCCTGCACTGGGCCAGCTTTAAACAGCTACCAAGGTCATGGCAAGGATGAGTGTGTCCTGAGGACCAGAGCCCATGTTAAAGAGAGCAGGGTTGGCACCATCTTCATAGATCTTTTGTTCAAGAGAGTGAAACCCTAAGAGAGAGAGTCTGTATGGATGTACTACCAGATGCTTAGGCACGGAGCAGTGAAGCTTTATGTAGCCAGCTGGTAGTGTCATGGAAATTGCAACTGGAGATTTCCAGCAGGATAATCTACTTACACCAATTGGAGTCTTTTTCAGTCAATAAAAAGGATGTGGTGGATAGAAATCTACCTGTATAACAATGTCAACTCGTGTTTGTTCTTCTTTCTTGCAAGGAGGAAAGAGTGGAGTTACCTACAACCTGAAACCTTTCTTATCTTCACCACAGCCATTAGCAATTACACTAACATTTTGTGAGTATAACAAATTATTTTGGTTGTCTACATCTAATGGAAACTGCATCCAAGTAGAAATTATTTAAGATGTGTGTTTAGAAATAAAGGAGAACCAGTACTTAAAGAGGTGAGAGTTCTCTGCCCTGCCATTCTGAATGAGAGATCTCTGGAGATTCCTAAAGGTTTATTTATGATCATCACCCAACTGTGACACTGTAGCAACAGGGGAAGTCCTATTTACAAATATTGCTCTTTCCTTGATATCCGCTGCATCCTCTGTGTGCTTCTTCTGTGAAATGGTTCTAGGAGGCTCATCATATTTACAAGTCAACTTCCTTAAATTCCTCTTCCTTTTCAAATTCAGGTATATTTTACTTCTTGCTGATAATAAAAAGAATACATGTTCCTCAAAGATCTTTTATCAAATATAGGAGAGCATAAGAATTATTTAAAATATCTTATAGCTCCAATACCTAGCAATAGCCACATCTACTATTAGGTTGATCCATACAAAATTATCTATATTTGACTGTTTTGATTTATAAAACAGCAATTTCATACAGTTTAATTTAATTTTCATGCATACATGCCCACACATTTTTATGACTGTGTTCCTATGATATATACATTATATACATCATAATAATGTGTAATAAGCAGCATTATACATTACATGTTATCCATATATATTAACTTACCTGACATTATAAGGCCATTATGTTTGAAGTTTCATAGAGGCACATATACATCTCTTTGTAGGATTTATATATTTAATAATCAAATCAAAGAATTTATAATCAATATTACAGAATTATGAAGTGCTAGAGTTGGAAGGCAGCTTAGATATTTCCTTAAATTTTTCAAATTTTCAAATTACTTGTCATCATTTTATCTTTCTTTCTAAAAATATATTTTTAAGTCCACATACATATTTAAGAGAGATAATCTTTGGCATTCTGTACTTAATCAAAGTTCCATTTAATCTAAAGTATTAAACTTGGTGCTTTCGGATCCCACCATTGAAACAGCACAAAAACCAATATTTTAGATATTTGTAATTTTCAGCTGACAAAATCAACTAGGAGTTGAGGGATTTTAGTTCAAATGCCTCATTTCCATTTTCAGTTTTGTGCGCTTAAGATATTTTTTCTTCAAACTACATATATACAATTGCAGACATAAAAGACTTCAAACAAAATGCCAATCAATAGAGTTTCATTTGCTGCAGTATCAAATGAGAGTTTTGTTGAATTTATTGTACATTCTCAAGGGTACTCAGGTAGGATGCCAAAACATCTAATATTTTATAGTAGCTCTACTACTAAATTCTGTATATTTGAGCGGGTATCTTATCTCATTGGCTCCTAGACTCTATTCTTAGGACAACAGCAAATTTGCACTAGAATGATTTCTAAAGATAATTTTGTCTTGAAAAATAATATGGACTTTGACTCAGACATATTTGGATTCAATGCCTTCTATACATTGAGGGTCTTTTGTAAGAATTGAGATGATATGGGTCCAGTGTTTAGAATAATGCCTCTACATAATAACGGCTACAAGGATGGAGGATTTTATTTTAATTCTGCATAACACATTTTCCAGGAAGATCTCTAAATCTAACTTAAAGTAAATATAGCAAATAAAAAGAAAAGTCTGTATGAAAAAAGTTCATTTCTTAGCTTAAAGACATTTGGTGGTTTTATTTCACTTCTCTGAACTCCTACTCAGCAAAAACTTTGCTCGTCATCATCTAACACTAACTTATATTCCTCTTTGTGCTACTCCTGAGCTTTCTCGTGATATGGTTTAGTTTGAGGTAAGAGGTCCCTTCCATGTATACTGCAAAGCTGAGATAAGAACGTGAAAAAAACATACAAAAAACCCTAAATTTTCTCCTATATTTTTTAAATAAATAATTTAAAAGCTGTCTTTATTATTTTACATTTTGTTTTAGCCAGCCTCCAAGATGCCTCCTCACAATCCCTACTACCTGATACTCACCACCTGTGTAGTCTTCCTGAAATCGTAATTGTACTAGAATTAGTGTGTGAAGCATAACATATAGCTAAGGTGATGATGTGTCACTTACAATATTAGGCTATGAAAGCTGAGCCTTCCACCTTGGGCATCTTTCTCCCTCTCTCTCTCCCTCTGTCATATTATTTGCCTGGAAGAAGTCAGTTGCATGTATTTAACTAATGCAGCCTATGGAGAGGCATACTTGGCCAGGAATGGAGGTCCACAACCAACAACCAGTGAGGAATTGAGACTTGCCAGGCCAGGTGAGTGAGGTTAGCTGTGGATTCTTTACCTCAAATTGAGCCTTGAGATGATGCTAATCTTAGCTGACAACTTGACTCCAACCTCATGAAAGATCCTGAGTCAGAACCTTTCACTAAGCTTTCCCAGATTCTTAACCTTCAGAAGTTTGGTGAGATAAATAAGTGTCTGTTGTTTCAAGATGCTATTTTTGTGAAGTAATTTTTTTAATGCAACAATAATACCTATACACACTTGAAATGTTTTCCATTGTAATTAGGCTGCCCATGATTACTAGCTTCTGAAAGAAAGTAGGCATTTATAATTTTACTTAGTTCAATGTCCTGTATTCCATGCTTATTTATTGCTTTCCAGGGAGAAATGGAAAGACATTTTTTCATTAGAAATTTGGAATGAATCTTTTATGAAGATTTAAGAAATAATGTGTTTAAAGATCTTGGGTTTTTAGATATAATTAAATCTCTGCATTTGAGATATTACAGGAATTATCTCTTTTTTTAAATTTTAGAATGGTTAGTATATACCTTATAATATGTTTGGACTTTTATCTTCAAAATTTCATGAAATTAATTTAAAAATTTAAATCACTGATGAATGAAATCAAAGGAGAACTAGAGAGATAGTCTATGTTCATGGATCGGAATAGTCAATATTATCAAAATGTCAGTTCTTCTGTCAATGAAATCTCATTCATAGGATCCAGGAATTGTGCTCCATCATAATTACTCAAAGGAGTTGAAAATGATGTCCATACCAAAATCTACACATGAATGTTTATAGCAGCTTTATTCATAATTACCAATTCTTGGAGGTAACCAAGGTGTTCTTCAGTGAGTGAATGGATAAATAAGCTGTGGTGCATCCAGACAATGGAATAGTATTTAGTGTTAAAAAGAAATGATCTATCAAGCCATGAAAGGCATGGAATAACCTTAAATGCATATTATTCAGTGAAAGAATCCAATCTGAAAAGGCTACATACTGTATGATTTCAACTACATGACATTTTGGAAAAGGCAAAACTATGAGATGGTAAAAAGATCTGACCTCCTTGCTATATCTAATTCATGGACTCAAATGCTTTTTGATAGTTCTTAAACTTATCAAGTCCTCACTTTCTTATTAGCCCAGTTTAGATTCTATCATTCCACATTATAGCCACTCTCTTGCTAATACCTATAACTTCCAGTATCCTCTTCCTATGTTGTACCCTTATGACAAACTTCCACTCCTGGTTAAAACCAACTCTCCCCTTAACTTTTCACCTGCATCCTGGTAGCTGAATATTATTGGAGAAAAATCACATAACAACTGTGCTAATTTCACTTGAAATTTAGAATCATAACTCTCAACTAGATCATTCTAGTGCCAGACAATCTTAGTACCTCCCTTGTGAATTCACTTTTACTCCCGGAAACAACTATTTCATCCTTTCTAGTCTTTCCTCTAATTTCTAAAACCTCTTCTTCCCCTCACTCTCTGCAGATTACTTGGCCACGGCTAAAAGATAAACTGAGGCATAAAAAAAAAAATTGGGCTTCCCTGGTGGCGTAGTGGTTGAGAGTCCGCCTGCCGATGCAAGGGACACGGATTCGTGCCCCGGTCCGGGAAGATCCCACATGCCACGGAGCGGCTAGGCCCTCGAGCCATGGCCGCTGAGCCTGCGCGTCTGGAGCCTGTGCTCCGCAACGGGAGAGGCCACAACAGTGAGAGGCCCACATACCGCAAAAAAAAAAAAAAAATTAAGAGTTTATTTGAGCAAAAATCCATTCCAATCCAACATCACCGAATTGGAAGTGGTTAGGAGTGTTTTGCTAAAAGAAGCTAGGAGAAAGACTTATATAAAGAAGTTGTGGAAGAAGAGAAAGGAGATTATTTAATAATCATAGTTTAAAGCCTAAAATTGGTTGTCCTTAGCATTTTGATTTCATGACCTTGAGGCATTTACATGTTTGGGTTTGAATTTTGGTTTGCTTACATAGGCTGCCACCTCAATCTAATGGCCACCTTGTTTAGTTACTTTAACATTACAAACTTAATGAAAAAATTAAATTCAATCAGAAAGCATTATTTTACATTGAATCAAAAGGAAGAAAGACAGTTATTTTTGTTTCCTTGTTACAATCAAACATGTAACCGGGGGCCTCCTTTTGTGCTTTGGATCCTATTCTCACTCTGAAGGACTTAATTCCTGAATTTCTCTCTCTCTCTTCTGAATTATGTTTCTTCTTGTCTACCAGATAATTACTATGGACATACAAACATAAGCCTTCATACCAGCCACAGGAAACCAAAGTATGACACCAACCTCCTGTTTCTCTGGCCCAGCGCCCCCCATTCCAATGGTACTTTTCTGCCTTTATATTTGTCATTTTTTATACTTTGTCATTTTTTATACTACTTTACAGGGTTTTAAGTGCTCCAGGGCTCTTCTCCTCCAGCTCTCCTTTTCTCTGTCTACACTCCTCTCAGATGATCTCAGTCTGCCCCAAATCTCTAAATATCAACTATGTGTTAATGACCCTCAAATTTCCAACTCTATCCTAGATATCTTACTCTGGGT
Source organism: Lipotes vexillifer (assembly GCF_000442215.2). Classification (NCBI taxonomy): domain Eukaryota; kingdom Metazoa; phylum Chordata; class Mammalia; order Artiodactyla; family Lipotidae; genus Lipotes; species Lipotes vexillifer. The sequence goes on from NW_006792400.1 coordinate 357,215, forward strand.
GCTAGACTCATATTTAACTATATATTCACTTCTCCTATTTGGATTTCTACCAGCATCTAATTGTTAATATGACTAAAACACTTGTTCCCATCTCCACTCCCACCATAAACCTTTTAATCCCAGCAAATTGAGCCACTGCAGTGATTTGCTGTCATACTTGATTGCTAACTCTTTTCTTTAAATCCCAACTTGCAATCTCTTATTAAGCCCAGTTGTCCCTTAAAAAATGTAACCTGAGTTCAAACACTTCTCACCATCTCCATTGTTACAATCTTAGTCCAAGTCATTCATTACCTGTCATCTTCTAGAAGATCCCAACTGCGCGACAGTCTGTACTTTATACTCCAGTTTGAAAAGTAATAGTTCTAAAATACAGGGGCTTCCCTGGTGGCGCAGTGCTTGAGAGTCCGCCTGCCGATGCAGGAGACGCGGGTTCGTGCCCCGTTTCGGGAGGATCCCACATGCCGCGGAGCGGCTGGGCCCGTGAGCCATGGCCATTGAGCCTGCGCGTCCGGAGCCTGTGCTCCGCAAATGGGAGAGGCCACAACAGTGAGAGGCCCGCATAACGCAAGGAAAAAAAAAAAAAAAATAAATAAAATAAAATAAAATAAAATAAAATACATATTGAATCTTCTTTTTAAGTCTTTCATTGGTTTTTTACTATAACCAAAATAGAATACAATTCATTGTTGTCTCCAAACTGTACTTGTTACCTGTGAAGGCTTCTTCTGGGTGCATCCATGAATTATTCTTCACCCAGTTCTTCTGTTTTCCTCCCCAAATAACTGAAGAAATACTAATAATTAAATTAAATGCCCATCTAAAGCTAGACTGATCAGACAGACCATTTGCAGAAGATTCTACATTACAACTCAAATTTCCTAATTCCTACCACAACTATTTCCATTTTAAACCACCCATCTTTCAGTTCACAGTTGAAAATTCCAGAATCCTAGGAAGGAAAACAGTACCTCCTCAGTTTGTGTTTTCTTTAGAATTCATTTGCAAATCATACATCTGTTTGTTTTGAATGGTATTTTGCTGAATATTTTATGTTTGACTTTGAAATCTCTGACTCTGATTGGAAAACTAAGCAATAGGAAGAAAAACAAAGCCATTCTCATCCAAACCATATATTTTTGTTTTAATTAAGTGCTCTTACAAAGTTGCTGTATTCCAAATAAAATAGCAGCTCTTACTATTTCTTTTTTTCTTTAAAATGGTTTAGCAATTCCTGTAGTTTGTGGAATTTAAAAGTTCTTGTTCAAAGTGCAGCACCTCTATTACATACTTAACCGCTTTTAGCAGTTCAGCTGCAGAAAGGATCTCATCCCTAATGACTGTAACATGAAACAGCTTGCCTTCTCCAATACAGGACACAGGCACTAATTGTGATGACTAGGTACACCTTACTGTATTGACACTCTTCTTAGTGTGATTTATTGGATACTAATTGCACATTTGTGGTATGTTAATTTCTATTTGGAAGGATGTTCTATTACAGTTCAATTGTATGATTACAATCTCATTTATTGTGTGGTAGTGATTGTATTCCTCTTTCAAAACTCTTCAGTTGGTCCAATATTTCTCCTTACTGCCCCCTGGATCTTTTAAAAAGGCAACAGAAGAGTACCTTGGAAAAAGTGAATGAAGCTGGCTTTTAGATTGAGTCTGTTTAGATGGCTGAGATTTAAAATTCTTTAAATAATTAAAAAGTTATCAAGTTGCAAGGTTTTCTCAAGGAATTTTCAGTCAAACTTTATTGACTATGTCAGTTTACAGTAGACAAATGGTAAGTGACATTTGATTGTTTCACTTCTTTCCTGGATGCTTTTATTACAGAAAACATATTGATGGGGAAATATTTATAAAGCATTAAATGGAGTCTGTTCTGTAAAACTGCTAGGGCTTCACTATGAATGATTGAAAGTCAAAAGACAGGAAAAGAGGAAGGGAAATAGAATAGAGGAGATTAGGTAGAAGGAAACCTGTGCTATGAGGCAGAAGACGGTATGACAAGCTTAGGAAGAGAACCAAGCCCATGGTCTTAATATAATTCTTCTTAAAGTTTGTATGTGTTGCTATTAAGTCAGATTAATCTCTCCCAAAGAATGAGTAAAAATCAGAACAGATTTAGGAACTAGACAAAAATACATCATTGAGTTGTGCCAAATCACTTTAACAGTTTTCTAAAAGCATTCTTAACCTCACCTTACAGTAAAAGAATAGAGTTTAAACTTAATAATTTAGAATACAGTGAGAGGATTCATTGAGCAGGGAAAAATATATGCAGGATATTTGATTTTATAATGTAGGAGAGATCAGTGACAAGAGAAAGATCTAAAACAATACATGTGATGAGTGGCCTTCGGAGGAAAGGAAAGAAACAGGAAAGAAACCAAAATACAGGAGCATGTTGCTATAAACAGAGATTCTTTATTCTGATTCTCTAAAACCTTCTTTCCTTAGCTTGAATTTTGTGTGACCAACACATTATCATTGCTTATGCCCTGGAATAAAAAGAATTAGGATGGTGAATTCTTTCCCTGATCAAGATTCCTGAGAGACAACCACTTAAAATCCAATGAAATTTCCTATTACTAAGGTTTTCCCCCAATGGATTACCTCCACTCTTCAAGTCATTTGTTCACATGCAAGAACATTTTATCTATATTCAGTTACACTGGTTTGCTGCTTTCATTTCTGCTTCACTCTCTAAAACGTCAGAAGTTAAGGATCCTGTATAGTTTCTCTCAATAGTACTTAGCACAATGCCAAATACAATGGCCCTTTTCTAGCATCTAGCATCAATCCAAGGCAGTAACAGTTTCTTTAGAAAGCTAACAGAATCTTCACATGAGACAAGATGTATATCCTTAAGGGAGAGTGAGTTTTTCTCTTACAATGCGTTAGAGCTGGTATGGTAAAGTATAAGCCCTCATATAAATTGAAAATGTGTTTTTTTACTGGCTGCCAAGAGGATGCCAGATGTGGAGACTGAGTGTTTTGGGTCTTTCAATTTGGCATGGGCAAACTGTAACAATTGTGAGCATTAATGCTTTGTCTTTACATAACATATCTACTTCCAAGATGTTTTCATAATTATCACTGTCACATCATTCATTAGAACTGAGAAAGACGCACAGAATAGAGGAATTCTTAGAAATGTCCCCTATTTTACATTGCTAGGCCAGCTACTACTAATACTTAATATTTATTAAGAGCATACTAGATTCCAGGTACTGTGCTAAAACATCCCAAGAATTTTCTCATTAATTTATACATTAATCCCAGGAGACCAAGTAGTAGCCCTTCCTCTAATTGGAGACTGTTTACAACACACAATAAGAACTCAATCAATATTTCAATGCATGAATAAACACTTTTCACTATTATCGGTGCTTTAATTCAGTTTATAAATAAAATCTAAGGCTTAGAGGGGCTAAATTATTTACCCAAATTTACTCAGCTATTAAGCAGGTTATCCTGAAATTGCAGTGAATGAACATGAGTCCATTGGACTCCAGGAATACTTTTCTTAACCATAAAGACTTTACTTAAAGATTATGAAATTTGGTGACCAAGGTTAGACTAGCACCTCTGCAAATTAGCACTCATCTTCATGCTTTTCTATCTTGTCTCACATGAGCAAGTCACTTACCAAAACAAGACCAGAAACCTTGTCTTGTGGTTCTCAGAACAAAGGTTTTTCCTTTTTCTTTCCTTTTCATGCTATACAAATTTACAAAATCTCACTGATAACCTGGAGAGTAGGAGGAGACTGGTATAGAAGTGGACATTTTGAATTAAATTCAAACAATTTTGAACGATTAAAAATAAAGTAGTTTAGGGGCTTCCCTGGTGGCGCAGTGGTTGAGAGTCTGCCTGCTGATGCAGGGGACATGGGTTCGTGCCCCAGTCCGGGAGGATCCCACATGCCGCTGAGCGGCTGGGCCCGTGAGCCATGGCCGCTGAGCCTGCGCGTCCGGAGTCTGTGCTCCGCAATGGGAGAGGTCACAACAGTGAGAGGCCCACGTATCGCAAAAAAATAAAAATAAAAATAAAATAGTTTTATTTCTTCAGTATGTGAAGTTACACTAAGTGTTTCTTGATGAACCCTTTCTTTTGCTGTCTGAGATGTGAGAATCAGATTTTTTTTTTTTTTAGCAGTATTTGGGAGTCAGAGACAGATTAAGGGCAACTAGCTGGATATTCCACTGAACTATTCTGTAAGGAACACCAAAATATCATTGATGTAAATCAGAGACATGAATCCAGTTAGCATAGATTTCCAACTGCAGTCCCTTCTAATTGACGAAACGTTGGTTCTGCTTCAACTAATTCAATATAATCCTTTAATAAAAACTATGTTTAAATTTCAGATCCAACTTATTTGTATTAGAAGATATTTTTTGGTGGTTCTACACAAGTTGTATGGTACAGATCTATAAACTCAACTCTGAGATAGTCAGCTAACTGCTTCCTGAATTTGAAAGTTAGTGGATGAAATTCTAAAACAAAATAAGACATGCACAGTACTGACTAGTGGGAACGAGTGGCATATTTCATTATTTATATTTCAGAGTCTTAAATGTAAATAACATCTTTATTTCAAAATATCACATAAAATCATTCAACAAATCAATATTGCTGATGTGTTACATGTATGATATTGCATGCTAGACATTTGGGAGTCTTTGATGAAAAAAAATTATATATTGTATCTGAAGATCAGTTTCACCTCACTAAATGTGTGTTGAAACAACATGAGAGTCATTTATATGAAAGATGGTTAAGTTATTTATCTTTTCAGGCCATCTGCATTTTTAAATTTAGTCCTGTTTCACATATAAACAATATTTTCAAGCATTCAGAACATGTTGAATTCTTAAGTAAATCCCCTGTGAGACTGACTTACTGGAAGATATTTCAGAATGGAGAAGGAGAAGTGTATTATTTTCCTATTACTGCTGTAAAAAATTATCACAAACTTAGTGGTTTAAAACAACACAGATTTATTATATTGTAGTTCTGGAGGTTAGAAGTCCAAATTCAGTCTCACTGGACTAAAGTCAAGGTATCAGCAGGGCTGGTTCCTTTTGGAGGCTCAAAGGGGAGAATGCATTTCTTTGTGTTTCCAGGCGCTAGAAGCTGCATGAATATCTTGGCTTGTGGCTCCTTCCTCTCATCCTGCAGCCTCTTACTTCTGTCATCATATATCCTACTTCTGACTCTGATGCTCCTGCCTCCTTCCTTACCAGGACCCTTGTGATTATATTACTCCCTGCTGGAGAATCCAGATTAATATCCCCTTCTCAAGATAATTAATCACATCTGGAAAGTCCCTTTTGCCAGAGAAGGTTGCATGTTCACTGTTTCCAAGGATCAGGATGTGGGCATCTTTGATGCCTATTATTCAGTCTACCACCAGTGTATTCATGATAGGGCTGCCAGTAATAGGAGGTGAGGCAGAAGGAAGAGATTATGAAAATGCGTATACACTACTTAAAAATACCAGAAAAAAGAAGAAGGAATATAGTTATTAAAGTAGTAGCCTTAGTGATGGAAAGAAGGGTGTGCTAAAGTGACATATTTCAAAGCCTGTAACACAATTGGGCAAGGTTGGGGACAACCAGGGACTAGAGTATTCACTCATCCAAGAAGCGTTGTACAGGGAGGACTGAGGCACCGGCCAACTGCAAATGAGCAAATGTGATTGAAATTGTACTCATGGAGGAGAGAAGGGTAACATATTTCTGATGTGAGCTATAGTATCGGGTTGGCGAAAAAGTTCATTCGGGTTTTTCTGTAATATGTTATGGAAAAATCCGAATGAACTTTTTCACCAACCCAATACATCAAAAGGCTCCAGGGCATCAATTGAGCAAAAAAAGTCATTCCTACTAGCAGCTTAACCATAAGAGAAAATGTTATTGCCGTTGTTGTTCTTCTGTTTGGGTCCCAGGAGAGTTGGATCATACTGCTGGATATGTCTATATATTTAACCTCAGTGGCTGACTTGTGAATATTAAATGAGGTAATATATGTGATATTTACAGCCTTGTACCTGACTGACCTATGGTGAGTGTCTGTTACGAAATAAATGTGCTACCCCCCAAATTCATTTATTGAAGTCCTAACCCCAATGTGATGGTATCTGGAGATGGGGCCTTTGATAGGTAATTAGGTTTAGATGAGGTCATGAAGGTGGGGCTTTCATAATGGCATTAGTGTTTATATAAGAAGTGAAAGAGAGACCAGAGTTATCTCTTCATTGTGTGAGGAAACAGTCAGAAGGCGGCTGTCTGCAAGCCAGGAAAAGTATTTTCACCAGGAGCCAAATTGGCAAGCACCTTGATCTTGGACTTCTCAATCTACAGAACTTTGAGAAATAAATGGCTGTTGTTTAAGCAACCCGTTCTATGGCAGCCCAGGCTGACTAAGACAGAGTCTGATAAACAGAAGATATTAGTAGAAAGAAACCCCAAGGTCACCATGGGCACTTCTACATAAACCAGAGGCCACTGGCTGTGCCAGGCCTTGTCTACTCTCCTGGGGTCCAGGGTATCTCCAAAAGTCATCAGTTTCCAAAACTCCACTCTCTATGCAAAACATGGCCCAATATCTCCCCAAAGAGAGAACCTTTTTGTTTATGCTTTACAGTACTGTCTTTTCTAGAAAAGATTTTAACTCCAATCCTAGGGACACTTCCTTACTGAGGAAAAAAGAAGAGAATAATTCAGAAGTTCATTCTTTTTGTCTCTAAGATGGGATAATCATGTAATCTATCTTATTAGCTTTACAGTCCATTCTCCTCCCTGGAAATAGAAAGAAGTGGAGGAAGGATCCTGAAAAACAGGGTAGAAGTCCTAGCTGCAAAGCATAGGAAATGCATGCAGACTTGCTATGACCCACTCCCACTGTGGTCTGGAATAGTGAAGAAAACATGGGAACCAGATGATGACAGACCTGGATTTAAATTCTGGTCCAGGCAATAATGAGCTATGGGAGATTTTAGATCTTTTTTCTCCTAGACTCTTACTTTCCTCAAGTATGAAAGAGGAATAATAATCACCTTTGCTGAACATTTGTGAAACTAAAGGAGATAATATGGTGAAAACACTCAGCATAATACCTAGAAATAACAAGCTTATAATAGAAAATGTAAGCTCCCTTTCTCTTTTCTGGCCTCCCTTCCCCTCACCATGCTCTTTGTGCCAGACCCGTAAATCCTTGGATGTTTGTGCTAGAATCTGCCCAAGAATGGGATGGGTGGTCACAGGCTTCTATTAGACACGAAGAAGAAATAATAGTGAGATATGAAACCCTTAAAAACTACATTAAAGTGTTTGGGCTTATCAAAAAATCAACAGCAAGCAATAAGTAGGTTTTAAGCAGGGAATTGATGTGATCACATGGGCACTTAAAAATCTGACCTGGCACTTAAAAATCTGACCTGGTAGAAACCAGATAGGAAGGGCATAGGATGGCAGATGGGGAGACCAGGTAGGGCACTGTTTTAATAACAGAGACTGGGTTGATGGTGACCTGAACAAGGATATTGGCAGTGGGAATCAAGAGAGAATAGCCATTCAGAGATATGTAGGGGGTAAAATATATATAAGTAGATACCTGAGTGGTTTTAGAGAGATTAATGAATGGTTCTGTCCAGTTTCATGGTTTGGGTAATTCTGTAGACTATTGGTCATGTTGACTGATATAGGAAGTACAGGGAGAGTAGGAAGAAGAGAAAGAGGATGGCTAAAATTTTGAACATGTTGATTTTCAGATGTCTGCATGATATCCATGCAGGCAAGTTTCTACCTAAAAGTAGAAGGACACACTGGATCTGCTAGTTTCAGAGGAAGTCAATCTCAATAGGACCAAGGTGACTTGGCTTTCAAGATGCACTGGAAACAGACATCTAGCTCACAACAGACTTTCCAACCAAACCCTCATGTCTGGAGAAACAGAAAGAAAAACACATAAGCCAAAACAATTTATTAGATTTATCCTTTAAGGAAAAGATAATGGGTATGTTGACCTAAGCTAATACTATTATTCCTCTAGTATAGGTTACGATGACATGGAACTTGTATTTTTTTTAAGTTATGTGGGTTCTGCCACTGCCAAATAGAATGAGACAGTGAATGATGGTGACATCTCAGAGCACAGCTACCTACTACTATATCTCATCATTTTTAATGGGCAGCATTGCACAGCTTACAATGGCCCTCTCAAAAATTAAGATTGCCTCACATAATTAAAGGTTTTTGATTTCTTTACAAAGCTCAGCAACCTTGAATGCATGTACATTTTCCTCTTTACGTTCTGTAATTGTTCTCATTCGAGGCTATCAATCCCCGTTGCTGTCCACTATTGCCCTCTTTTTAAGATATCACAGACCCTACTCATTCTCTGGAGTTTTCAGGACCCTCTACTAGCAAGTTAAAAAGTTTCCACCAACTGATTCCTCTCCAGCTGCATTCTACAAATATAAAGTTCAATAATGTGGTTTTCCTTAGCCATTGGGAGAAAAATGCATTTTTCTTTTCAAACGGGGATTTCTTTGTTACCATTTTCTGCTCTGAAATGTTAAAACAAATCTATAGTTGTTTTCTTTTTTCCTTCTCTTACTCATATTCCCTTTTCATAGAGCGAGGCATATAGAAAAATGAATAATATTGTAATCCCTTCTGGAACCAGAAGAGAAACATGGTTTCTATTAGAGTTTATTGCATTTTTATTCCTTTCTTCAAAAAATAAAAGTTAAACAAAGTAACCCCTGGAGGCTCAAATCTCTCTGTTTATAAATGTAGGCAACCTGAGTTGGAGGACCAGCTTTCTCTGACATCATGCTTCTTTTTGATTTGGGCTCTGTTTTGCTTCTCTGAGAATATGTGCAGAATGGTTGCTTTAGTGTTGGAAGATATTCACTTTGTATGTGAGAGTGTGGGTGTGTGTTTGAGTTTCTATAGATATCTCTAAAAAGTCATAGTGTCTGTTTTAAAATCTGAATACATTCACTTTATGTGTTGGTGTGCAGTGGAATAGCAATTGTAAAGGACTTCTTACTGATGAGCCTTAGTTTTAAGGTCTTATAATTTCACATAGTATTAACCAAAGTGATTAAGCCTTTCTCTCGTAAATACACACCAGCTTATTAATGTATTCATTCATTTATTATCTTTTTATTTATTTGTTTCTCTGTTCACACATTTATTCTAAACTGCGTGTGCTTTCCCTCTTTTCTATCTATAATTAATGCTACTAATAATCAGGGGACCAGGTTTGTAGGCTGCATTTTGCCACCTATTTGTAACAGGACATCAGCAAAAAAGAGGGAAAAAAAGCATTTTCTATTTCTTTTATTCAGCAGTACAGAGGGATTAGTAAGTAGTCCAAGCACATGTAATTCTTAGAGTTCCCCGATAGTGGAATGCAACCTTAAAACAATCTGAAAAGTGTAAGGGATCAGACAGTAGGGAGCTTTTTTATATTTGTATCTACAATAGCCCAGGCGGGGTATTAGGGGCTGTAAAAGTATTCATTTAGTCCCAAAATAACCACACAAAGTGGGTGCTGTATTTCTCATGTTTCTGGTCACAAAGTGAGGCTTAGATAAGTTAAATGACTTCTTTGTAGTATATCAGCTATTAAATGAGAGATTCATAATTCAGACCCCAGTCTAAATCCAGAGCCCAGGCTCCTCCATTCTACCATACATTAGCAGTAATATTGCTGTGGTTTTAAAAGTGCTGTGCTGTTTAATCTGCCTGTGCAGCAGTTCCCTGATTTCCTTGCTAGGTCTGGAGGCGGTGACATCACTGATGGATCAGTTGCATCACAGAATATTATTCTTGGGAGTGATCATTTTTTTGTCTATTGGGAACATGCAGAGCCCTTGAGTCTTTATGCTATGTTTGAGGCTAGGTCAAAAGCATGGGTGGTGTCTGTGGATGCCCACTCCTTCACCTGGGACAAAAAGGCACTGAAGATTACCTGCTCAGTTACACTGACCTGTTAAACCCATCCTGCGACAGATGAGGCTAAGTTCTTCCCTACTGTCTCTTGCCTCCACTCATCTGTAAGCACAGGGAAGGCAGAGAATATGTTCATCGAGGTCCTCATTGTACTCCCAAAGCATAGAGCAGTAGCTGAAATGATGTTTATTGTTGACCAAATGGAATAAATATCCATCTTTTCAGTAACTGGGTCCTTTTCTCCCTCCTTACCAGTATCTTGGTCCCCATGGTACAAATACCACACTGACTGTCTACAATTGCTTTTGTTAACAATCTATTTTCCTCTTTAGGCTGTAAATTATCTAAGAGGAGAGATGGTGTCTAATTCATGATTTTATCTCAAGTATTCAGCAGTGCCTGCAATAAATATTTGTTTTCAGTAAAGATTTCTAGAGTTAATTTAAATGTGAATACATTATTTCAAATCAGCAAAGAGTTTCAAGCACCTTTAGTTTTCCATTCATTTTGTTAGGCACTGGAGAAGGCCTTAGCTTTCAAGGAGTTTGTAATTGAGTTTGTTATCTAATATAGCACCATGTATTAGCTCTGAACTCTACTCTTCTATTTGCTACTTTGTCATGTTGGGAATAGGACTTTACAAAATAAATTTCTCTTTGTCAACTGGCTTCCTGGTTTGTTCTGCCCCAAGAAGTTGTTAGAGGGAGTGGAAGGCAGGGAGAAGAGGAAAAAAATAATTTACTTTTCTAACTTACTTGTCATTCCTGACAGTACTGTTCCAGCAGGGCACACAGCAGTAGCCCCAGTGGCTGGCTCCAGCCTCCAATTTGTTTCAGCACATAAGGAAGGTAGCAGCTCATCTTGTCCCATCAGAGATGAGAGCTGCAAAACCGGCTCCTGTTCATCAGAAGCCTGTTCTGTGTTTTGCAGGGCTGCTCCTCTGGGCTCCTAGATTCTGATCATCCCAATTCCAATTCAATCAGTAACATCGTAGATGCTTATTGAAAGTAGATTGAGCCATACTTGATTTCAGGAAAGGAGAGAGAAACAGAGTAGGGTTTCATTTAGGAAGGTTTTGATCTTCATTCCACATGCCAAGAACCAGGAATATAAAAAAGAACTGGATTTAGTAAGAGACTTCAAGAAACTCTTTGACTGGTAGAAGATTCAGACATGAAGGAGATAAATTAGAAGATATTATGCATTATACTGGTGACAATCACAACATAACAAGACAGCTTATTTTATTAGGGAAACCCATACAATCCCCCAATTTCTCCAAATTTATTCTGTAGTGTTTCTAATGCAATGTGAGAATGACAAAGCTACTATTGTTCCTGTTTTTAATGTCTCCTCAATTAAATATTAAAAATCCCTTTCTGAATATTTTGTCCCCATCTAAAACTTAGTCATTCAACATGTAATACTTCTGGAGCCAGCTTTATGGACAAGATAAACAGTCATAATTAGACATTAGAAATAATTTTGTTACTGCATTTCTTTTACTCTGCCCCACATTTTTCCCACCAAGTTCAAAACCAACTAGAAATATATCTAACTGTTGATTTCTGACACTAGGGAGATGATTTCCCACTATTTTGCTAAATAATTTTTTTCTCTTCTGTGACCTTAATGTCAAGAGGCATAATTTCTCACTTTGTAGCACACCCTGGGGACTTGACCAAACCCAGAGTCCTTCGGAGGTCAATGAGATCTCCATGCTTAACTGAGCAATGCCCACCTGAGCCAGATAAGAATAAAGAATGGGTATAAAATATGTGACCAGTTTTAATGTTCTAATGTATTAGGTTATTAGTAAAGAAAATCTAGCAGGAACTGTTATTACAAATACCAAATTCTGACAATTCTATGCATTTGATTACATTTTGATAATTTGCATGGGGCAGATAAGTTATTTTCAGTGAAACCTAGCAAAAATGTCCTCTAATGAACTTTTCATATTTTATTTTGAGCAGAAACTTCCATATATAAATTTAACTTCTGAGATTTTATAATTTTGTCATTATTAAGACTAATTTCCAAAAGTTCCTTTCTGGAGTTCTTTGAGTGCATTTAATATTATTTAGTAAATGCATTTAATTTGAATTAATATGGTATAGATAGAAAACTGTGACAGTCATTTATTTGAAGAAACATTTAATAAATTTAAAATATCACTCAAATGCTTTGTGACTATTTTATTGCAAATTCCTCAATAAAATTTGGTATTCATATACAAAACAATATATGGACAATATAAAGAAACATATGTTAAAATATATGTAGAACTTCAAATACAAAAATAAGCATCTCCACTGAGGAATAGATTATCTAACTATTGTTCTCCTTCAGGTCATTACATTTAATCAACAAACAAGCTGTTTTCTTCTTTTTTTAAAGAACAAAAAAGAGAGTTTCTTGAATGCCACTAAACACATTTTTTCATGAATTTTCTTATATACATTATTGATAGCATGGTGACAATCAACGAATATATTCCCCAAATTCTACCCCCCACCATGAAACTCTTGTGTTCCTGTTTTTAAAAGGTAGACCTCACAGTGAGGTTGAATACAAAGGAAAAAAGTACCCCCCAAATAAACTAATTAAGCATTGTTTATACAGTTTCCCATATAAATGTCATATGGTATATATACCATAATATACAAGCTGTTTTTGAGTGCCTTGTATGTGTCAGGCGCTATTTAAATGCCGAACATACAAAGATAAATATTTAGTTATGGCTCATGGCTTTGAGAAGCCCAGAGCCAGCTGGGGAAACAGACCTGAGTATATGAAAAACGATGATACTAACAGATGTGCTGAAAGCGCTAAGGTTCCCTGACATTGTCTGATAGACTTCAGTATGTTTACATGTTTATTATTCATTCATACAAAAATGTAAAAATGCTTACTCTATGCAAGGGATGTGTAGGCATAGTGGAGAACTAAACATGGGATGCTTTATGTATGGAATGCTCAAACTGAAGGAATGACGAACTATACAACTATCCATTATTTATTTATTTATTTATTTATTTTACATCTTTATTGGAGTATAACTAACACAATGTTGTGTTAGTTTCTGCTGCATAACAAAGTGAATCAGCTATATGTATACATATATCCCCACATCCCCTCCCCCTTGTGTCTCCCTCCCACCCTTGCTATTGCACCCCTTCAGTTGGTCAAAAAGCATGGAGCTGATCTTGCTGTGCTATGCAGCTGCTTCCCACTAGCTATCTATTTTATATTTGGTAGTGTATATATGTCAATGCTACTCTCTCACTTAGTCCCAGCTTATGCTTCCCCCTCCCTACGTCAAGTCCATTCTCTACGTCTGCATCTTTATTCCTGTCCTGCCACTAGGTTCATAAGAACCTTATTTTTTTTTGGATTCCATATATATTCTATATATAACATATGGTATTTTTTTCTCTTTCTGACTGACTTCACTCTGTATGACAGACTCTAGGTCCACCTATCTCATTAAAAATAACGCAATTTCATTTATTTTTATGGCTGTGTAATATTCCATTGTATATATGTGCCACATCTTCTTTACCCACCATCTGTCGATGGACACTTAGGTTGCTTCCATGTCCTGACTATTGTAAATAGAGTTTAAATGAACATTGTGGTACATGACTATTTCTGAATTATAGTTTTCTCAGGGTATATGTCCAGTAGTGGGATTGCTGGGTCATATGGTAGTTCTGTTTTTAGTTTTTTAAGGAACCTCCATAGTGTTCTCCATAGTGGCTGTATCAATTAACATTCCCACCAACAGTGTAAGAAGGTTCCCTTTTCTCCACACCCTCTCCAGCATTAATTGTTTGTAGAATTTTTTTTTTCAACACCTGTACTGGAGTATAATTGCTTTACAATGTTGTGTTAGTTGATGATGGCCATTCTGACTGTTGTGAGGTGATACCTAATTGTAGTTTTGCTTTGCATTTCTCTAATGATTAGTGATATTGACCATCCTTTCATGTGTTTGTTGGCTATCTGTATATTTTCTTTGGAGAAATGTCTATTTAGGTCTTTGGCCAAATTTTGGATTGGGTTGTTTGTTTATTTGATATTAAGCTGCATGAGCTGCTTCTACATTTTGGAGATTAATCCTTTGTCAGTTGCTTCATTTGCAAATATTTTGTCCCATTCTGAGGGTGGTCTTTTCATCTGGTTTATGGTTTCCTTTGTTGTGCAAAAGCTTTTAAGTTTCATTAGGTCCCATTTGTTTATTTTTGTTTTTATTTCCATTTCTCTAAGAGGTGAGTCAAAAAGGATCTTGCTGTGATTTATATCAGTGTTCTTCCTAGTTTTCCTCTAAGAATTTTATAGTGTCTGGCCTTATATTTAGGTCTTTAATGCATCTTGAGCTTATTTTTGTAAATGGTGTTAGAAAGTGTTCTAATTTCATTCTTTTATATGTAGCTGTCCAGTTTTCCCAGGACCACTTATTGAAGAGACTGTCTCTTTTCCATTGTATACTCATACCTCCTTTATCAAAGATAAGGTGACCATATGTGTGTGGGTTTATCTCTGGGCTTTCTAACCTGTTCCATTGATCTATATTTCTGCTTCTGTGCCAGTACCATATTGCCTTGATTACTGTAGCATTGTAGTACAGTGTGAAGTCTGGGAACCTCGTTCCTCCAGATACATTTTTTTCTCTCAAAATGCTTTGGCTATACGGGGTCTTTTGTGTTTCCATACAAATTGTGAAATTTTTTGTTCTACTTCTCTGAAAAATGCCATTGGTAGTTTGATACGGTTTGCACTGAATCTGCAGATTGCTTTGGGTAGTACAGTCATTTTCACAGTGTTGATTCTTGCAATCCAAGGACATGGTGTATCTCTCCATCTGTTTGTACCATCTTTAATTTCTTTCATCAGTGTCTTATAGATTTCTGCATACAGTTCTTTTGTCTACTTAGGAAGGTTTATTCCTAGGTATTTTATTCTTTTTGTTGCAGTGGTAAATGGGAGTGTTTCCTTATTTCTCTTTCAGAGTTTTCTTCCTTAGTTCAGTGGAATACAAGAGATTTCTGTGCATTCATTTTGTACCCTGCTACTTTACCAAATTCATTGCTTAGCTCTAGTAGTATTCTGGTAGCATCTTTAGGATTCTCTATGTATAGTATCATGTCATCTGGAACCAGTGATAGTTTTACTTCTTCTTTTCTGATTTCAGTTCATTTTATGTCTTTTTCTTCTCTGATTGTTGTGGTTAAAACTTCCAAAACTATGTTGAATAATAGTGGTGATAGTGGACAACCTTGTCTTGTTCCTGATCTTAGAGGAAATGGTTTCAGTTTTTCACCCTTGAGAACGATGTTGGCTGTTGATTTGTCATATATGGCCTTTATTATGTTGAGGTAGGTTCCCTCTATGCCTCCTTCTGGAGAGTTTTTTTTTTTTTTTTTTTTTTACTACATGGGCCTCTCACTGTTGTGGCCTCTCCCGTTGCGGAGCACAGGCTCTGGACGTGCAGGCTCAATGGCCATGGCTCACGGGCCCAGCCACTCCGTGGCATGTGGGATCTTCCAGGACCGGGGCACGAACCCATGTCCCCTGCATCAGCAGGTGGACTCTCAACCACTGTGCCACCAGGGAAGCCCTGGAGAGTTTTTATCTTAAATGGATGTTGAATTTTGTTGAAAGCTTTTTCTGCATCTATTGAGATGATCATATGGTTTTTACCCTTCAATTTGTTAATATGTTGTAAAACATTGATTGATTTGCATTTATTGAAGAATCCTTGCAATCCTGGGATAAACTTCACCGATCATGGTGTATGATCCTTTGAATGTGCTGTTGGATTCTGTGTGCTAGTATTTTGTTGAGGATTTTTGCACCTATGTTCATCAATGATATTAGCCTGTAGTATTAGTTTTTTGTGACATCTTTGTCTGATTTTGGAACCAGGTGATGGTGGCCTTATAGAATGAGTTTAGTAGAGTTTGAGAAAAATATATTTTGGAAGAGTTTGAGAAGGATAGGTGTTAGCTCTTCTCTAAATGTTTGATAGAATTTGCCTGAATTCTGAAGCCATCCTGTCCTGGGCTTTTGTTTGTTGGAAGATTTTTAATCACAGTTTCAATTTCATTGCTTGTGATTGATCTGTTTATATTTTCTAATTCTTCCTTGTTCAGTCTCAGAAAGTTGTGCTTTTCTAAGAATTTGCCCATTTCTTCCAGGTTGTCCATTTTTTGGCATAGAGTGGCTTGTAGTAATCTCTGATAATCCTTTGTATTTCTGCAGTGTCAGTTGTTAATTCTCCTTTTTCAATTCTAATAATGTTGATTTGAGTGTTCTCCCTTTTTTCTTAATGAGTCTGTCTAATGGTTTATCAATTTTGTTTATCTTCTCAAAGAACCAGCATTTAGTTGTATTGATCTTGGCTATTGTTTCCTTCATTTCTTTTTCATTTATTTCTGATCTGATCTTTATGATTTTTTTCCTTCTGCTAACTTTGGGTTTTTTTTTGTTTTTCTTTGTCTATTTGTTTTAGGTGTAAAGTTATGTTATTTATTTGAGATGTTTCTTGTTTCTTGAGGTAGGATTGTATTGCTATAATCGTCCCTCTTAGAACTGCTTTTGCTGCATCCCATAGGTTTTGGGTCATTGTGTTTTCATTGTCACTTGTTTCTAGGTATTTTTTGATTTCCTCTTTGATTTCTTCAGTGACCTCTTGGTTATTTAATAGTGTATTGTTTAGCTTCCATGTGTTTGTATTTTTTGACAGTTGTTTTTCCTGTAATTGATATCTAATCTCATAGCATTGTGGTTGGAAGAGATACTTGATATGATTTTAATTTTCTTAAATTTACAAATGCTTGATTTGTGACTCAAGATATTATCTGTCTTGGAGAATGTCCCATAAGCACTTGAGAAGAAAGTGTATTCTGTTGTTTTTGGATGGAATGTCCTATAAATATCAATTAAATCTATCTTGTTTAATGTGTCATTGAAAGCTTTGTTTCCTTATTTATTTTCATTTTGGCTGATCTGCCCATTGGTGAAAGTGGGATGTTAAAGTCCCCTACTATTATTGTTTTACTGTTGATTTCCCCTTTTATGGCTGTTAGCATTTGCCTTAGGTATTGAGGTGCTCCTATGTTAGGTGCATAAATATTTACAATTTTTATATCTTCTTCTTGGATTGATCCCTTGATCATTATGTAATGTCCTTCTTTGTCTCTTGTGATAGTCTTTATTTTAAAGTATATTTTGTTTGATATGAGAATTGCTACTCCAGCTTATTTTTGATTTCCGTTTGCATGGAATATCATTTTCCATCCCTTCACTTTCAGTCTGTATGTGTCCCTAGGTGAAGTGGGTATCTTGTAGACAGCATATATACGGGTCTTATTTTTGTATCCATTCAGCCAGTCTGTGTCTTTTGCTTGGAGCATTTAATCCATTTACATTTAAGGTAATTATTGATATGTATGCTCCTATTACCATTTTCTTAATTGTTTTGGGTTTGTTATTGTAGGTCTTTTCCTTTTCTTGTGCTTCTTGCCTAGAGAAATTCCTTTAGCATTTGTTGTAAAGCTGGTTTGGTGGTGCTGATATCTCTTAGCTTTTGCTTGTCTGTAAAGTTTTAATTTCTCCAGCGTATCTGAATGAGATCCTTGCTGGGTAGAATAATCTTGGTTGTAGGTTTTCCCCTTTCATCACTTAAATATGTCCTGCCAATCCCTCTGACTTGTAGAGTTTCTGCTGAAAGATCAACTGTTAACTTTATTGGGAGTCCTTTGTATGTTATTTGTTGCTTTCCCCTTGCTGCTTTTAATATTTTTTCTTTGTATTTAATTTTTTATAGTTTGATTAATATGTGTCTTGGCATGTTTCTCCTTTGGATTTATCCTGTACTGTATCTTCTGTTCTTCCTGGACTTGATTAACTCTTTCCATTCTCATGTTAGGGAAGTTTTCAACCATCATCTCTTCAAATATTTTCTCAGTCCCTTTCTTTTTCTCTTCTTCTTCTGGGACCTGTATAATTTGAATGTTGGTGCATTTAATGTTGTCCCTGAGGTCTCTGAGACTGCCTTCAATTCTTTTCATTCTTTTTTCTTTATTTTGCTCTGCAGTAGATATTTCCACTATTTTATCTTTCAGGTCACTTATCAGTTCTTTTGTATCATTTATTCTGCTATTGATTCCTTCTAGAGAATTTTTACTTTCATTTATTGTGTTGCTCATTGTTGTTTGCTTCCTCTTTATTTTTTCTAGGTCCTTGTTAAACGTTTCTTGTATTTTCTCCACTCTATATCCAAGATTTTAGATCATATTTACTATCATTACTCTGAATTCTTTTTCAGGTAGGCTGCCTATTTCCTCTTCATTTGTTTGATCTGGTGGGTTTTTAGCTTGCTCCTTCACTGGATGCATATTTGTCTGTCTTCTCATTTTGCTTAACTTACCGTGTTTGGGGTCTCCTTTTTGCAGGCTATACGTTCGTAGTTCCTGTTGTTTTTGGTGTCTGACCCCAGTGGCTAAGGTTGGTTCAGTGGGTTGTGTAGGCTTCCTGGTGGAGGGGACTGGTGTTCTGGTGGTTGGCGCTGGATCTTGTGTTTCTGGTGAGCAAGGCCGCGTCCAGTGGTGTGTTTTCTTGTGTCTGTGAACTTAGTGTGATTTTAGGCAGCCTCTTTGCTAATGGGTGGGGCTGTGTTCCTGCCTTGGTAGTTGTTTAGCATGTGATTTCCAGCACTGGAGCTTGCTGGCCATTGAGTGGAGCTGGTCTTTGCGTTGAGACAGAGAACTCTGGGAGAGCTCTCGCTGATTGATATTATATGGGGCCAGGAGGTCTCTGGTGGCCCAATGATTTGAACTGGGCTCTCACCCCTCAGAGGTTCAGGCCTGACACCAGGCTGGAGCACCAAGACCCTGTCAGCCATACAGCTCAGAAAAAGAGGGAGAAAAAAGAAAGAAAATAAATAAATACAATATAATAATTAAAATAGAAAAATAATTATTAAAATAAAAAAAATTAAAGTAATAAGAGAAAAAGAAGAGAGCAACCAAACCAATAAACAAATCCATAAATGATATCAAGTGCTAAAATCTATACTAAGATAAATATAAAAATCAGAAACAAGTCAGTTGCAGACAGCAAACTCCAAGTCTACATTTGCTCCCAAAGTCCACTGCCTCAATTTTGGGATGATTTGTTATCTCTTCAGGTATTCCACAGATGCAGGGTACATCAAGTTGATTCTGGAGACTTAATACACTGCTTCTGATTCTGCATGGAGAAATTTGCCTTTCTCTTCTTTGTTCATACAGCTCCTGGGGTTCAGCTTTGGTTTTGACCCTGCCTCTGCATGTATGTCGCCCTCTTGCATCTGTTCTTTGCCCAGAAAGGAGGGTGTTAAATTGTTAAAGTAGCAGCTGATTAGGGGGCTCTGGCTCACTCAGTGGGGTGTGGGGAGGGGTACGGAATGCAGGGCGAGGCTGAGGCAGCAGAGGCTGACGTGATGTTGCAACACCCTGAGGCGTGCCATGTGTTCTCCCAGGAAGTTGTCCCTGGATCATGGGACCCTGTCAGTGGTGGGCTGCACAGGCTCCCGTGGGAATGGGGGCATGGGGGGAGGTGTGGATAGTAACCTGTGCTTGCACACAGGCTTCTTGGTGGCTGCAGTGGCCTTAGCATTTCATGCTGGTCTCTGATGTCTGTGCTGATAGCTGTGGCGCGTGCCCGTCTCTGGAGCTCATTTAGGCAGTGGTCTGAATCCTCTCTCCTGTGCACCCTGAAACAATGGTCTCCTGCCTCTTAGGCAGGTCCAGACGTTTTCCTGGACTCCCTGCTGGCTAGCTGTAGTGCGCTCAACCCCTTCAGGCTGTGTTTGTGCAACCAACCCCAGTCCTCTCCCTGTGATCTGATCTCCGAAGACTTAGCCTCAGCTCCCAGCCCCCACCTGCCCCAGAGGGTGAGCAGACAAGCCTCTCAGGCTGGTGAGTGCTGGTTGGCACCGACCCTTTGTGTGGGAATATCTCCGCTTTGCCCTCTGCACCCCTGTTGCTGGGCTCTCCTCTGCGGCTCTGAAGCTTCCCCCCCCACCCATCTCTGCCAGTGAAGGGGCTTCCTAGTGTGTGGAAACTTTTCCTCCTTCACAGCTCCCTCCCAGAGGTGCAGGTCCCATCCCTATTCTTTTTTCTCTGTCTTTTTTCTTTTGCCCTACCCAGGTATGTGGGGAGTTTCTTGCATTTTGGGAAGTCTGAGGTCTTCTGCCAGCATTCAGTAGGTGTTCTGTAGGAGTTGTTCTACATGTAGATGTACTTCTGATGTATTTGTGGGGAGGAAGGTGATCTCCACATCGACCATCTTGAAGCACCCTCCCATCCACTTATTTTTAAATGAACTTCATTTTTAGAACAATTTTAGATTTACAGAAAAATGGCAAAAGTAGTATAGAATGGTCCTGTACACCCAGGCAGTTTCCCTTTTTATTAGCCTCTTACATTAGTGTGGTACAGTTGTTATAATAAATTAACCAATATTGATACATTCTTATTAGATAAAATCCATTAATTTATGCCAGCTATTTATTTTTTAGACAATTATTATTAAAAATAATAAAGTGCAGTGTGATTTGAGAAATCGGAGTACACCCTGACTTCATATTAGAAAATCAAGGAGTGAGTCATCTTCGATCTGAAATGTATGCTAAGCTCTGACAGGTAAGAATTAGCTAGAAAAACGTGTGGGAGTTAAGATCATTCCAGGTATAAGGAACAGCATGTGTAAAACTCCTGAGATGAGAAACAGAATGTATCTTTTTTTTTTTTTTTTTTTTTTTTTTTGGGGGTCCGCGGGCCTCTCACCGCTGTGGCCTCTCCCGTTGCGGAGCACAGGCTCCGGACGCGCAGGCTCAGCGGCCACGGCTCACGGGCCCAGCCGCTCCGCGGCACGTGGGGTCTTTCCGGACCGGGGCACGAACCCGTGTCCGCTGCATCGGCAGGCAGACTCTCAACCACTGCGCCACCAGGGAAGCCCAACAGAATGTATCTTTTGTGAAATGGAAAGAAAGCTAATGTGATTTGAAGAAAGATAGTGAGGGGGAAAATAGCACTCCATGATGACATGGAGGCTAGGACTAGATCACACATGGTCTAAAATGTCATGTTAAAGATTTTGGCCTTCATTCTACAAATGCTGGAAAATTGTGGAAGGGTTTAAATTATCAGGCTGGTGTAACTGTATTGTCATTTTTAAAAGAACATTATAAAAGTGCAGCAGTTAAGAAGTGGCTGGGTTTACACGAACTCTGGTGTCCACTTAATGTAACTTAGGTTGGTTCCTATAAAGTCTTGGGATTGCTATTCATGGTTCAGCTACTCCCAAAGGTGGTGGATTTCTAAGGTAGGTGGAGGTCAGCAGAGGGTTCTATCTAGGGTGTCCACGCTAGTGTCAAACAGTCTGTTGTTGAACAACAGAGACTGCAAAAACCCTTAGGGTTGGTCAAAGTTATAAAGCCACATGAAAAGTGAGACTCCAAGACTCCATCCAGCTATATCAAAACAGGATTTGTGACCATTAAACACTAATTTCCCTGAGCTATTCTTGAAAGCTTGCTGTTGTAGATCACTTGAGGGTGCTACAAGGCAAATGTCACACGGGTACCTGCTGGAGAATCTGTTTTTAGCTCAGACCCCAAGTGAGAAGCCACTGAGAGAACACACAAGTACCCAGGAATTCTGTGAAGGTAAAAGGGAAGTCATATACCTATAAAGGTGAATTTTGCAGAGCTATTGAGAGAAGCCTACAATTTCTTAGAAAGCAGTTAAGAAGTTTATGATGTAAAGACAGTGAGAAAAGCAAGTTTCATCAAAATTAAGAGAATCAGTACTTCCCTGGTGGCGCAGTGGATAAGAATCCGCCTGCCAATTCAGGGGACACAGGTTTGATCCCTAGTCTGGGATTATCTCACATGTCGCGTGGCAACTAAGCCCACATGCCACAACTACTGAGCCCGTGGCCAGGCTCCACAACAAGGGAATCCACTGCAAGGAGAAGCCCGCACACCACAATGAAGAGTAGCCCCTGCTCGCCACAACTAGAGAAAGCCCGCGTGCAGCAACCAAGACCCAATGTAGCCAAAAATAAAAATTAAAAAAAAAAAAATTAAATCTTAAAAAAAAAAAGAGACTTCAAAAATCAGTATGAGCACTGAAGCAAGAATGAGACTGTATATACAAGATGCCATAAGAATTACAAAAGATGAAGTGAAGGGCCTGGAAAGAGAAGAGTCCAGTCTGAGAAGAGGTCAAAATATTTGCATAAGTTATTAGGAGCCAGCAGAAGTTAATATCTGAATCCCCCTGCATAGAACACAGCTGTGCTTGATGTTAAAGAATAGGACATAGATAATGTCATTTTGAAATGGAAGTTCATTCATTCTCAGTCTGTACTCACTTGTCTTATTGAAACTCCACCCAGGAAGCATCCGGGTGTGGATATATGTATATTTATAACCCTCCCTTCCCTCCCTGCCCCCAGCTTTCTGGACCCCAAATTAGGCAGCTGAGCATACTTAATCCAAGACAAAGTTATTCATAATGAATTTTTCTTTTTAATGTTAATACATATGAAAGTCAGAATTTTGAAAAATATAAATATATGTACAGCAAATTTAATATTACTTATAATCTCCCTATGTAGAGAGAAACGTTGTTAACATTTTGTAGATAGACGAATAGATAGCTAGGCATTGAAGCAGCATAATTATCCTATAGTCGGTCTTTCTGTCAGTAGTGTCTCTCTCTGTCTCCTTCTCTCATACAAACACACATACACCACACAGAGTATATACAGAAAAAATACAATGTAAGACAAAATTAAACTCAGGCTATGTATGTCATTTGCAAACTTCTTCATTCCAGTGCCTCTCATTATTTTTAAATAGAAACATGTTCAGGTGAAGACAATTTAACCCATGGCTCATCTACATCACCAGTTTCCAATGAAGTGGCTCCAAAGTAGCACATTGCAGGAGTTACTGGTGATTTCATGTTTAATCCGCATCTATCTAAACACATTAATATCTAGTTTTTGGAAAAGCACCAACTACAAATACTAGTTAGAGAAAAATACAGCAGTACTCACTGTAGACTCCATAGCAAACTAAAGTATATACTTGCAGTAAGTAATTACTGCAAACAAAGAAGAGCAGCAATTAAAAATGTTCAACTCAAGACAACAGTGATATTTCTGGAAAACCCTCTGTGCCCAAGCCCAGAGGGAGAATTCACAGCATTTTCCAACTTTACAAGGCAATCAGACTTTTTAGCAAAATGTTTACTGTCCTCAGTGAACTTTTTAAACTTGTAAATTCCAAATTTTAAGAGTGTGTAATAATTCAGTTAATCGATTATCAGGAAGTAGTTCTTATTTATTTATAAAAAAAAAGTCCATGGAATTAGGTGTCATGTACCAGTAAGAATAGTGTAAAGGACTGACATTTTTCAATTAGTTTCACAGTCCATTGGAAGGATTCTCCTGACCTAACAATAGACCAAAGATTGTACATTGAAAATCATTGCTCTATCTTAATTCATGATTGGCAAAAAAATCTCCCCATTTTCCAACCTATTAATCTCTTCAGGGGAAAATATATTGCATACTCATTATTTGTCCCATATGTATATAACCATATTATCAGATGAACACGATGATGTAAAGAACACGTAGAGCAGAACAGAAAAAAAATTGCTTTTCTGTAGGTTCAACATGATTTTTTGGGTAACACAATACAAATACGTGATTTATTAATTCTCCAAAATTAGTACAAGACCCAGATTATATGCTCAACTCTTTTGGTGTCTTTAACAACAAAGTTTCAAACTATCTGTATTGGAAATAAAATAATTGCTATGTCTCATTTCCTTGTGGTACATTCCCATGTTTACATGAATACTTTTCTATTGAAATGCCAAATCTAATTTAACTACTTGTATACCAGCCTACTAGTAAGACTGAGACATTTTCATCAGAATTGATTAGTTCAGTCAGGTCTTAACAATGTGTAGCATTTCAGGTTAAGATGGATTGGTCAGGTTTGTTGTAGGAAACTACATTTGCATTGCTTTTCAATTAGCTGAGCTTTTCTTTGTAGAGAATGGCAATAATGGGCTCCTAGCCTGAGCCCCACAGGTGAGAATCTGACTCCATTTTAAATTAATATCTGATGTTGCTTTGGGTTTTGTATGCATTTGTAGACATGTGGGTATACACATGCATATATACACTTTTATAACTGAAGATGGTACAATGATTGAAGCCTGTGCAAGTGAAGAGCAATGGGTAAGCACAGCAGTGGAATTTATTTTTTTCTTTTTCAAGCAAACCTTGAATTAGTTTAAGAAAGATCCTTTGCCTTTATTGTAATTGTACTTATAAGGCTCTTGACTGAATGTGAGACTCCTTTTAGTGAAGAGAGGTTAATAATTATTATGTTCTGAAGCATTTCTATTTAATCATGTGCATTAATGAAGGCAGAATGTCTTACATAAACAAATAATTAATTTTAACAATTGGAGTGTAAACATATTCTTCACTGATGCAGACAGCTGGAGTTTGGTATTTAACTATGGAACATGCACATTTTTTCCCAGATATATATTTTGTACTGGTTGACAAAAACAGGTGTTACTATGGGTATATTACATAACATGTGTTTATTATATTGTTATAGGAAGGCTAGATAAAGTGCATATAGAGGGCTTCCCTGGTGGCGCAGTCGTTGGGAGTCCGCCTGCTGATGCAGGGGACACGGGTTCGTGCCCCGGTCCGGGAAGATCCCCCATGCCACGGAGCGGCTGGACCCGTGAGCCATGGCCGCTGGGCCTGCGCGTCCAGAGCCTGTGCTCTGCAATGGGAGAGGCCACAACACTGAGAGGCCCGCGTACCCCCAAAAAAAAAAAAAAAAGTGCATATAGAATCATGGCACCGGAGAGCTTACCTTGAAAGTTTCTGAGCTCTATCATTTATTTCAGAGGTATGAGCACAATAATATGATATTTACAATATCTAACATATATAATAAATATATATAACATAATGTAATATAATATATATCATGTAAGTCAAGAAAACAGGAACTCTGGAGTAACCAAAACTTGGGGTTGAATTGCAAGTCAACATCTCACTGAAAATGTGACATTGAGAAACTTTTCTCTGTGCCTCAGTTTTATCAATTATAAAATGAGAAAATATTTTATACCTTAAAGAATTTTTTAAGGATGAAACCAAATAACATGTCTGAAGAGCTCAACATTGCTGGCTGATAATAGTTGCTCTATAAATATTATTTTCACTACACGACAACATCGTCCATTTCTCTAAACACCTAATATGAGGAATAAATGATGTATAAATCATATGTTACCAGTAGCTAATATGTTATAATGTGATGAATGAAAATTATAATGTGTGGTTATTTAGCATATATATACAGAGAGAGAAAATATATATTATATAGTTATATATTATATATATAATATATCTTTTATATTTACATCTTGTTACTTTACACATGTTGTAGTTGAAAGCACTAAACCAGGGATTTTTAAAAAAACTATTAATTTTAGGGCTTATTGACTTAAAAAAATACTTTTATTGAGTTATAATTAATATAACTATATATATATAAAGTTTATAATTTAATAACTTTTGACAGCTATATGCTGCTCACACCATCATCTTAATCAAGATAATGAACTTATCCATCACTCCAAAGTCTCCTGCCACCCCTTTTAATCTTTCCTACCCATTCTTTCCCTTTCCCT
>NW_006792400.1:383007-418614 GCF_000442215.2 Lipotes vexillifer
TTCCCTACCCTTCATTCCAGTTCTCAGGTAACCATTGATCGTCTCTCTGTCACTGGTGATTACTTTGTGTTTTATATAAATAGGACCACATAGTTTGCACTCTTTTTTAATCTGGCTTATTTTCACTCTGCTTATTACTTCGAGTTTCATTAATGCTGTACTGTGTATCAATAGTTTATTCCTTTTTATTACTGAATGATATCCTGTTTGGGGATATTCCACAGTTTATTTATTCATCTGTTGATGGACTTTTAGATTATTTCCATTTGGGGGCTAATACAAAGAAAACTTCCATTCATATACAAGTCCTTGTATGGACATATGTTTTCTTTGCATTTGGAAAAATATCTAAGAGTAGAATGCCAGGATCATATGGTGGGTGTATGTTTAACTTTTAAAAATGCCAGACTACTTTCCCAACTTGTATTATTTTACATTCCCACCACCAGGGTCTGAGAATTCCAGTTCCTCCATATTCTTCTAATTTTAGCTATCCTAATAGGAATGCTTTAATATCGTATTGTGGTTCTATTTCCTTTTCCCTAATAACTAATGATGTTGGTCATCTTTACATATGCTAATTTGCTATCCATATATCTTTTTTGTTAATATATCTGTTCAAATAATTTACTCATTTTAATTTCTTTTTGTATATTGTTGAGGTTTGAGTTTCTTAATTTTCAGTAAACTAGACACAGTCATTTATCAGACACAGTCAGTTATCATTATTCTTGGTAGTTGTGTTCTATAAAGTCACCACAAATCCTGAATTAGTGAATGCTGCACCATTGCTCTAGGGGTAATGCAAGGTTAGATTACTACAATACTACAAACCTGTAGTCACAACATTTTTATCAACAAGTCAGTACATAACTTTGTTTTGTGTATTTCTGAATAAAGGCACCTTATTGGAAATATATTGGTGATTCATTAACACTGAACTCATCATGGCCAATAGCACTATAGCTCATATCATAGTGAAGCTTCTCAGATATGTACTTTCTCCCTGGGGCGTATCACAGCTTTCTTGTGCTTAGCGACACTAGACAGAACTTCATCACTGCTACTGAGGGCCATTTTAAACAGCAAAGTCTCCACCAAAAGACACAAAATTGTGAAAAATGTGGCCCTAAATATACCACAAACAGGATACTGGTTTATAATATTAGAGCTGAAAAAAAAGACAAAGGATCATCTTGTTCCAGCTTAGCCGAAAATATGCACTTGGAGAAATTCAAAAGTGAAAGATGAAATCAAACATTTACTTTGCTTGTGACTTACTGGGCACAACAAAAGTAAGGGAAGCTGAAACTCTAACTTTCTATCCCAGCAGAAATTTACAACTTGGCCAAGTATTCTTCTGGGGTAAATTTATTGTGCCCAACTCTATTTCTCCACATCATGCCACCTTATTAAACTCAATTATTAGTTCTAGTAGCTTTTTTTGTGGATTCCATCAGATTATCATAAATAATAATAAATCATAAATAATCATGCTATCTGAGATAAATACATTTAACCTATTCCTTTCAAATCTGGAGATTTTTATTTCTGTATCTTGACTAATTTCACTGTCAAGAACTTAGAGCATAATGTTGAATAGAAGTAGTGAGAGTGGACATACTACTTTTGTTCCTGATAATAGGGGAAAAGTATTTGGTTTTTCACCAACAGGTATAATACTTGCTGTACATTTTGGTAGATGCTTTCTATCAGATTGAAGAAATTCTCTTCTATTTCTAGTTTGCTGAGAGATTTTTTGATGAATGGATTTTAGCTTTTATCAAATGCTTTTATTGTGTCTATTGAATTTTTTTTTTTTTCTGT
Source organism: Lipotes vexillifer (assembly GCF_000442215.2). Classification (NCBI taxonomy): domain Eukaryota; kingdom Metazoa; phylum Chordata; class Mammalia; order Artiodactyla; family Lipotidae; genus Lipotes; species Lipotes vexillifer. Next base: position 384,835 of record NW_006792400.1, read on the forward strand.
TTTAGTTGTTCCAATGTGGTGAATTACATTGATTGATTCTAAAAGAGTAAATCAAACCTTGCATTTCTTGGATTAACTCCACTTGGTCATATTTAAATTTTTATATCTAACATATATCTAAATTTTTTGCATCTATGTTCATGTTATTGGTAATAATAGTTGCATATTATTGCTTGAATTCAGAAGTATTCCTTCCTCTTAAAGTTTTTGGAAGAGTTTACATAGAATTTGTATTATTTATCCATTACACGTCTGATAGAATTCACAGTGAAACTATCTGCACCTGAAATTTTCCTAGCCAGAAGGTTTTTAGCTGCAAATGTCATTCTTTTCATATATAGTGGATTTTAGGTTATCTAATTTTCTTGAGTAAGCTTTAATATCTAAATAAATTTTCCCATTTAATCTAACTTGTCAAATGTATTCATGTAACATTGTTCATTAGAGTCACATATTATCCTTTTATTATCTGTAGAGTCTATAGTGATGTCACCTCTTTAATTCCTGATTTCAGTAATTTGTGTCTTCTCTCTTTTTCTCCTGAGGATTTTGACTAAAGTCTCATCAATTTTAATGATCTTCTCAAAGAGTCAGTTTTTGTTCCATTGATTTTCTTATTTTTTGTATCCCATTTCATTGATTTCTGCTTTGATCTTTATGATTTCCTTCCTTATGCTTACTGTGTATTTCATTTGCTTTTCTTTTTCTAATATGTTTTTTGTTAAGTTGACATCATTGAGTTGAAACTTTTTCTCTTACCTAATATAGTGAGAAAACATTACTTTTTTTCTTACTTCTAAAATTTTAGCTCTGCAATTTCTTTTAAATCATTTAACTTCTATGAGTCTAATTTCCCTTATTTGTCAAATGGGAATAACAGTTCTTGTCCAATCATACTCACCAAATTTGCCTGGCAAAGCTCTCAAGAATCAAATAATGCTAATATGTGGCAACATGTTCAATACTGTAAAGGGTTAAACAGCCATATGGTATTATTGTATCTGGTCCTTTTTCACAGCTTTAAACTGCCTAAATAACATTTTTAAGTTTTATAAATTAAATTAAGAAAAATATTTTCTATTTTGTTTTTTATGTATGTAACTTGATAGAAAACCTCTAGATAAAATGCAGTGAGTTTTATCAGCCAGGATGCCTAGGGGGAAATATTGGCATGTCTTTTTTATCAATTTATACATATTTACTTTCTCAGAAATCAGCTTTATGTTGTGTGAAAAAAACTTCCCTCCTCCTTTCCTTTTGAAGTGGTTTTAGGAGCAGGTGACATAGCTTTAGTGGGATCTCTCTCCCCTGAGGCAGGTCTGGTAGTAATCAGCACTGAAATGAATGTCCTGCTCTCAACAATACCCCATATCGATTATCTGCCCACTTCACCAATTAAAGCAGGCAGAGAGTTATATGCTTTACCTTATTCAGTTTGGAACCAGGCATCTTTGCTTTCTTTTAAATTTGCCTTTGATCCAGAATCCAGATCCCCTAAGGGCTTTGCCTTCATTGCTTCTGAATGCGTGGAATTTTCATTACAGAAGATTTTCAGATAACTTTGTTGACTGGCAAATAAGGAGAATGAGTTTAAAAGCAACAACAAGAACAACAAAACAGAATTAACTCCATGGGCAGGTCTAACTAAATAAATCATGAAAGAAAAAAACTTGAAACAACTTATTTGAGAAAAGTTAAAAATAAATAAAAACATCTCACATTTAGCAGCCATAGGTTAAAGGAAAAATTCACTTTAATTCATTTAACAAATATTTATGAAGTGACAGCTGTATACCAGCCAGGCACTGGTCACACCACATGGGATAGAGTGATAACCAAGACAAGCATGGTCTTTTATGAAACTTACATCCTTATTCTTCCAAATGTCCAAATGTTAGTTACTCCTTTAGCTTGAGTTTTGTGCTTTTGTCTACAACTTAACTGAGGGTGACTGATACACTTGAATAATTTCTTCTTTTGCCTCCAGAAAGATTTAGTTGTTCATTTACTCAGGTAAGTATGGGGGACACAAAAATAAAAGAATTCCTTCTTTCCTCTGGAGGTCATAATTTTTGAGAAGAAAAACTCTGCTCACCCCACACTAATTAATTTATGAATCTGCACCAACATCACACAAATATATATAGACTTAGAGTGGTCTCCTGACCTCATGACCATTCTGGAGCATCTTCTGTGCTGATAAGACAAGTGAGACTGCAAGGTCTTGAATCCTAGGCAGTGATACCTCCCCACTGAATTGTTAGATCAGTAGAACTGTTCTCAAGTTGCTGTGCTAAGGTTGGACCTTTTGTCCAGCTTTACTTCTGGACCTTTATGTAGGGTTGCCTAGGGTGATTCTTCCCCATACATCTTGTCCTCAGTCATGGGGTCAAACAGTAGAGCTTCAAGATGAATTCCATACTTTTTCTTGACATTCTTCCCAGCAAAACCTCTCCCTTAACCTCTTTCTATACAGAAAATCAATTGCCCCCACTTCCTCATATAGATTTCCTTTCATTTTCTCTCTTTTATGACACAATAAGATATGCTGATCCTTGAAAAAGATAATCTATTCTGAGTCTGTGAAGTACACAGGTATACCTTTCATTCCTTCTCAGTGAAGGTCTCCTCCTCTCTTTACTACTAAATAAAGATATACTGAAGATTTCTTTCTGCAGCCAAATGGGAGGAAAAAAAAAAAAACTTAAATTGAGTTTCCTGGAGATAACCCTAGAACAAAGTATTTGAGGATATCTGGACTCTGCTGTGTTGATTTAATTTTTTGTCTGATAATGTACATTGGGAGCTTATGGACTTAATTATTGATCAGAGAGTCGGAACAGGTTAGAACTGAAGCTTGAGGAGTGTACAAGGGGTAATGTGTTGAAACAAATCTATTCAAGCAGGGAAATTAAAAATTGTTTCTACTCCTCAATCATCATTAGTGGGTTAGTTATGCCCCTCAAGGTGGCATAAGGAGGTAGATCAATTAATCAACTCCTCAATTGGTCATATTAAAAGGTAGAAATAGGGAACAGGCTACTTTGTTTGTGGTCCCTTGTAAGAGTAGGAAACAAACATTCTCAGAAGGTGACTGAATTGTGTTCCCCTCACATTCATATGTTGTAATCATAATCCTCAATGTGACTCTCTCTGAGGATAGAATCTTTAGAAAGAAATTATGGTTAAATAAGTTTGGAGCCCTAATCTGATTAGACTGTGGCATTATAAAATGAGGAGGAAAAAGAAAGAATCTCTCTCTCTGTCTCAATCTCTCTCTCTCTCTCCCCACCTCATCATTCAGTCTCCACCATGTGAAGACAATGAAAATGAAATCACATGAAAGTCAGGAACAGAGCTCTCACCAGGAACCAAATAGAAATAAATTTCTATTGTTTAAGCCAACCAGCCTATGGCATTCTTTTAGGGCAGCATGAGCAAACTAAGATGGAAGGAAGTCTCCCCAGAAGACTCTTCCTTGTTCTTATTGGCCAGAACAATATCACATGACCACTTCTATGCCAGTTACTTTCAAGGGCAATCCATAGCTGAAACCAGTGGCTCTCACCCAATTGAGAGTGATTTTGTTTCCAGGGGACAACTTACAATGGCTGGAGAAGTTATTTTGATTGTCATAACTTACAATTCAGGAGAAGGGGAGAAGTATTACTGTCATCTATGAGTAGAGTTCAAAGATGTGTGGAAACATCCTACAATGAACAAGACAACCCTTCAGTCTGTCAAAACAAAGAATTATCCTGCTCAAAATGTCAATAATTCTGAAGTCAAGAAGCCATGATAAGTGAATCATGAACTTTATCACAGATCTTTTGAGTTTTGTATTCAAATATATACTGAACATTAATGCTATACTGACATATAAAGTTGAATATTATTCCTGTGTTCCTTAAGATGTGAGAGAAAGAGCCCAGAGGAATCTAGTAACCCTAAAGAGCCCTCTCAGCTGCAACAAGAAAGATGCTAGTGTTTGCTAGGAAATTGAATGCCTTTCTGAATCTCTTTGGAAGTGTGATGAGGCTGCTGAGGTTGTGTCTGGTCTTTCCAGTCGATACACTGTGCTGCTTGTCCATTCCACTGATGCTGAGCCCTACAGAGAGTGGAGACTGGTAAGTGGGGAGGGAGAGGAGGAGTGGAGGGTCAAGTGTGGATTTGAGACCTGTTGCATTCCCAGACTACACTCAGCAATGATACACATCTCTCCTACTCACAGATCCTTACACTCATCTTTGTCCCATCCTTCCCAGATTTTCAAATTTGGACTATAACCTAACGGTACCTCAGGTTGGGTATGAGATCAAAGGAAGAGGTGCCTTCACAAAGTCCACACTGGCATTTAACTCTTTTGCTCACCTCTCTGACTCTACCTCTTAATCCCAGCCCATGGGATATTTTTCTCACCAGATGATAATGTTGAACTTTGTGCTGCTGGGAAGCAATTAAGCTTAAAAAATCCCTCCATCTTTTTCTTTCTCAGAAAAGGTTAATAGCAAAGGACCACCATATTCTCCCATATTCCCAGATAAAAGTCACTTTCACTTTTTCCCATGACTCACTTATTTACCTGCCTCTATAAAATCCAAGCCTCCTTTTTTTATTAAAAGATGTTTATCATTAATGAAGTTCCTTATTGCAATGGCCTGAATAAAATCATCTCCTTAATTGTGTGGTGCATTTCATCTTTCTCTCTGAGTATGCAGGAAGATTGGCTATTACTAATTAGGAATTCTTTGATGCCTACTCTTTATGGCATAAATTTTATGCCTTCAGTCATTTCAGGCTCTCAATTTTGATTCTAAGGAGAAAAAAATTACTCTAAAACCCTTTCTTTGATACAAAATCTGTGCCAAGAATTTAAGTGTCTATTTGAAACTCAAAAATAAAGCATTGTTGATTCTTCCAATCCAAGAACATGGTATATCTCTCCATCTGTTTGTATCATCTTTAATTTCTTTCATCAGTGTCTTATAGTTTCCTGCATACAGGTCTTTTGTCTCCTTAGGTGGGTTTATTCCTAGGTATTTTATTCTTTTTGTTGCAGTGGTAAATGGGAGTGTTTCCTTAATTTCTGTTTCATATTTTTCTAGGAGTGTTGATCATAAACTAGTATAATCATCTAAAAGGATTTGGCACCTCCTGAAATAAAGGAGTGACATTTTTTAAAGTCTAAATGTAATCTTCCCAGTGCTTTTAGTTTATCCTCAAGATGAAAAGCATAATGTAGAAAGGTAAAAGGAGGATTACTGTGCAGAGAGATATAATACCAACCTTGGGAAGGGATTTTTAAAGCTGGAATTTGTAATTACTGGAAGCTTTGAAAAAAAATCTGAAGTAAAGTTTTTGTGTGGTCCCTGGTTTAGAACACAAAATCTGCAGGAAGTTACCACTGGGGCAAGCAGTAGTATCTGAGCATTGTCTGACACAGTCTGAGAAATTAGAAATTAATGTAGGCAATAGATGAAACTGTCAAGTCAAAAAATAATTGGGAACATTTAGAAGGGAAATATGATGGAACCTAATGTAGAATTTAAGAATCTTTTAAGAAACTGAATAAAATAAACTTTTCATTGTAAATAGTTTTGAAGTTTAGTCCACTAATTGTTTTTACTTATTTCAAAACTATTATTTATATAATGGGAAGTATAGGTATGCACTGGCAGTGGTACTAGTACAAACATATATATATATATATATATATATATATATATATATATAAACATTATAATACTTTTTTCATATCAATACAACATTTTTTTCTGAGAAAATCATTTTCTGAAGAAATGAGTAGCAACCTACTTTTCACGTACCATAACATAATTTGTCAAACAAAGAGAAATTACAGCTTTGATAGTGATATTTTTTACATACCACAAGATTGCATAATCTATTACATAAAAATTAAAACTTGAAGTGGCATTTTATGGGTTTTAAAGTAGTTCTACTGGACAAGATTGCATTGGAATTAAAAGGGAAAGTTAGATGAAAACACACGATAGATTAGAATAGACCTAATTGCTATTCTCTCTGAAAACTTTTGTTTTTGATCTAAGAGGTTTAGATCTTTATGGGGGTGAATTATTATAACTGCAAAGGAAAATGTATTTCAAGCGAAAGCAATGTATTGTGTAGAGCAAACCCTTCAGGGTTATCTGACTAGACTCTCTGGGAGCTATTTTACAAGTCTGAAAGTTGTGGATAACAGAGAGCGATGCAAAATAATTCTTGTCTCTAGACATGCAAAAATGTTTTCTGGCCAGTGGAGATTTCAGTTGACTTTCCTTCCTCTTCCCCTTGGTAAAGCCAGTGTTCATCGATTTGTACATTCATTTCAACAGTTTTCTCCATATAAACTTATACATTTTTGACTTCTTCTTTGAACCAGTTATAACATCTACTCGGTTCTCTAATTAATTAGTTAAATAAAATATTGAGTTCATATTCTCTTTATATCTGTGGGAAAGTCATGATTTGACTTTTTTTTTTTTTTTTGTGGTACGCGGGCCTCTCACTGCGGTGGCCTCTCCCGTTGCAGAGCACAGGCTCCGGACGCACAGGCTCAGCGGCCATGGCTCACGGGACCTGCCGCTCCATGGCATGTGGGATCTTCCCAGACCGGGACATGAACCCGTATCCCCTGCATCAGCAGACAGACTCTCAACCACTGCTCCACCAGGGAAGCCCTTGACTTGTCTTTTAAAAAATCAACCTTAACAGAACTTATGTAGACATGCAATGAATAATGCAACTTTACTCAGTTATCAGTCTGAGGAAGAGGTGTTCAATCCCACATTCATTTGTTGCACATCTACTCTGTGTGCAGAAGTAAACTACCTGTTAGAAAGTGAAGGGACAAAGAATTAAGTTATAAATGTGTCTCACATAAGAAATTGAAAACATTACAGACTAGCAAGATTGGAGTGCTGATGGTTACATTTTGAAAGAGGGTTTGAACTAGAAGCTTAAATAAAGCACTATGAGAACCACTACTTCACATCTGGACAGAGCTGAGGTATGTGAACAGGCTCTTGAAGCACATGGCTTTGTATATGCCTCTTGCAAGGTGGGCTGGATTTCAGCCTGTGGTATTTTGTGCCTGTAGACCAAGGTTTCTCAATCGTGGCACTATTTACATTTTAAACAGGATAATTTTTGTTATGTGGGGACACTCATGTACATTGCAGCCTGTTGAGTAGCATTCCTGGTTTTGACACAGAAGATACCACTACATCCTGAGTTGTAACAACCAGAAATGTCTCCAGATATTTCCAAATGTCCCTTTTTTAGGATTGAAGGTATGGGTAAGTGCTCTCAGTTGAAATCCACTGCTATACATTTTTTTCAAATTTGGCAATTAAACATCAATCCCATTACCCACTCCACCCCACCCAATGAATCTTACATTAGTGAGTTCACTGATTCACTAAGTCTCAAAGATGCAAAACCTTGGAGTCTTGTGATACTAATTATTCCTTACTTTTAACCCTTATGTCTTGCAAAGCCCTCCATCAGACATATCACTCTAATCTAGTCACTTCCTTGCAGTTGCATTACCATTACTTCAGTTCAGTTTATTGACTTTTACCCAGATGCTTTTGATAGGCTTTGTCCTTATTTTTCCACCTCTCTTCTGTTTTGGTTTATTATTCTATCACTCTCACGTTTATGCTCTTAATGATTCATGTTTCATGAAACCATGCAAATATAAAACAAAACGACTTTAAAAGTAATTAAAGTCTTTTGACTGCCAATCCCTAGAAAAAAAACCCCACTAAATTAATTTCTTGATAAGGCAAGCCAAGTTTCTTGCTTGCTGCAGTGACGGAGGTCACTATTTTAACAGTTTTAGTAGCATCTCCAAAGTGGGAGGTCAAAGACAGAATAGTTATAAACCTGGAGGAGGGTTAAGGTGAATTATCCAATACAGGGATATGACTGGCATCAACCAAAGTTCATGATATTATACTTTAGGACTGGAAGATACAGAAGACAAATGTTTTGAAGTGAGCTTTAGAAATGAAAACAGTTTTATGAGTCAAGTGGTTTGAGAAGGTGCTGTTTATGCTGACAGATGAAAGTTGTTCAAATAAATGGACTTTTAGGAGTTTCCTGAAGCAAACAATAAAGTTATTCAAGCTTCTTCTCCCTGGACAAGAATTTCCTGAAATAGTAAAAAACTTGCTTATGTAGTAGACCATAACCTGAGTGGTTACTGGTGGTTTCAATTCTCAAGTCCAAAATTTCTTATATGACCAGTGAGACTTAGATAATCTGGTCCTGTCCAAATTTTCATCATTGCGTTCAGGTACCACTGGAATTGCTCCCTCCTGTTCAAGCCATGAGTAAAATATTATGCCATAACCACATTCTTCTCCACCTGCTAATCATTTTACAGGAAACAGAGAAAAGAGAGAGAGAGAGGGAAAAGGAGAGAAGACATAAAGGGAGAAAGAAAATAGAAAGAGATAAAAAGATACCATGCTCCAAAACTCTCTTAGACATCTTCTCTATATCATATCACTTAAACTTCAAAGAAGTTTAAGAACTACCTCCTTGGAGGTAGTTATTGTTGTATTTTCTCAGAGGAGAAAATTAAAGTAGAGAATGAGATATTTTGTTCAAGGTGATGCAAATGTTATATTGAAAATATTGTACAAAAATCCAGGCCAATTTGATTCTATGTCCAAGTTCTTTACAAAATTGCACATCTTTGTTTATTCTTTACCAGAATTCTCCCATAGAGAATATGCCATTCTCTACTCTCTGCTCCCTGGACACTTGACCATTTCTAATACTCTGTCATTTAGACACACAAGCAGATAAGGTACCAGAATGCCTCCCAAATTGGACTAAAAGTTCATTATTGGCAAAAACTAGTCTTTATTTTTGGGGATATCACCAACATATACCATAGGATCTGATACTAAGCTCCAAATGAATGTTGGATCTTTTTTGTAGTGAGGCTAACTGAGTGAATACTATACATTGGAACTTTTGACTTTGCTTATAACTGAGTAGCTATTTTGCCTCTATGTCCATGTGTGTGTGAGAGGAAGACAGACAGACAGAGACTATGAATTTTTTTCTAATCTGAATTGCATTTAAATCTATCATTGCTATATGTGTTCCAAAATGGAACAAATCAAATAATTTACAATTGAAGTTTATGGTATATATAAGAACAAAGACATTTCCTAAATACATGTGATATAAAATTAAGATATTAGAGTGTTTTAAAAGTATACAAAAATAGATTGTGTTCTTAAAGCTGTAGGTGAAGAGAATTAGTGATGGAGCTGAAAGTGGAATACAATAAATAATTCTGATTTGATCCTTTTCTTTTCATATGTTGACAGTTTCCATGCTAAAACTTGTACACAATAGGAGATACATAAGTAAAATCATTATCAGCAGCAGCAGCTAAAGAATGCTATTATTCATATTAATTATATTCAAGCAAACAATATCACTACTCCATTTTATATATAACTTAAGCTGACTTATATTTGACTCCAGAATGAATGATACTATTTCTTTAATCTTCTCTGGGTCAAAGATACCCCGGACCAGGATTTTGAAAGACAGAGTCCAAAAATTATTAAAGAGAGATCAAGCTGCTCCTGGTCTCTATGTTCTCCCTCTTCCCTGATTTTCCTTCTTTATTCTATTTTGTGAGCATCGTGAGACTGCTGTCCATGTAAGAAAGATTACCCTTTAGTATGACAGAATGTAAGAGTGGTCATTGCTGGAGAGTGACTCTAACTTAAATTGACCAGAGTCTTCCTTCCCAGTCCAAACCTACATTACAAGGACTATGAATTTTTACAAGGAGTTACTGTAATCTGAAAACGTGAAAGCCTGCTTCAAAATGGCTAGTTCAAAAAGAGCCAGCTGATGCTTATGGGGCATTGAAAATATTTTGTAGGGCTAAAAAAAAAAAAAGAAATATTAAGATGAAACCCAGATGAGGATAAAAAGAACAGGGAGGAATCAAATCAAATATTTTGATAGAAAAACAAAGTTACAAACCAAAGGGTGTGGGAATGACAGGGGTAGAAATCCAAACACAGAAATAGGAGACTTAAAATAAATTGATACAATCAGGGAAAAATAAACTAAATTGTTGGACCAACTAGAAATAAAGTACTAAAATTGGAGCCATGTGTGTGACAAAGGAACAGATGACATATGAAGCATTACAGAAATTCGGCATACTCCTGAGGATGCTAAACTATTCAAAAGATACACTTAGAGGGCTCCCACATCAGCACAATGAAGATAAAAAATGGGGCAAGAGTCTTCCATTTAAATGGAGAATTTAGTGGCTCCAGAAATGCAGGGACCAGGTCACTAAAATATAATCAGTCATTTGCTCCTGGGTCACTGCAGAGGATGATGAAAGGGAGAATGTGCAATGGTCCCTGGACAGAAAGAAAGGAAAGACTGATGGACAATGAAACCGCAATTATGTGAAATTTCAACATCTCTTCAAAATTAATTGTTAGGCCTCTGAGGCATAGAATAGTAGAGACAGGAATGACGAACAGGGCAATTGACTATTTCCTGAACCAAAAATGTCACATGTGTGGATTCTCTTCTGTCTGGATCCAGCCTTATCCAATAGCCAGGATAACTTTATCTTTTATTATATTTAAGATTTAAAATAAGCTCATCCTCAAAAGTGAAAGTTAAACAAATTAGGATGATCTATAAAGGAATAAAATTTGCAATGAACTATTTTCTTCTGACGAATCAATAGGAAAAACAGAGAAGAGTAAATAATTTTAGTAATTATGGGGAAATTTTGTCCTTTGTGATGAAAGGAACAACTTTTAAAGAATATTTCAAAGGCAATTGTCACAGCTGGAAGAGCTTCATTAATGTTAAACCTCCATGATATTTTAGCAACCCAACAGTGATGTCGTAAGAACCCAACATATGTTATTTGATAAGGAATAGGAAAATACAAAGATAAGTAGTAAAACATGAAGTTCAACAGGGATAGAACATTCAAAATGTGGAGAAACTGGTCAGATCAAGAAAAAGTAACTTTCAGATTTGAGTTTTGTTTATTTCTGAGTCATTTTAATGTTAATCATTTAGAAATTCACACTCCTTAAAAATAAGAAGTGAAAAATTGTACTTCTGAGAAAAAAATACCATTGAAATGAAATGTCCTCTTGTACTTGTAAGATGTATCATCATGCTTATGAGCTTTTCAAATTTCTGTTATTAAGAATCATTACACATTCTCCTTAGCCAATGATCATGATGATTTAGCCTTCCTTCCTTCAGAGGAAACTTGGGGAGCTTGCCTGTGATAGACCACAGAGAAATGAGGTAGATATTGAACATCAGGCTTCTTTTTAATGTGAGAATTTATCTCCAACTTTATAATGTAAACATATTTGAGAAATCACACTTAAACATACAAACTTTCATTACATAGATATAAATTCCAAACACATCCTTCCCACTGACTGTATTATAGAATATTTGTCCCTGCCATTATGCCGACCACTTAGAAAATTGGGAAAATTTACCTCAGACAAATATAATTGGATGGCCTCTATCAAATCAATTGTTCATTGCAGGCTATTTTGGAACAGATTAAAAGTCATCCCATAGGTGCACGAGGAGTGGAGATTCAGAGCACTGCCTAAATGACCTCCAGAGACGGACATAAGCTGCAACTATCAGCACAGACACCAGAGACGGGCATGAGACGCTAAGGCTGCTGCTACAGCCACCAAAAAGCCTGTGTGAAAACACAGGTCACTATCCGCACCTCCCCTCCCGGGAGACTGTGCAGTCCGCCACTGCCAGGGTCCCGTGATCCAGGGACAACTTCCCCGGGAGAACACATGGCACGCCTCAGGCTGGTGCAACGTCATGCTGGCCTGTGCTGCCGCAGGCTTGCCCCACATTCCATACCCCTCCCTCCCCCTGGCCTGAGTGAGCCAGAGCCACGTAATCAGCTGTTCCTTTAACTCCCTCATGTCTGGGCAGAAACAGATGCCCTCAGGCGACCTACACACAGAGGTGGTCCCTAATCCAAAGCTGAACCCCAGGAGATGTGCGAACAAAGAAGAGGAAGGGAAATCTCTCCCAGCAGCCTCAGGAGCGGCGGAATGAATCTCCACAATCAAATTGATGTACCTTCATCTGTAGAATAACTGAATAGGCAATGAATCATCCCAAAATTGAGGCAGTGGACTTTGGGAGCAACTGTAGACTTGGGGTTTGCTTTCTGCATCTAATTTGTCTCTGGTTTTATGTTTATCTTAGTTTAGTATTTAGAGATTATTATCATTGGTAGATTTGTGTATTGATTTGGTTGCTCTCTTCCTCCTTTTTTTTTAATATAGATATATATATTTTTTTCATTTTTCTCTTTTCATGAGTGTGTATGTGTATGCTTCTTTGTGTGATTTTGTCTGTATAGATTTGCTTTTTATCATTTGTCCTAGGGTTCTGTCAGTTTTTTCCTTTTTTTTTAAAGTATAGTGTTTAGCACTGTTTATCATTGGAGGATTTGTTTGCTTGGTTTGGTTACTCTCTTCTTTCTGTCTTTTTTTTTATTACTTATTTTTTTTTTATTTTAATAACTTTATTTTATTTTATTTTTTTCTTTCTGTCTTTTTTCTCCTTTTTCTTCTGAGCTGTGTGGCTGAGAGGGTCATGGTGCTCCAGCCGGATGTCAAGGCTGTGCGTCTGAGGTGGGAGAGCCGAGTTCAGGATATTGGTCCACCAGAGACCTCCTGGCCCCATGTTATCAAAAGGCAAATGCACTTTCAGAGATCTTCATCTCAACACTAAGACCCAGCTCCACTCAACAACCAGCAAGCTACTGGACACCCTATACCAAACAACTAGCAAGACAGGAACACAACCTCACCCATTAGCAGAGAGGCTGCCTAAAATCATAATAAGGTCACCGATACCCAAAAACACCACTGGACACGGTACTGCCCACCAGAAAGACAATATCCAGCTTCATCCACCAGAACACAGGCACCAGTCCCCTCCACCAGGAAGCCTACAAAACCCACTGAACCAATGTAGCCACTGGGTGCAGACACCAGAAACAATGGGAACTACGAACCTGCAGCCTGCAGAAAGGAGACCCCAAACACAGTAAGTTAAGCAAAACAAGAAGACAGAGAAACACACAGCAGAGTAAGTAGCAAGGTAAAAACCCACCAGAGCAAACAAATGAAGAGGAAATAAGCAGTCTACCTGAAAAAGAATTCTGAGTAATGATAGTAAAGACGATACAAAATTTTGGAAACAGAATGGAGAAAATATATTAAAAAAAAAGTTTAACAAGGACCTAGAAGAACTAAAGAGCAAACAAACTGTGATGAACAACACAATAAATGAATTAAAAATTCTCTAGAAGGAATCAACAGCAGAATAACTGAGGCAGAAGAATGGATAAGTAACTTGGAAGATAAAATAGTGGAAATAATTATTGCAGAGCAAAATAAAGAAGAAAATGAAAAGAATTGAGGACAGTCTCAGAGACCTCTGGGACAACATTAAATGCAACAACATTCGAATTATAGGGGTCCCAGAAGAAGAAGAGAAAACGAAAGGGACTGAGAAAATATTTGAAGAGATTACAGTTGAAAACTTCCCTAAAATGGGAGAGGAAAGAGTCAAACAAGTCCAGGAAGCACAGAGAGTACAGTACAGGATAAATACAGGGAGAAACACACCAAGACACATATTAATCAAAGTATCAAAAATTAAATACAAAGAAAAAAATATTAAAATCAGCAAGGGAAAAACAAGAAATAACATACAAGGGAATCCCCATACGGTTAACAGCTAAGGTTTCAATATACGCAAGTCAATGTGTTAAACCATATTAACAAATTGAAGGAGAAAAACCATATGATCATCTCAATAGACTCAGAAAAAGCTTGCAACAAAATTCAACATCCATTTATGATAAAAACCCTCCAGAAAGTAGGCATAGAGGGAACTTAATTCAACATAATAAAGGCCATATATGACAAACCCACAGCCAACACTGTTCTCAAGGGTGAAAAACTGAAATCATTTCCTCTAATATCAGGAACAAGACAAGGTTGTCCACTCTCACCACTATTATTCAACATAGTTTTGGCCACAGCAATCAGAGAAGAAAAGGAAACAAAAGGAATCCCAATTGGAAAAGATGAAGTAAAGCTGTCACTGTTTGCAGATGACATGATAGTATACATAGAGAATCCTAAAGATGCTACCAGAAACCTACTAGAGCTTATCAATGAATTTGGTAAAGTAGCAGGATACAAAATTAATGCACAGACATCTCTTGCATTCCTTTACACTAATGATGAAAACTCTGAAAGAGAAATTAAGGAAACACTCCCATTTACCATTGCAACAAAAAGAATAAAATACCTAGGAATAAACTTATCTAGGGAGACAAAAGACCTGTATGCAGAAAACTATAAGACACCGATGAAAGAAAGTAAAGATGACACAAACAGATGGAGAGATATACCATATTCTTGGATTTCAAGAACCAACATGGCGAAAATGACTACTACTCAAAGCATTCTACAGATTCAATGCAATCCCTATCAAACTATGAATGGCATTTTTAACAGAACTAGAATAGAAAATTTCACAATTTGTATGTAAACACAAAAGACCCCAAATAGCTAAAGCAATCTTGAGAAAGAAAAATGGAGCTGGAGGAATCAGGCTCCCAGACTTCACAATATCCTGTAAAGCTACAGTAATCAAGACAGTATTGTACTTGCACAAAAACAGAAATATAGATGAATAGAATAGGATAGAAAGCCCAGAGATAAACCCATGCACATATGGTCACCTTATCTTTAATAAAAGAAGTAAGAATATACAATGGAGGAAAGACAGCCTTTTCAATAAGTGGTGCTGGGAGAACTGGAGAGCTACATGTAAAAGAATGAAATTAGAACACTCCCTAACAGCATACCCCAAAATAAACTCAAAATAGATTAAAGACATAAATGTAAGGCCAGACAATATAAAACTTAGAGGAAAGCATAGGCAGAACACTCTATGACAAATCACAGCAAGATCCTTTTTGATCCACCTGTTAGGGAAATGGAAAAAAATAAATAAATAAATAAACAAATGGGACCTAGCGTAACTTAAAAGCTTTTGCACAGTAAAGGAAACCATAAATTAGACGAAAGGACAGCCCTCAGACTGGGAGAAAATATTTGCCAATGAAGCAACTGACAAAGGATTAATCTCCAAAATTTACAAGCAACTAATACAGCTCAATATCCAAAAACAAAAAACCCAATCCAAAAATGGGCAGAAGACCTAAACAGACATATCTCCAAAAAGATATATAGATTACAAATAAACACATGAAAGGATGGTCAACATAACTAATCATTAGAGAAATGCAAATCAAAACTACAATGAGGTGTCACCTCACACCAATCGGAATGGCCATCATCAAAAAATCTACAAACAATAAATGCTGGAGAGGGTGTGGAGAAAAGGGAACCCTCTTGCACTGTTGGTGGGAATGTAAATTGATACAGCCACTTTGAGAACAGTATGGAGGTTCCTTAAAAAAACTAAAAATATTACTACCATACAACCCACCAATCTCACTACTGGGCATTTACCCTGAGAAAACCATAATTCAAAAAGAGTCATGTACCACAGTGTTCATTGTAGCTCTATTTACAATAGCCAGGACATGGAAGTAACCTAAGTTTCCATCAACAGATGAATGGATAACGAATATGTGGCACGTATATACAACGGAATATTACACAGCCATAAAAAGAAACAAAATTGAGTTATTTGTAGTGAGGTGCATAAACCTAGATTCTGTCATACAGAGTGAAGTAAGTCGGAAAGAGAAAAACAAACACCATATGCTAATACATATATATGGAATCTAAAAAAAAAAAATGGTTCTGAAGAACCTAGGGGCAGGACAGGAATAAAGACGCAGACCTACTAGAGAATGGACTTGAGGACACGGGGAGTGGGAAGGGTAAGCTGGGATGAAGGGAGAGAGTGGCAGGGACTTGTATATACTACCAAATGTAAAACAGATAGCTAGTGGGAAGCAGCTACATGGCACAGGGAGATCAGCTTGGTGCTTTGTGACCACCCAGAGGTGTGGGATAGGGAGGGTGGAAGGGAGCTGCAAGAGGGGAGAGATAGGGGGATATATGTATATGTGTAGCTGATTCACTTTGTTATAAAGCAGAAACTAACACAGCATTGTAAAGCAATTATACTCCAATTAAAATGTTAAAAATAAGTCATCCTATAAATTAACCGTCATGTCTTGGATGAAAGTAAACAGAGAAATGGAGATGTGGATAAATCCTGATGATGAGAATATCTCGTTTTGCGAGATACCATGGATGGATGTTAAATTGCACTTCCTGCCTTGAAAGTATGATTTTAATTCTTACAACAACTTTACACAGAGGTTTTCCTTTTCCTTTACTTTAAAAATGAGAAAAGTGAGGTTCCAGGACATTAAAAAACTTCCTCAAAGACAAAATGTAAATCTACTTCTCATTGTAAAAGAACAGAATTTTGCTCGCCAGTTTCGAGTCAAGCAATAGCGTTTACTTACAGATCACAAATTAATGTTTTTCTTTTTTTAAATAGTAATAATAATAAACTCTCCTATACCCCTGCAAAAGCATTACATGTTTTTGAAAGTGCACACTTACTATCAACTAGCTTAAGAGCTAAGGTGATTCACTTATAAACGAGGTGGAAAATAGCTCCAGAGCAGAGTTATTTGCGATTAGAAAAGTATAGTTCTTGTGTTTCCTAAGTGAACTGATTTTCAACTATGGGATGGATTATCTGGGTAGTTCTTACCTTTGTCCTGTAGTGCCAGGAAAATTTTACTACACTGCTTGAGGGAGGTAATCAACAAGTGTTTTTGAATAAACAAATGTATGAGATAAAATTCCAGGCCTCCTTCCTCCCTCTCTCATTCTCTCTTTATTCTGAATCCATTCTTATGTGAAAGTTCGAATGCTTTCCTCATTCTTAAATTGATTAGACATTAGTTTTTTTAAAAGAATCGTTCCTTTTAAGATCTAGAAAACAACACCCAATATATATATATATATATATATATATATATATATAACTATTTCTCCCAGAATCTATCAATTTCTTTTTATTAAATTTATTCTAAACTTGAGTTAATTTCCTGCACTCTCAAACTGAAAACCATTCCTATTCCATATTCTTGCTGTTCCCCATTAAAAGTACAGGTGTCTGTGTCTCATCAGGGAGGTGGCTGCCCTTCAGTGGTGGGTGATGTAATCCTTGGTATAAGTTGCATACATCTGTGGAAGGCTTTGGCAGTCCCAGCCATGAAGGTCTCTAAGATATCAGATCAGTATGTGAACCAATAGTAGGCAATGGCTGGAAAAATCTCTACAGTTGGCATATATTTTAATGATGCAGGTGGTAAAATTGGAGCCAGTTGGCCTTTCATCTACTCTCAATAACCCAAAGTTCTAATGATAGCTAAGCCCTTTATGTTTCTTGAGCTAAAACACAGAATACAAGAAGATATCTGCTAAATAAGGGGCTCATTTTACATAGATGCTGAAAGGAAAAAGACATAAAGCCAATTTGGGCCATAACCACATTTTCAAGATTGCTTAAAATGGACCAGAGCACAAGGATGTTACAGCAAAGAACAGAACCGTGTATATACCATGCCGACTGTAAGATCTTGAACTTTTACCAAAAGCTCCAAAGATTGATTTACTTACTTCACAGTTTACACAGATGTTATCCAAGAATAATTGGGCTCCTTAAAAAAAAAGAAGAAGAATCAAGCGCTGGCCATTTAGAATATTTATATAAAGCCAAAATGAAAGTTTTCCGGCTGTGAAAGTTTTCGGAAAGTTTTTCCAGAAAGTTTTCCGGAAGTCAGTATGGGACGGTTTGTAAAGAATCACATAATCAGGGGCTTCCCTGGTGGCTCAGTGGTTGAGAGTCTGCCTGCCGATGCAAGGGGCACGGGTTTAGGCCCCGGTCCGGGAAGATTCCACATGCCGCGGAGCGGATAGGCCCGTGAGCCATGGCCGCTGAGCCTGCGCGTCCGGAGCCTGTGCTCCGCAACGGGAGAGGCCACAACAGTGAGAGGCCCGCGTATGCAAGAAAAAAAAAAAAAAAAAAAAAAATCACATAATCTGTTCTGTGTATCCTCTGTCTACTGCAGATAAGCTCTTACCCTTACAGGCAACCACTTGTTTCTGGGAGTATATTTAATCAACGGAAAAACAAAGAAAAGTTCCAGTTTTATGTAAAAAACGTTTATTTTGTCGTTTAGAAATTATTTTGTGTATTTTTAAGCATGAAAGTACTGTTAAAATAGTCATATTTCTGTGATGAAAAGAGAGGAAATTCACTGCATTTTTGGTGAAACCAGTGACAATTTGGGGCATATATGTGTGATCATTTCACCCTTCTATTTATAGTACCCAAGAAAGAAAAGTCCTTTTCATCTAGTATACTCACAAGGAAAAGCTCAAAAACTCTATCTATGTAATTTCTTTCCACAAGTTGAAAAACATATGCGTTAAATAGCTTAACACAAGAAAAATGTTAGGAAAGGTTTCTGATTGCTGTATCAGACTTGAAAGATTTTACTGTCTTTTTACATATATATGTAATATATATTTAATATATCTGTGTGTGTGTGTGTATATATATATATATATATATGTAATATATACTTCCCTCTATTAGTAACCATCTCTGATAGAAACCATATAAAGATGATTTGCTGGATAATCTAGCATAACTTTCTGTTTTTTCATTATCTGTATAATAAAGCTGCATTCATTGACATTGTTATCATCACTTTCAAGGACAGCAACAGCAAAAAGCACAGAGTCAATATCAACCCGAACAGAAAAATATGATCCTCATATGTCCCCTGCTAATGTTATTTCCCTGGAGCTAGATTTAATACATAACATTTCATAGTTAAGAATGTGAGTCCTGGAGTTCAACTTTCTGGGTTCAAATCCCAGCACAGCCTCTTACTAGTGTTAATTAAACAAGAAGGCCATCAGACTGAAGTGGTTCTAATGCCTTAGTACCTATGTAAGCAAATCAAAACCACAGTCTGTATATGCCTCAAGGTTAAGAAATTGAAACTTAAGAAATTGAGACAACAAATCACAAACAGCCAACTAGGCTTTCACAAATGAGGCAACTGCTTAAGTGATAGCCAATCAAAAAAACAAACAAACAAACAAAAAAAACCTGCATGGTAGAAACACTATGGAATATAATGAAGAATTAAAAACAATATGATAAAATTGATATTACACATCAGTAAGGAAATGATGGAGTAGTCAACAAAGGGACAGCAATTATGCAGCCATATCTGGTAGAAAACGAATCCCTACCCCATTCCTTACGCCAAAATAAATTCTGGTCTGATCAAAGTTTTAACTATAAAAAATAATTCATAAACGTCTAAGAGAAAACATTCAAAGATTATTCAAAGTGTACTGCAAAGCACAGATAATCTTTTAAAATTATTTTAAGAACTCAAATACAAAAAGAATCTGCATAACCTTTAAAAACAGACCTTAAAAAGTAAGACATTGACACATTGGGGAATGTTTGCAGATTATGTTATAATGTGCTGATTTTCTATATTCAATTAATGAGAAAATTATCAACAATTCAACTGAAAAATAGGCAAAAGACCAAGACATTTCTTAGTAGAGGAAACGCAGACGTCTTTCAAATGCATGGAAATATACTTGCCTTTACCAGTAAGAAGAACAAATTTAAACTATGATTAAATATATTTTTACTTATCAGGTTGGAAAATATAAAAAGATTTGATAATATACTGTGTGTACAAATGTATGAAAAACCAGACACAGTGAATATAAATTGTTACAACCTTTAAAGAGTTCAATTTTGCCATACCTATCAAATAAAAAATGCACACATTTGTTGTAGGATTCCATTTCCCAGAATTTACCTTATGGATTTTCTCCACCATGAGCTCAATACAAAGATATTCAATGTAGCACTGTTTGTAAGAGTTAAAAAATGAAAACAAGGTAAATATCTTTCAATAGAGGAAAGTTAAAAAAATTAGTCCATCTATATAATGGAATGTTATGCATCTTTTGAGAATGACAATTTCTGTCTCTGTATATGGTTCCATAGCATGGTCTCCATTTAGAGTAAGTAAAATAATGTACAAATATAAACCTGTATATACATATAATGCATTTGTATGTATATATTTTAAAACACACATATGTATACATACACATTAACATTTATATTTATAGAGTAGCTCTCCAAGGACATTAAAAAAAAAATCAAAAGCAATTATGTATTACTTCAGTCAGGTAATACATAATATCAACAGTGGTAAGTCATGTGATAAATATGTACCCTTGATATAATATGATGAGAATGACACTTTATTGTTGTGGTTTTCTTCCCCTAAACTGATACCTAACTAGTTCTTCTCAAACTGTCAATATTATCAAAAACAAGAGAAGTCTGAGAAACTGTAACAGCCAAGAGGAGCTGAAGGAGACATGATGATTAAATGCAATGTGACATCTTGGATGAAATCTTGGAACAGAAAAGGGACATAGATAAAACTAAAGAAATCTGAATAAAGTATGGGCTTTATTGAACAATAATGTGTCAATATTGGTTTGTTAATTGTGACAAATGTACCATACAAATTCAAGATGTCAATAATAGGGAAATCTGAATATAAAATATAGAGGAACTCTCTATATTCTCTTTATAATATTTTATAAATCTAAAGCTATTCTAAAATTTAAAGTTTGTGTAAAAAAGTTTTCTATGGTGTGACAATTTTATGTTAACTTGCCTAATCTATGATACCCAGTTATTTGGTCAAATACCAGTTTAGATGTTGCTATGAAGATACTTTTTTATACATGATTGATATTTAACTCAGTAACCTGAGTAAAGCAGATTACTCTTCATAATGTGGGTGAGCATCATTCAATCAGTTGAAATAATTAAGAGGAAAACCTTGAGGTTCTCCAAAAAGGGAGAAATCCTGCCTCTTGATCACGTCCAGCTTGAGACTATAACACTAGCTCTTGCAGGAATCTCCAGTGCTTTGGTCTGCCTGGAAGTTTTCAGACTTGCCAGTCCCTATAACCATGTGATACAATTCTTTAAAATAAATCTCTTTTTCATTATCTTTCTGTATTTGTCTCTTTATCTCTGTATCTGTCTATCTATCTATCTATTATCTACTTAACCACACATCCTATTGATTCTGTTTTTTGGAGAACCCCAACCAATACATATAGGATAGGAGAATAATGTGTCTGGAGAACATGGAACAGATAGGATGAGATATTTACTTTTTAAAATATATCCTTTTTTTCCCCAATTTTTAATAATCTCTTGCATTGACTATGTAAAAATAATAAGAATAAAATAAAAAAAATCTCCATGCCAGATAAGATCACTGATATTTAAAATTGCCTTTATAAATTATCTAACTTGATTCCCATAGTAATTATTTTAGGTTTATAGAGTTAATATTATTTACATTTGACCTAATTAAAAAATGGAGGCACCAGCCTAAATTCTCCTAGGAGAAAGTAGTAGAATCAGGAGGTGTCTGATTCCCAGTGCAGTGTTAATTACACTACAGTAGGTCCCCTAATGCGCCCCAGGGCAGGTAATAAAAGGAAGGAATATCTGTTTTGATTTTAGAGGTCTAGGTAGACCAGGAGGTTGGCAGAGTAATGGTGAATGTGAAATCAGAGACATTTAATCTGGAGCTGAATGATTGACTATTAATTCTTCTGTAAAAGGATAAGGCCACTGAAATATCTCAGCTAAATTATTTTTTAACATTTTTTTTTCTTTTTTTTTTTGTTTTTGCAGTATGCAGGCTTCTCACTATTGTGGCCTCTCCCCTTGCGGGGCACAGGCTCCAGACACGCAGGCTCAGTGGCCATGGCTCACGGGCCCAGCCACTCCGCGGCATGTGGGATCTTCCCAGACCAGGGCACGAACCCTTGTCTCCTGCATTGGCAGGCAGACTCTCAACCACTGCGCCACCAGGGAAGCCCTCAGCTAAGTTTTTAAGGCAACTCATCAACAGATCAGGGACAGCAGTGCCATCCATGTCCATCAGGAGACTTTATTTTATCCCCAAACTTTGGAGCTCATAGGAAAGTAGCTTGAAATAGCAAGAGCAAGGTCAGGTCTGCTGAAATGTCAAGATCAGATTCTCAAATGTTTCTGCTCCTACAAGAAAGCATTTACAAAATTCTTATAGTGAGCACCAGTTTATAGGCTGTGTCATTTCAAATATGTACTTTGATGTAGAGTTCAAAGGGTACTTCGGGGAATTTCCAAGGAGCTGGCCCAAGACATAGGACCAATTTCTAATCATTTTATCATAACTGAGGATGCTGAAGTCATTGAATGAAGGTTTAAGGAAATATTCAACAAGATAATAATAAATTAGAAACAATATTGACCATAGGTGGTTTTTTTTTTCAAATTTGTTTAACAATTAAAATCCAAAGTGAAATAAATACACTACTAACCTCTCCTTATTCCCAAAGACTATTGGAAGAAGAATAGGATGAGTTGGAAATTTCAGATCCTTTACCAGTTATTCTATTCACCTAAAAAGTGGGTGGGTCTTGGACAAAGATGGCTTATCATGAAATTAAGCTTTAGAGATTCTCACTTACACGGCCCTTAGAAGAGAGATATAACAGGGTGTGCATATGTTCCTGTGTTTTAAAACTTTTGCAAAAGTAATATTTCTTAAATTCTTTTTCTTAAAAAGGACCTGTAATATCATATAAGCTTTAATCCATAAAAAACCTGCATTTACTTCTCAAGTTGGTGAAAGTGATCCATGGTTTTTTAGAACTCCTTAGTGAATCTTACATATGTAAATGACACCCCAGGCCATGGATGGTGCAAAGCTAAGCTTATCTGC
Organism: Lipotes vexillifer; assembly: GCF_000442215.2. NCBI lineage: Eukaryota > Metazoa > Chordata > Mammalia > Artiodactyla > Lipotidae > Lipotes > Lipotes vexillifer. The sequence continues at coordinate 407,870 of NW_006792400.1, forward strand.
ATAAGAAGATCTGAGAATTGTGTTTCCTGAGAAGCAGAAAGGTGGATAACCTGGCCAGTTAAGAAATGTAAAGTATTTAAGGGGAGAGAGGAGCAAGTCAGGTGGAAATGTGTAATCCCTCAAATACGCCAAATCTTAAGTAAAGTCTGTAAGACCCAAAGGCAACTGAGTAGGGAGTTATTGCAGTGAGAATTCACAGATAGAGGGTTGACTTCTGAGTTTACACTGACGCAAAGAGAGAAGAGACAGCTAATTCGGTATAAGATAAAAGAGAGATCAAGAGTTTATTGGTAGTCAGAAATCTTTGTCATATGGGACTTCCCTGGTGGCGCAGTGGTTAAGAGTCCACCTGCCAGCCCAGGGGAAACGGGTTCGAGCCCTGGTCTGGGAAGATCCCATGTGCCGTGGAGCAACTAAGCCCATGTGCCACAACCACAGAGCCTGCACTCTAGAGCCTGCACACCTCAACTACTGAGTCCACATGCTGCAGGTACTGAAGTCCACGGGGCCTAGAGCCCATGCTCCGCAACAAGAGAAGCCACCGCAATGAAAAGCCCACACACTGCAGTGAAGAGTAGCCCCCGCTCACTGCAACTAGAGAAGGCCCGTGCGCAGCAGTGAAGACCCAAGGCAGCCAAAAATAAATGAATAAATTAAAAAAAAAAAGAAATATTTGCCATAAATGTCCAGAAGAACATTTTTCTATAGAATGTATGATATGGAACTGGGTGTTTAAAAACAAAACAAAGCATGGCCCTTAGGTGAACTATGGGTCACATGGGTACACAGAGTCAACGAAATCAAAACGGAGTTTTGCTAGCAGCTGCCAACGCTCTTTATCCAGCTAAAGAAACCTGGGACTCAAAAATACAATGATTCAAGTTGAGTTCACTCCCAAGCAATGAGTGGATTCATGATGCCTTCCCCAAGAGAAAAGTGAAGGTGAAAGAATGAAGCCTCCTCTGTCAGGCTCCTGTGAGGTCAGACAGGCAGCAACTTCTAAGGCATTTTCTGAAAAAGCTGAGGTGAGATATAGGTGGATGAGTCATGGTCTAAAGGACCACTATTGGAGGATTTGAGGTGAAATTACAGGAGTAAGCAAATAAGAATACTATTTAGGATAGATGCAAGGTAATTTGGAAATACACTGTCACAACCTCACAAAGTGAAGAGAAGGGAAATGTTGATGTGTATCAGTTATCTCTATGTACCAGACACAGTTCTGATGCTCTGTGAATGTTCATGCATTTCCCCACTTCTTCTCAGAGCAACACCTTGAGATGGTTATTAATGTGCCTTTTACAGATAAGAAGGTGACACTTAGGGATCAGAAAACTGACAGCCATGAAACCATTAAATAGTGAAGACCATGTCAAAGACAGAACCAAATGCCACAAAGCACGTGTCCTTCTTCCTGCCCCACAGACCCTAATGGGATACAACTTGAGCCAATCCCAGACCAGACGCAAAAGTGCAGATTTCTCTGGTTGGATTGGCTCAGTTACGTGCCCAGATGACAAGATGATTCAGAACTTTCTTTTCAAATTATACATTACTATTCTATTCTCCCAGAAGCCCTTCTTTTGTTCTGTCAGGAATAGAAGGAGGTTTTGTGAAGAAATAAGAAGCTCAGTTAGATACATATATTTCAAAAGCAAAGGTATTTAGGTGTTTGGGGAAAAAAAAAAAAAGTAGTTGGCACTTTGCTGAAGTCAATCACAGAGTAATAAGACTGGAAGGAGGGCTTCCCTGGTGGCGCAGTGGTTGAGAGTCTGCCTGCTGACGCAGGAGACATGGGTTCGTGCCCCGGTCCAGGAAGATCCTACATGCCACGGAGCGGCTGGGGCCATGAGCCATGGCCGCTGAGCCTGCACGTCCGGAGCCTGTGCTCTGCAACAGGAGAGGCCCACACACCGCAAAAAAAAAAAAAAAAAAAGAAAGACTGGAAAGAGAAATATGAGTGTTTTCCACTATGTTTTTTCTTTGTGTCTTTGACTGATATAAATACTTTCTATTTAATTGAATCCAATTCAAGCCAAAAATATAGAGTTAGCCACATCTAACAACTTAGTCTGAAGCACATTTATTTGAACATCTAGTCTGTACATGACATTGCAGCTATGAGAAACAAGATGCATTTATTACCTGTGAGAAACTGATAACCTATCATCACAGCTCTTTGTCAAAAATCACATTTCAATATAAAACTGGAGGCAAAAATAGGTATGATTAAAAGCAATAATGCTTGAGGTTGAAAGAGATATATTAAGTAAAATATTATTTATATTATTTACAAACTCCATGCTTAAAAACAAACCTTGAACTCATCCACCTTGGAAAATATTTATCTTCTTAATAAGGGGGAAATTTATGAACGTTAGCTATTTCAGATCCATGAAATGTATCTATTAAAGATCAGAGCCAATGTAATAAGTCTGTTTTATTGTGGCAAGCCAAGGGGATTATTTTTTCTACTGTATTCTAAGCTACTTTTATATAAACATTACAGTTTCAGTTAGTTAAGTATTCTTTTCCTGCCTACTATGCTATGCATTGTGTTAGGCATAATATTAAATAGACGATAGTGGGCAAAAATAAAAGGGAAGCAAACACTACTGTGGACATGCCTTTCTCCCCTCAGTTCTCACCAGCAAAACTTTTGCCCACAGCAGCCTATTGCAAGAACTTGTACAACTCTGCTTGATGCTGCTTGATGGTTTTCTACCACCCAGACCACTGAACAGCAGGCTGGGAGTATGAACAGTTATTCCATCCCTCCCCCACTTTTTAGGAGCAGCCCTGAGAAAATGCTGGATGAACTTTAAAAAATAAACACTCTACTTTTCTCTCCCATAGGTAGCTCTGGGACATACTCCACATTGCTCCTTCCACAGAAAGATTGTTGTATGGACCCTTTAACAGCTTTCATCCTTCCCCTATCTCGCTTTTCTGTTCCCGTACTGGTGCTTCCATGTACCACCTCAAACTCAAATTCTTGTCTCAGGGCCTATTTCTGGGGAAACCCAACCTAAAACAAATACATAAACTCAATCCTTAATCCTCAAGGAATTTACAATGTCCTGAAAGAGACAGCGACTATGAGGGAAGAAAGACAAAACATGCGGAGGTCAGTTCAGAGGCAATTTCCAGGCAAAGTTGATGGTAACAGACTAAGGGTTAGCTACAGAGAAGGTGGGGAAATGGATGGATCTGAAGAGTCTTAATAGTTGGAATCAAGAGGAATTGATGATAGATTAGAACAGAACTGTGCTATATTGAGCAGGATAAGAGATTTGAATGGAAGTACATCCCCTAATTTTGATGATATTATGTTGGAGTATAACTCCACTTGTTGTTAGAATGGATTTAGATTTGTAGATTTTTTCATTTAATTTATGGCCTAGTATACTTAGAAATTCAAGTGTGACCCTACCACACACACACACACACACACACACACACACACACACACACACACAATTTGTCCTAATAGAAAATAATTACATTTTATTTTTCCTTAATTTAATTAAATGATATAATAGTATATGACTATCAAACACAATGTCTGCCACACAGCAAGGTTGTTTTATTTTTAATGTTTCTAGTTTTTATTTTGAAATAATTTAAAACTCACAGAAATTGAATACAGAGTTCCCCTGTACCTTTCACCCAGATGGCCTCAAATATTAAAAAGAAAGAAAATTGAAAAACTGGAAAAAGGCTTTTAAGAAAATTACACATCTTATTTGATTATCACTAGACTTTACATGCAGTCATCATAAAGTTTTAATAAATGTTAGCTGAAGACATAATATAAAGGTTTCAATTCTCAGTTGTTCTTTTCTTTCTGATTTTCTGTAATAGTAAGAGTGGCTTATTAAAGTATAAGGCAGACATGGGCCACAGATAAAACTTGCTTAGGCATCCCCTACATGAGAGTATATGATGGTGGTAAAGGGGAAGGAGGCCTCGGGAGGGGGAAAGCATGAAATCAGATATGCCAATGGGACATTTGCTTACTTTGTAATTAAGAAAGGCTCTTTTCTTTAAACATTTGCAGGAGGGCCTAGAATTTCAACTTGCAATGATATACTGTCCCTGCTCTTGGGGAATTTATAATATTGTCTAGACAATGCATACAAGGAAGTCAGGATGGTTTAATATATGATCAACAATCCAGACAGACCCACTCAGACATTTCCTAATAGTATGATTTAGAAAAAAAAATGTAATCCAAGTTTTTATAACATGGAAAATAACTGATTTTTCCAACCACAGGATTTGATCTTGACTAATGCATAAGGGAAGTACATTTCTGAATGATAGTGTTTATTTATATAATTCCTTTGAGGTTATACAGCTTTATCATGACATTAATTTGGTGGATTTACACATAGTGTGACATGACACTAGTTCATAGAAAGTCACAGCTTTTATCTCAAAAGAACTCTTGCCTAATGTTTGCATGGAAATACAGGAATTCCCTTGAGTATAGATCTTGAAGTCTACATTCTTTGCTTCCAGCCCTAAATTAAACTCTTTCCTTTTTATATGGCCTTCCTTTATTTCTTCTAGTATTTTTAGATAATTAGATTCCTATTAAGTAGCCTTGGGATCAGAGGCACTTTAATTTGTGATAAGTAAAACCCAAACCACACAGTGTAAGTCCTCCTCAAAGAAAGAAGTTCATTTAATTTCACTGAAATTTGGGAATATGAGTACTCTCATTTTTGTTTTTTAATGAATTCTTTTACATAGTTTTTTGGTCGTTATCATAATGGCAGTGATTTTTAGACTCTGATATTGGATGACCTGTCTTCCTTTTATGATTACTTATTTTGTTACACAGAGCTTTTGACATCTACATAGTTAAGTTTCATTTGTCTCAGTGTATGTCCTGTCCAAACCAAAATTTCATAAAAGAAACAGCTTGATTTGTCTAAGAAGACGTTGGCACTTTACACCATTCATTAGCTCTGATGCTTTCTTAAATGGTAGGGAAATTCATATATTTATTCAGTATCCATTTATGTTAGGGAATGATTAACCTGCTGAATAGGACACTGGGAATAAATTTATAATTTACCTCACTAGGTCCTATCACAGATTCCCGCCCTTGGATTAACTAGGTCATTTTAACCACTCACAGGCTTATCTAATAAAACATTGCCAGCCAAACAAATCATGTTGATAGTCATTCATATTGAATTCATCAATAGCAGCAGTCCCTCAGCTTTTGGAGGCAGTTGTCCTCACAAGATTATTCTCTTTGTACAATTTCCAGCATAAAACTAAACTCAATATAATTATCTGTTTCAATAAACTTTACAAAATAATAACCAAGGAAGATACAGCTGACTTGATGATTTGAAACAAGTCACGCTGTCCAGGCTGCCTGATGCTCAATCAAACGCTAGCTGAGGAAGACTGGAGAGGGTGGAAAAAAAGCAAAGCAAAAAAAATTTTAAAAGCTTACATTTTCAGGTAGAAACTAAGGAGTGGATCTTAAGGTCCACCTTTTTCTTTTAAACAAAACTTGTTTCTTTTTTTTTAAACAAAACTTGAGATAAGCTTGATTAAGACAAATACAAAGTTCCCAAAACCTCAAAGCATTTCAAGAGATTCTATAAGAAATACCTTGGAAATATCATTAATTCTGACACTTAATTGCATTTCAATTTATTTCACACTTTCTAGTCTTCAAGGACTTATAATTTAAGTTTCTTATCTAAGGGAAGAATGCATAATTTGTTTCAGTTGTCTGTTGTTTCAATTAGCCTCTGGTGATCGTTTCATATTTAAAGGGCTCATTTTGGGAAGATTTGTTTCTGCCTCTTGAACAAAAGGGGGAAAAAGCAGGAATAGCAGAGATTCCCTATAGCTACTTCATCCTCCTGGGGACTGCATGGAAAATATCTGTCTTTTGTGGATAGGCTTACTTGATGGGAACATATTTTTTATTCACTTTCTTATTACAGAATTATTCAGTATGGGATTAATGTGAAAGCCTGCAGTCCCCCACCCCTCCTGGTTACTGTCTTTGCTTTTATTTCATGGAACTTGTAGGGGAGTTAATGGGCTTTGGAGCTATAATCATGAGAAAAAAATATTATTATTGTGTCCTTGTTGGTTCCAAGATTTCAATACTTTTTTTTAGTACTATTGACATAGACTTCTATTTTCTATATAGACAAAGTCCAATTAATTGAGATTTTTGTCTTTTAACAATAAGACATTTGAACATAATCAAACTTGTAAACCAATAGCATCATTCTGCTAGAAGTAGTGGTTGATTGAAAGGATGCAAGGTCTCTGTCTTCTAAGGCTTATTGTACTGTTGAGAAATTAAATAAACAACCAAAAAGACAGAAAAGCAGCACTTCAATGGCAGTTATGGGTTAACTAAAGAACATGAATTTTGGAACGGGATTGGAATCATGGTTCAGCTACTTACTTGTAATGTGACATTGAGAAATTTAAACTCTCTTACTTCAGTTTCTTCATCTGAGAAATAATGGGGATAATATCTTTTTTAGGGGGCTTTATAGTGAGTATCTTATGACCTAATAAATGTGCTGAGCACACCCTGTACCTCATACAAGGTAGGCAATCCAAAATATTAGTGTTCATTTTCTTTTTAATTTCTGTGTCACCCTTGTGGTCTTAAATATCATTTGGGTTAAACTACTTCTCTGGGATTGACATTTTATTTACTTATCCCAAGGGGAGAGCAGAATTTATACAAAGGTGTGTTACAGACTGATTGCAGAAAAAGTTCCAATGCTTCACTCCTCCCTGTATGAATACCCTGTTTAATGTGAGTTGGTAGCTGTTTCCATCAAAAGATGGTTCTCTTTTCCCACCCTTGACTTTGGGCTGGACTTGTGACTTAATCTGGCCAATAATGTGCAACTTTGTGCCATTTCCAAGCCTAGGTCTCAGGAAAACTATGCGCTTCTTGTTTCCCTCTTGTATTCCTGCCATGCTAGAATAAAAACAAAAGCAGCCTACTCAAGGATGTAAGATAGGTGGCCTAGTCACCAGTCATGCTCAGATGACAGCAAGTCAATCATCAGACATGCGAATAAGCCCCAGCAGAAGCCAGAACTGGCCAGTTAGCAGAGATGCTGAGATGACCCATAGCTAATCGCAGATACATGGTTGAGTTCATACCTGATAACAAGAAGTGCCCAAAGGACTCATAGATGCCTGAACTGAATAAATATTATTATTTTAAGCCCTTATGTCTTTTAAATAAATTTATTTATTTTTATTTATTTATTTTTGGCTGCGTTGGGTCTTCTTTGCTGTGCATGGGCTTTCTATAGTTGCAGGGGTTACTCTTTGTTGTGGTGTGCAGGCTTGTCATTGTGGTGGCTTCTTTTGTTGTGGAGCATGGGCTCTAGGTGCGTGGGCTTCAGTAGTTGTGGTCCGTGGGCTCAGTAGTTGTGGCTGGCGGGCTCTAGAGTACAGGCTCAGTAGTTGTGATGCATAGGCTTAGTTGCTCCGTGACATGTGGGATCTTCCTGGATCAGGGGTCAAACCCGTGTCCTCTGCATTGGCAGGCAGATTCTTAACCACTGCATCACCAGGGAAGCGTCCTTCATGTTTTGTATTAATTCATTATGTAGCAATATATAACCAGTACATGAGGATGGGAGTATGATTTCAGACTGTTTTCTGTGATCTCTTACCAATTCAGTTAGGAGTTGGGAATGCACATATTATCTAAAGGAACTACAGAGCACATCAAAATGCTTTTAATTAAAATTCATCAATAAGGGATTTTGCGGGGATAACAAACTCTTCTGCAGTTAGCCAACACTCCCAAAGGAGACTTGAAAAATCTTATAGGCAGTGCATGTCTTATTGCCAAATGTTTCACGTCAACTACATGGGTTGTTTTATTGCATTGAAGCACGTATGCATGCATGGATTTATTTCTAATAAAACATTTATAAAACACCTATGCTTTTGGCACTATGATAGTTTTCAGAGATACAGGTAGTACTGGTTTCTGAAATAGGGAGTTCAGATTCTAGTGGGGTAAAAGGCATGTGAAAATGCATACTACAAAAATATAAATGTTAATCCCAAATAAATAGAACAAACTGCCCCCCTGAAGAAAGAATAATCTATGAAGTGGTAAATGCTGGTAAATGGTGCACATTAATGACATGGTAAGGAGTTCCAAAAAATATTAGTATAAGAGATAGATGAGAGTACAGAAGGCAAAGTTTACTGCAAATTGAGGAAATAATTATATGCAGGTTATTGCAATAGGGAGGAGTTTTATTAATGAGGACTATCTTAAAAAAATAAATATGATTCAGGGTTTTATAGAGACAGGTAAAAGAAAAAGTCATCGCTGAGTTTTATAGGAGTCACTGAGGAAGAATGAAGGTGGTTCTGATAACAAAATATGTGATAGCAGAGCAGTCTTTTTCATTAGCCATGAAAAGTTAGGAGGATTTCTAGATCTGTCCTGCTTTCCAGTAATACGTGGTTTGGATAAAGGTAATCATTTTCAAGAGCCAAGATGAACACTGAAGTAAGGATATTCCACTGTTTATATTACTGAGCCAAATTGTTTACAATTTGCATATTTACAAATCATGTCATGTGATTTTGAGTTTTTATTACTTTCAGTTGAATGTTTATCTACTATTATCTGAAAAATATGCATTTGTGAACTAAATGTAAATATCCCCAACACTTCTTTTCATTCTACAGCATAGTGGAATGATATCTATGTGAACTGTGTCAGTAACAGCCATTGTGGGTCATGGACACAGTGGAGACAAGATTAGCTTGTTTCTGGTTCTTTCCTTCAAGATTATTTTCAAATTCATTTCCTTGTCACCCTTTGCCCCAACTCACTCTCATTTTATTCTTTTATTTTTTCCCCTTTCCCATTTCCTTCCACTTCTTTACTCTTGTTCTTATCTCAATTTATTTTTTCCTTTTGAATTATACCACAATTGAATCTGGATCAACCATCAGCAGCTCTAAGATGTTACCCAAAGATTAAGGGGTTTCCTTAATCTACATGATTTTGCTTTATCTTAGGCAAGAATTTCCTACAATGAAGTAAAAGGATTATAAGAATCGGGATTCCCTGGGGGCGCAGTGTTTGAGAGTCCGCCTGCCGATGCAGTGGACACGGGTTCGTGCCCCAGGCCGGGAAGATCCCACATGCCACGGAGCGGCTGGACTCGTGAGCCATGGCCGCTGAGCCTGCTTGTCCGGAGCCTGTGCTCCGCAACGGGAGAGGCCACAACAGGGAGAGGCCCGCGTACCACAAAAAAAAAAAAAAAAAAGAGTGAACACCGGTTGATGTTTAGTTTCTAGACAATTAAATATTATTCAGCACTAAAAAGAAATGAACTATTAAACCATGAATACATAAAGGAAACTCCAATGTATATTATTAAGTAAAAGAAGCCAATCTGAAAATGCTACATACTCTATAGTTCCAACTATATAAAATTCCAGAAAAGGCAAAACTGTGGAGAAACAGTAAAAAAATCAATGGCTGCCTTGGGTGGTCATGAGCTGAAGGAGTGGCATGAATAGCTGAATGCAGAAGACTTTTTAGTGCAGTGAAAATACTCTCTCTGTGTGATACTATAAGAATGTATGCACATCATTATACAGTTGTCCAAACCCATACAATGTACAACACAGAGTGGACACTAAGGGAAACCATGGACTTTGGGTGATTTTGATGTGTCAGTGTAGGTTCATCAATTTTAAATAATGCACCCTTTGGTGAAGGATGGATGTTGATAATGGAGGAGGTTATGCACATATGGGTACAGGGGGTATCTGGGATATTTCTGTACTTTTCTCCCTGTTTTGCTACAAGCTTATAACTGAGATAAAAATAAAGCCTTAAAAATTTGTTTTTGTTGCTTTTTGTGACCATCTGATTTTGTATCGATTACAGTAAGTATTTTTAACATGTATCAAAAACCTGCTGAAGTCATTCCCCATTTTATTGCTATTATCCTTATATGTAATTTAAAATGTATTATTTTATTATCTCTTTTCTATAAAATTAGAAACTGAGTACTTGAGAAGTTTAAGTGTCTTTCCTTGGAGTATAAGCTAAATGTCATGATAGTAATATAAAAACTTGGCTTTTCTGGCTACAACATTCCTACTAATGAAGAAGCCATAGTCTTCTACGGGAAAGCAAGTCTTAGAGGCGGAAAGCCTGGCTTCTTCATATGTAAAGTGAGGTTAATGTAAAGATCTAGTTTGCCCAATTTTGAGAATCCATTCTAATATATTTATGTTTCACATTAATTTATTTTTTTTAAATATGAATCAACCTGCTCTATCTCATTTCCTCAGGAAATATTAATATTTAATTTATGAAGTTGTTTAGGCTTTCTTCTGTTTTTCATTCTGATCCATTATCTAATATGGCAAAAAAGAGGTCATTCTGAAATACAAATCTGAACATTTTTATCACTGATTAAAAACTTCAGAGAGCCTCCTTTATGCTTACAGTGAGGGTTCCCAAATCAGCTGCACGTTGGATATATTTGGGCACTTTGGAAATGCAGATTGCCTGACCACCACCTCTACCTATTAAATTAGAATCTTTAGGCATCACCTAAACCACTTGCACTCTTATTGTTCTTTCTAGTCTGGCTGCTTCTCTGCATTCAGGAAAAACTAATTTATCATTCTGTGTTAAATAAAAATGAATTGTTTTTTATTATTTTAACACTCTT
>NW_006792400.1:418624-455737 GCF_000442215.2 Lipotes vexillifer
CTTTTTTGAGATAAAGCAGGTTCAAATATATCTACTAAAGCTTACTAAGTGCTTTTATGCATGCTAAAAAAAAAGTTCCTTCTCTCCTCCTATCCTAATTCTTTCAAATTTTACTACCTTACCAGGCAGCTTTCTTCATCTTGAAAACAACTTCCAGAATTTAAAATTAAACTCAAAAAACAACAGCACTACACAATGAACACAAAGTAGAGCCAGTACAATAAGTCACTCAATATTTTAACAATAAGGAAAATGAAGCTCAAAAAAATTGTGCTGCTGAAAGTCATATTAGAAATGGAAAATTCAAAATGACTATAAACCTTTCCAACCTCCTCCTGCTGACCCTACTTCATGATTGCCTAGCAACAGATATTCACCTGGGGTCAAGTTTGGATAAGAGGAAATATCAAGAACAAATAAAAACAAACAAAAACATAGTAACAAATAAAGGTTATCACCCTTTTGTTTTTTTCAAAATTTTCTAGGAAACAAACATATTATCTAAGTATCCTTTAGTAGTTACTTAATATCTCTGTGCCTCAATTTTTCTTTTGGATAAAAACAATAGTAGTAGTTATCTCATAGAGCTACTATGGGGATTAAAAGTTTTACTATGTATTAAACATTTTGAAAAATGCCTGAATATAGTAAATGTTATGCAAGGGTTAGCTATCATTTTCATCATAGTTCTTGCATTTTTGTTTTCTCTGATATTTTTCTGTGTGTCAGTTTGGATTCAATGATAGAAACAGACTCACCATGATATATATATATATATATATATATATATATATAAAACCCAGAGGTTGTGGATTCCAGCTCGTGCTTGCTTTCCTCATCTTCTTTATATCCACTTTCCCTTCCTGATTACCTGCCCTCAGACTTCAAGCTCCAGCATCAGACATGCAGACAACAGCCTTATAGAGACTGCTTAACCAGCTCCAACAATTGTTTAAGGACAGATCTCTGTAGCAAATCCCTTCATATAAATACACAATTCAGTCTTCCAAAATTTCACCTAAAGATACAATTGGAAAACAACACATATGTTTGCGTGCAAGGATGTTTATCATAACATCATTTTAAAAAGTAAAATATATATGGAGGAGTCATACAAATGTCTGACAAGGTAATTGTTAAATGTAAACATGAAGTTACATTCATTTATCTCTTTGAAATAAAATGAAGATATATTCATTTTGCTAGCTAAAAACATTATATATTTAATCATTTTACTTTTGAAAAATGTATACATTATAACTACAAGGAAAATCTAAACAATATACTAAATTCTTATGTTAAAAAGATTATTAAATATTTTCTTAGTGTTAAGTTATTAATTGTTTATAATGGGCTTATAATAATTTTAATTATTTAACTAATAACATATATTATGAATTGTCTAAAATAGTCATTAATTGTTTTTATTGTAAACATAAATTAAACATTCAAATAATACTAAATAAATTAAAATGTCTCAAAGGTAACAGAAACAAAAAACTAATATTTTACAATACAAACAGCTCATCCCAAATAACCAAAACAATCCTAGGACCCAACTAGATGAATGAGAAAGTGGTATGAACAGATATTTTTTAAAAGGGAGTCAAAATGTTGATTAAATACTAATTTAAAAAAGACTGAGTAGAGTTCCCTGTGCTATACAATAGGTTCTTTTTGATTATCTATTTTATATACAATAGTGTGTATATGTTAATCCCAAACTACTAATTTATCCCTCCCCCTCGCCTTTCCTCTTTAGTAACCATAAATTTGTTTTCAAAGTCTGTGAGTCTGTTTCTGTTTAGTAAATAAGTTCATTTGTATCATTTTTTTAGATTCCAAGTTTTTAAAAAGAATGCTACCTCTAAGTGTTTTATAGTGTCTAGTCTTACGTTTAGGTCTCTAAACCATTTTGAGTTTATTTTTGTGTATGGTGTTAGGGAGTGTTCTAATTTCATTCTTTTACATGGAGCTGTCCAGTTTTCCCAGCACCACTTATTGAAAAGACTGTCTTTTCTCCATTGTATATCCTTGACTCCTTTGTCATAGATTAGTTAACCATAGGTGCGTGGGTTTATCTCTGAGTTTTCTATCCTGTTCCACTGATCTATATTTCTGTTTTTGTGCCAGTACCATATCGTCTGGATTACTGTAGCTTTGTAGTATAGTCTGAAGTCAGGGAGTCTGATTCCTCCCACTCCGTTTTTTTCCCTCAAGACTGCTTTGTCTATTTGGGGTCTTTTGTGTCTCCATAAAAATTTTAAGACTTTTTTTGTTCTAGTTCTCTAAAAATGCTATCGGTAATTTGATAGGGATTGCATTGAATCTGTAGACTGCTTTGGGTAGTATAGTCATTTTCACAATATAACTCTTTGACATAAATCACAGCAAGATCTTTTATGATCCACCTCCTAGAGGAATGGAAATAAAAACAAAAATAAACAAATGGGAGCTAATGAAACTTAAAAGCTTTTGCAAAGCAAAGGAAACTATTAACAAGATGAAAACACAACCCTCAGAATGGGAAAAAAAAATTGCAAATGAAGGAACAAAGGATTAATCTCCAAAATATATAAACAGCTCATGTAGCTCAATATTAAAAAAACAAACAACCTAATCCAAAAATGGACAGAAGACCTAAATAGACATTTCTCCAAAGAAGACATACAGATGGCCAAGAAGCACATGAAAAGCTGCTCAACATCAATAACTATTAGAGAAACACAAATCAAAACTACAATGAGGTATCACCTCACACTGGTCAGAATGGCCATCATCACAAAATCTACAAACAATAAATGCTGGAGAGGGTGTGGAGAAAAGGGAACTCTCTTGCACTGTTGGTGGGAATGTAAATTGATACAGCCACTATGGAGAACAGTATGGAGGTTCCTTAAAAAACTAAAAATAGAATTACCATATGACCCAGCAATCCCACTACTGGGCATATACCCAGAGAAAACCATAATTCAAAAAGACACATGCACCCCAATGTTCATTGCAGCTCCATTTACAATAGCCAGGACATGGAAGCAACCTAAATGCCCATTGACAGACAAATGAATAAAGAAAATGTGGTATATATATACAGTGGAATATTACTCAGCCATAAAAAGGTACAAAATTGGGTCATTTGTAGAGATGTGAATGGATCGAGAGACTGTCCTACAGAGTGAAGTCAGAAAGAGAAAAACAAATATTGTGTATTAACACATATATGTGGAACCTGGAAAAATGGTACAGATGAACTGGTTTGCAGGGCAGAAACTGAGACACAGATGTAGAGAACAAACATATGGACACCAAGGGGGGAAAGTGGTGGGGGTGAGGGTGGTGGGGTGATGAATTGGGGGATTGGGATTGACATGTATACACTGATGTGTATAAAAGGGATGACTAATAAGAACCTGCTGTATAAAAAATAAATAAAATAAAATTCAAAAAAATCACATTGAGTATTACATAAATAATTTTAAAAATACAATGCTTCCTACTGAGTCTGGCATATAATCGGTGTTCAAAAATCATTACTATAATTGTTTTTAGTAGGATACAGAAAGACAATAAATTAGCAAAAGATAAAAAATTTAGCTTATGCAATCTTGGTGAGTGTGCAATGCAAGCAGAACTTTCATCCACTTCTAGGAGTATAAACTTGTTAAATATTTGTATACTTTGATCTAGTGATCTGGTTCTGGTAAATGATTCTAAGAACATAATGAAACTTTGGGTAATTATCAAAAATGTTGATACATGTACATAAATACTCATCATAATCTTATTAATAATAGCCAGAAAATAGATAAAACATAAAAAGCTAAACACTATTAAATTAGTCATATAAATTATAGGTTATTTGTAAAATGAACTATTGTACCACCACTGGTATGTTTATAAAATACTTTAATTACATAGAAATACTTATTCAATAGAATTGTATTTATAAGAAAATGGGATAAAATGATCCAAACAAGAGAAATACTGAAAAGAAAAGTTAAGAATAATGATCTCTAAGAAGAGTAAATTTAGGGCTTCCCTGGTGGCGCAGTGGTTGAGAGTCCGCCTACCGATGCAAAGGACACGGGTTCGTGCCCCGGTCCGGGAAGATCCCACATGCCGCGCAGCGGCTGGGCCCGTGAGCCGTGGCCGCTGAGCCTGCGCATCCGGAGCCTGTGCTCCGCAACGGGAGAGGCCACAACAGTGAGAGGCCCGCGTACCGCAAAAAAAAAAAAAAAAGAAGAGTAATTTTAGACTTGTTCTTGATACTTCATTATAGTTTTGAATATCAATAATATACAATAATTATTTTCCATATTAATTGGGGGATGAGATGGTGAGGGTTTGAGGCAGTTGAAATATCATATGCAAGAACACAAAGCTCTGATATTTACAGGACTTGGAAGTTTAACAAAGCAAATGAAGCATTCATTCCAGCCATGGGGCTAATAGATAGGATTCTTGTCATAAAACACCATGTGAGTTATGTTAAGGAGTTTAGATTTTATCTTAGGCCTAGGGAACAAAAGAGAATTGTGTCAGGGAAAATGATGAGCTAAGAAGTGCATTATATAATAACATTTACAATAATAACAATGACATCAACCAGCCAACAGTTATTTAAAGTTTACTCTGTGCCAAACCCTACACTGAGTGCTTTAGGTGTATCATCTCATTTATGCCTTTTGACTTCTGCTTTGACATAGATGTACTATTTGAAAATGTTGGTACTTTAAATAGATGCTAAAGAGAATATTTTCCTTAAAGTAAGTCCACATTCCAGAAGTATAATATATAGTACACGGAAGAGCTAGGAGAATAAAAAAGGGGGGGGGAATATGAAATCTGAACAAATAAGAATCAATAAGCTATCAAATAAAAACAAATGTAAAGTTAAGTAGGGACTTTATTGGAAAGGATTATTGCAATAGGGGAAAGGTGACTATAGCAACAACGAGAACACTCTGACTATAAGATCTGCAAATGTTATGCAGAAGGGAATTTTCATTTATATGGAGAGATAAATAAGGCTGGGATGAACATGGTGTGGGGGAGAGGGATGACAGAGAACAGTTTTCATGGAGCTGCCAGTTCTCACGAGATGTCCTTAGTGAGGGGTTTCATGCTGGCTCAGCGAAGTGCTACTCATGCTTAATGTTCTGTCCTGGTACACGTTCATAGTGTGTCATACAGGTGATAGTCTACAACACTTGAATAGTGCAGTTGCCTGCCTACATCTTTGTGTCCTCTGTGTGCTCACTACTCATACCTTTGTTGACACCTTGAATAATTCCTGGACTATTGAAAAATCCTCTTGCCTAGTCTCTGTGTTGCCTGTCTGTCACATACTTGGTCTTTGGTTCTTAAACAAATCTTATTATGTCACTTCAGCAACTGCCACGGACTCTCCACCTCTTAAGACCTGGACCTTTCTACCTTCTGATCCAACGCTTGGCATTTATTATTAAAGAAAAAAAAGGGACGTGCCACCCAAACAAGAGTACTTCTTTGTTTAATCTTACTATTAGTTTTCAAAGACGCTTAGGCCTCAGATCTCCTCGGTCTACCTATACCTACTGCTTCATTAGCCAAGTGTCCATATGTCACCTCTGTCTGTGAACCTATTTGTTCTGATCTCCCCAGAAGACACAGCTTTTTCTTTCTACTAAGCTCCCATTTAATACTTCCATCATATCTTCTCTTGGGTAGGGGGTATACAGTTTCTTTCCTGCATTCCCATTATTGTGTAGTGCTCATCCTATATTAATTACTGAATAAATGATAAATGAATGAATGTGTTCTTTCTAGCTTTCTCTTTCAATCTTTCCACAAAGTTTTGCTTCTGTGTCTATATCTGTGTCTTTCATCTTCTCTTAACTTTCTACTCAAATTTTCTTAGATGCTCTTTCATGTTAGCAACATTGTGCCAGTTTTCTGGAGGCTTAATGGGTAAAGAAGGAAGATAATTAGTTGGGTACACTGGTGTTGCTATAGTTTTCATGTTCTGTTGGCAGCACTACTTTAAAATATGTAAGCTCTTATATGGATGCCTTCAAGTAATCATTCCAACATACAGGCAACAAGGCATGGCCAACTAGTATTGGAAGTGAGACAGATGGGTGGCTTAAGTCTAATATAATGAAATATTTCTCCTGCAATAACATTTTGTAATAAATCAACATTAGAAAGTTTAAGAGTCTTTATTACACTAAGTGGCATAATACATGAAATCAACATTGCATCTCTTCTTATTCAGTTGGACAAAATAACCTAACACGTGCTCCACTGTATCTGAACTAGCTAGGTTAAATCTTGAGAAACAGCCCTTTGAAATACATTAATATTATTTTTAACAACATTATTGGAGTATAATTGCTTTACAATGCTGTGTCAATTTAAGCTGTATAACAAAATAAGTCAGCTATATGTATACATATAATCCCCTTATCCCCTCCCTCTTGTGTTTCCCTCCCACCCTCTCTATCCCACTCCTCTAGGTGGTCAAAAAGCACCAAGCTGGGCTTCCCTGGTGGCGCAGTGGTTGAGAGTCCACCTGCTGATGCAGGGGACACGGGTTCGTGCCCTGGTCTGGGAAGATCCCACATGTCACGGAGCGGCTGGGCCCATGAGCCATGGTCGCTGAGCCTGCGCATCTGGAGCCTGTGCTCCGCAACGTGAGAGACCACAACAGTGAGAGG
Organism: Lipotes vexillifer; assembly: GCF_000442215.2. NCBI lineage: Eukaryota > Metazoa > Chordata > Mammalia > Artiodactyla > Lipotidae > Lipotes > Lipotes vexillifer. The sequence goes on from NW_006792400.1 coordinate 425,323, forward strand.
CCCGTGTACCGAAAAAAAAAAAAAAAAGGCACCAAGCTGATGTCCCTGTGTGTTGCAGCTGCTTCCCACTAGCTATCTATTTTACATTTGGTAGTGTATATATGCCAGTGTTACTCTCTCACTTCATCCCAGCTTCCCCTTCCCCCTCCCTGTGTCCTCAAGTCCATTCTCTACATCTGCATCTTTATTCCCATCCTGCCCCTAGGTACATCAGAAACTTTTTTTTTTTTTTTTTAGATTCCATATATATGTGCTAGCATATGGTATTTATTTTTCTTTTTCTGACTCACTTCACTCTGTATGACAGACACTAGGTCCATCCACCTCACTACAGATAACTCAATTTTGTTTCTTTTTATGGCTGAGTAATATTCCATTGTATATATGTGCCACATCTTCTTTATGCATTCTTCTGTCGATGGACACGTAGGTTGCTTCCATGTCCTGGCTATTGTAAATAGAGCTGCAATGAACATTGTGGTACATGACTCTTTTTGAATTATGGTTTTCTCAGGATATATGCTCAGTAGTGGGAGTGCTGGGTCTTATGGTAGTTCTATTTTTAGCTTTTTAAGAAACCTCCATACTGTTCTCCATAGTGGCTGTATCAATTTACATTCCCACCAACATGGCAAGAGGGTTCCCTTTTCTCCACACCCTCTCCAGTATTTATTGTTTGCAGATTTTTTTGATGATGGCCATTCTGAAATGTGTGAGATGATACCTCATTGTAGTTTTGATTTGCATTTCTCTAATGATTAGTGATGTTGAACATCCTTTCATGTGTTTGTTGGCAATCTGTACATCTTCTTTGGAAGAATAGGCTTGGGTAACTAACAACTAGATTTTTAAATTGAAAATAGTACAGAAGGAGAAGTCTCAGCATGAAATAATGTCTCCTGAAAAACTATTTCTGAGATATAAGTTCATATGCAAATGGGAATTGATAGTCTTGTCTGTACTCAGATTTCATTTGACACTTTTACAAGTGACCCTTAGCAGTTTTCCATTTTAGTTGTCATAGTCTGACAACCAAGGATTTAAAAATTGAAGGTCTTCTGTAAAATAAGTTGTTTAAAAATATTTTGAAGATCTTGGAATGAAGTTTTGCCATTCGAAAAAGTTTTAGAAAGAATGAAATAAATTGATGAATGTTTATTTCTGGAAAAAAGAGAACATATTGAAGGAACTCTGGTTTATAAGCCAGGCCCTCTAGGAAGCTTAGCTCTCCTGCTAATTTGCAGTAGTCCCACCTTATATGTTATTTCACTTTTCTTGGTTTCAGTTACTCTAGATCAACTGCAGTCTGAAAATATTAAATGGAATATTCCAGAAATAAACAATTCAAAAATTTTAAATTGCATGGTATTCTGAATAGTGTGGTGAAATCTCGCACTCTCTAGCTCCATCCTGCCTGGGACATGATGCATCCCTTGGTCCAGTGTTAGTCACTTAGTAACCCTCTGGGTCACCACATTGACTGTTGATATCCAAGGGCATATGTTCAAGTCACCCTTATTTTACCTAATAATGCCATAAGGTGCAAGAGAAGTGATGCTGGCAACTCACATGTGCCAAAGAGAAGACAAAAAGTGCTTCCTATAAGTGAAAAGGTGAAAGTTCTTGATTTAATAAGGAAAGAAAAAAATTGTATACAAAGTTTGCTAAGATCTATGGTAAAAACGAATCATCTATACATGAAATTGTGAAGAGGGAAAAATAAATTCGTGTTAATTTTGCTGTTATACCTCAAACTGCAAAAGTTATGGCCACAGCGCATGATGAGTGCTTAGTTAAGATGGAAAAGGCATTACGTTTGTACAATAAGATATTTTGAGAGAGAAAGTGAGAGAACACATTCACATAACTTTTTTTTTTTTAACTTCTTTATTGGAGTATAATTGCTTTACAGTGGTGTTAGTCAGAATGGCCATCATCAAAAAATCTACAAACAATAAATGCTAGAGAGGGTGCAGAGAAAAGGGAACCCTCTTGCACTGTTGGTGGGAATGTAAATTGATACAGCCACTATGGAGAACAGTATGGAGGTTTCTTAAAAAACTAAAAATAGAGCTACCATACGACCTAGCAATCCCACTACTGGGCATATACCCTGAGAAAATCATAATTCAAAAAGAGTCATGTACCACAATGTTCATTGAAGCTCTACTTACAATAGCCAGGACATGGAAGCAACCTAAGTGTCCATCGACAGATGAATAGATAAAGAAGATGTGACACATATATATAATGGAATATTACTCAGCCATAAAAAGAAATGAAATTGAGTTATTTATAGTGAGGTGGATGGACCTAGAGTCTGTCATACACAGTGAAGTAAGTCAGAAAGAGAAAAACAAATACCGTATGCTAGCACATATATATGGAATCTAAAAAAAAGAAAAAAAAAATGGTCATGGAGAACCTAAGGGCAGGACTGGAATAAGCACATAACTTTTATTACAGTAGATTATTATAATTGTTCTGTTTTATTTTTAGTTATTGTTGTTCATCTCTTACCATGTCTAATTTATAAATTGAACTTTATCATAGGTATGTATAGAAAAAAAGAACATAGTATATATACTATCTGCAGTTTTAGGCATCTACTGGGGGTTTTGGGACATATCCCCTGCATATAAGGGGGAAATACTATATTTTTTTTCAGACATATATTAAATTGTCCTATTCTTGAAATTCTCCATTTCCTCAAGGAAGGATTTGGACATTCTGATGATCCTTTTACCTCTAGCTCATTGTAGCTTTGACATTCAGGATGTTCTTCAAAAAGTAGCAGTTCCACAATCCATCATATTTAGATTATTTATTTTATGAAATTAATGAGCATTTTAGAGCCTGAAGGCATCCTTTCACTTGGAGTTTGAGGAGACAGAGATCCACAGAGGTTAGGATGACCTTCAGGTCAGGTCCCAATCATTGGCTGTGTCAGAACCTGAGTCCCCATCTTCTGACACTAATGCTCTATTCCCTTCAACAAGCTAAACCTCCTTAATTCTGACTAGCAAACTAAAATGAGAATGTTAATATTTTTCAATTCATCTTTTTGTTTTTTTTTTTAAATTTCTTGCTACCATATGCAAATAATTGTAGAATAACACTTCCGTAAAGCCACGGGTCTCACTTTAGATTTTAGCTATGTGTCTGTGTCTATTTACCCTTTTTCATATCTAAAAATATAGCCTATATTTGAGAGAAAATTCTATGATGCCATTAGCTTCTGGAGTAGATGTGAGATGTAATAACTAAGTCCCTGTTACTAGGAGAAAGGCAAAAAAATACACAATAATAAAAACTAAAAACAAGTGAATCTACCCTTCATATGGGTACGATCTTTACAGACATCATTAGTCGAGTTCTTACTGTATTTCTTGGGAATTAGATCAGCAAAGGAAATGTTGATATCAGGGTCATTTGAAGTTTTGATTCCTTGTCTTTTTTGCTTAGCCTGGCAGTTTTTGAAATTGCTGCTGTGGTTTATTGAGCATATGCTGAACTGCTCTATTCTATTTGAGATTCAGAGGCATATGGTCATCCGGGGGTGAACATGTGCTTGTGGGATCTTTTCTTTGGAACATGGTGCATAATTACCATTACCATTGATTTAGGAGTTTAGTGATTAGGTAAAATTACCACATTTAAAGAAATTTGTTCTTTCTTTCATAAGTCATGGAAAATGGATGCCAAGCTTTTATAGAATCTGTTATCACAATGTATCTGATCCTATCCAATGCTGCCTACTCAGAATTATTCCACTCAAAGCAGTCAGCTTGAGCAGAATTTATTCATTCATATATCAAATAACTCAACAAATATTTATTGAGCTCCTTCAGCTCCTTCACACTGGGAATATAGTAGTGAACAAAACAGACAACTTCCTACCCTCATAAATTTACGTTTTAGTAAGGAAAAACATACAGCAAACAAATAAACTAATTAAAAATCTATTAGGAGTTTCACCCCTAATTCCCAAGGTCACAGACAGAATCCTAACCCCCCCCATAAACTGTCAATATGCTCTTTGGCTCCCGTCTCCGAAAGCACTGCAGTTTGTTTGTTTATTCATTTATTTGTTTCAGTTTGACCCATCATCTACTGGGCTTCTCTCTTTTGTTTCTTTTGCCTTCCTAATACTCACAACCTACACAATTAAACTCACATTATACAATTACAACACCCTCACATCCTCAAAAGTTTTATGAAAGATTTCCACCACTTCTGTGTATGAAAACTTTCCTTAAAGCATCACTTCTGCAGTGGGCAAAGGTAATGGCTGGTTCGTCTTCAAAGTCTTGCCAACCTGAGATCTGAGAACCACACAGGGTCACCATTGACCCTAGCATTTCCAGACTATTTTGTCCACATCCAACTCAGGTGTTCTCCACCATTTCTCACATGGGATGTTGCAAATGTTTCTGAATGGCTAACCTGAGAAAGATACCCAAATAAATAGAAACTTTCACTGCTTTCAAACTTCTCTAATTTATTTGCCACCCCATAAGCCAAAGTGACCTTTCTAAAATGCAAATCTCATCATGTTATTCAGACACTTAAAGCTTATTTCAATAACTTCTATTTCTTTTAGTTTAAAAAAGCACATAAACAAATAATTCTTTATTAAAGCTCCCATGTCCTACTACAGTTTGGTTCCTAAATCTTATCTATATCCACTCTTTCACTTAAATGTCATGAGTTATGCTTCTTACCGAGAAGGATCTTAACTTTTCCCTTAGATTGCCTTGTTCCTATTTATCCTTCAAGTCTCAGCTGAGATCATTCAAAAGAATCTCTAATACCACAAAATGGGTATAAGTGACCTCCCATTTCTCACACAAGACCTATGTTAATAGTTACTGTTTATTTTAACATTTACCCCATAATTCTTTTCCAAAACTGTACCAAGATGTAAAAATGAGTGTTCTACGTTTTCCAACTATACTGGAAGGTAGCAAGAAAGTAAAATTGCCAACCTACATTGTTTGATACATCATATATTGAATTCTCACTAAGTTCTGGACCCTGTGTAAACATTTGATTTATATATTTTCAATTGAGTTAGAAGCTAATATATCCTTCCCATTCTCCCCCACCCTCTTCCCCCATACGCACATACACATTAGTATCTAAAATTAAATGATGTACCAAATGACTATTTCATCTTGCATTTCCTGGAAGAAGAATTGACCTTACAACTCTATAATCATGATCTTGGATATTTATTGAGGGTCTCCCTCAGCTCAGTGCTGAGGTTCCTGAAGGGGTGTGGTGAGACTTGGCTTATAGTCTAAATGGGAGGCAGGTCCTGCACATAGAGAGAAGGCAGACATAACAGGGATAAAAGAGAGGTTAAGTGTCTGTTTGGGAGGATGGTGGTAGGTGAAAATTGATATAAATTTTGGAAAACTAATTTGGAAAGATGCTCAATTTCTTGCAGTACAGATGTTGAACATAAGGTTAGGAAAGGTTTTAAGGGAACCTGGAATGCCAAGATATGTAATATGGACCTCACTTTTCAAACAAGAGGAAACTAATAACGTTTTTTGAGCAGGAGTGAAGGAATGAAGGAGCAATATGAAAACTAATATAATACAAATGTTAATCTAGGTGATGTTTGTTTTTTAGAGAAACAGTACAAGACAAGAAGAAGCAGAGAGTGGGCTGGAAGGCTAGAACTGTTTCTTACCAGAGAGTTACATTCTAATGGGGACCTTTTCTGAATTGAGGGCAGCCAACACTTGGATATATCTCCAGAGGTTTTCTTTTCATAACACTTTCTTTTTCAGATGTAACAAAATAGTGATACTCCAAATCAAAGGCATGAACCTACTTTAATTCAAAAGAAATGCTTTTCTAAAGGAAGTTATTACACAGCTCCGTACAGAACACTCCACCAATAGAACAGGGTGAATTCCTCAACAAGAGTTTTTGGCTTCAAATAACTTTGGAGACCTTTTCAAGTCCCCCTGCATTTGTAATTGGTCAGATTGGACTAGCAGAAAGGTTAGGTGTTTAGAATAAAAAGACTATTTGCAGTGAATCATTTGGAAATGGCAAAGTCTTTATCCCAAAGAAGCTTACAAAGCTATTCATGTATTTTTGCTACTGAAAGTCATCAGCTCAGAAGAAAGGTCTGTGCTGGTAAACATTAACATCTGATTGATGAGCTCATTTTCCCTCCAAAGTGTGTGTAGCACAATGAAACAGGTAATAAAGAGGTCAGCAACTCTAGGTTTTCATTTAACTACAGTTTATTATATTTTAGAAGTGATTCAATATGGTTGTGCAATTGGCAATATAAATCATCTACTTCATATTTACATGTTCTATCACAGCCACAAGAAACTGACATCTTCTTCTGAATGACTGGGAACTTGAGTATCCTTGCATTACTTTTTTTTTTTTTTTTCTCCTTGAATGTAACTTTCACTATTTGTATATTAGGATATCTTTTGAATGATAGAAGTCAATGCTCTGAGTTATGTGAGTAGAACACTATTCTGGAAATGATAGTCTATCTATTGTCCTCATAAATTGGTATAATTGGGTGCTAGTATAATATTGAAGGTATGAGAATGTTTTAGAATTATGTATTGCCATTCTTGAAATGTGATGTAATTCCAATGGTTTATGTTGGAAATTTAATCAAAGTTTGAAAATTGTTCAGGAAACTAAGAGTTTGGGATTTGAGACTGATGGGAATAAAGGTAATTCTTAATGCATTAAGGTAATGTAATATATTTGATTTAGTATTGAAATAAATTTTAATATAAAAGGAATGCTCAAAAAATAAATAATGATAAGTTAGGGTTAACATATAAGTAAAATCAGCAATTATAGGAAGATTACCCTACAAAACAACACCAAAATTTGTTATATTTACTTTATTGTTTTTCAATATTTTATCAAAGTATTGAAAAGTTTCAAAGTAATTTACCATCAAAGAGTTGTTCAATTTTATTGAAGACCTCCTATATCAAAGTTGCTGCGCCCAGTACTTTGCTGAATACAGAAAAGAAAAACAAATCTGACATGGTTTTTCTTTTAAGGAGTTTATAATTTATTACGAGAAATAAGACATTCCTAAAAACAATACAATATGCTAGTGTCATCAAGAAAATGACAACTAAACTACAGGGGTTCAAAGGAGGGAAAGATGACTTCTAGCTGGGCTTGGTATGGCATGTCGGAGGCATTAAGGAAGGTATCAGAAGTTATCGCTTTTATAGAGAATTTAAAGACAGCTACAATTTAAACCTGCACAAAATGATGATGCTCTGAAGGATGCCACAGGTGGGAATAACAGCGAACACTCTTTATTTAAAGGTTTAATTGAAGGCAATGGCAGGTAAAACTGTTGGAATAATAGGCTTGGACTAGATGGCAGAGGTTTATCTAACAATACTTTATCTATTAAATGATTGTAAGCTACTGAATGTTTTAAATAGGGAAATAAAAGAAAATACACTCTGGGAAGATGAATGGCATAGTTAGTTGGAGTTGGCTGAAAAACAAGGTAAAAATGCTTAGTGAGGAGATTATGGTAATATTTTAGTCTTCATGGAATAAGAGGAGGAACTGAGGAAGTAGAAGAGATGGCAACTAGATGTGTTAATATTACAGAACTGAATTACTTTAATAACTGGTATGTTGTGGGAGATGAAGTGAACAATCTGGGAATATGTCACATGGTCCTTGGAATGGGATGCATTGTAGCTCTTCATGTGGTGGCCAAGGAGGACAGCAGTTACTCTTGAACTCATAAAATGATGTCTTGCTCTGGAGGTATGAAAATTCTCTTCTGTCTTCTTTACAGAAGTATATAAATGTTAAGTGTTACTCACTAAACTGAAAATAATCAGTAACATTTGATGCCTTAATTAAAGACTGGGCTGAGATTTCTGTTCCTAGAGAAAGTACTATAGGAACACAAGAATAACATTACCCTAATTAAGATTTGTTTAGGATGGTGATACACCCTCAGGTTTGTAAACTATCCCAAGACATTTCTTAATAGTTAAATACACCTTTTGACCTTTAAAATTTTTCTCAAATGCATGTTGCATTTAATCCACCAGGTATTTCTTGTCTAGCTGAACCTGGGGTAGGAAGAAATGTAAAAATTCATACTTGAAAATTCCAAGGTCACTGAAACTATGAGGCAAAGCCAAGAGCTAGAGCTTGAAGTCAAGTTTTTAACTGTCCTTCTCTCATTTCACTATGAATGCATAGTCTGCAGTCACACTTAAAAGAAATCATTTCTCATTCAAAATTCATTACATCTTAATTGCAGATTTATTAACAAACTGGCGGCTTGGTATTGATTTCTGCAGGATGTTATAGAAAGTTGGAACAGGCATAGAGCACCTTGTAGGACTGACAGCACTTCACACTAAGTGGCAAGGGTGTTGTAACATGCAAACACTTGAGAAAGAGATGAGCATATCAGAGCATTTGTTAGTGGTATGGGTGAGATATACACTATCAGAAAATATGAGAAAAGAGAAAATATGCAGTTAGGACCCATAATTTTAATGTTAGTAAACTATGATGGACTTCTATTTAAGGTATACCTTTCATTAATTCTTAATGTCAACCTCATGCCTACACTCAGTGCTAGATTCTTCTGAAGCAAAAATAACACCTCTGGCACATTAGAGGGTATAAGATACAAAACATAATCAAATACTGAGAATCTACTTTAGCATATCATCATCCACAAATTTAAAGAAAAGATCCCTTGTGTACATATCCTACTAAACTTCCAGATGAAAATGGAAAACCTCAATCACTAGTCTATACAAAACTAAATACGCATTTTATTTGAACATCAAGATGGCTAATATATAAGGTTTGATCTCTATATTGAATAATTTTGAACCCAAACAGACTGAAGAAGCAATTGTAACTAGCATATTTCCATATATCACTGACAAATAGCAGTGATCATAGATTTGGGGTTCCTATTCTGATATGTATAAAGATACATAAGATGGAAAATGGGGGAATACTATTTGAAAGCAGGATCATTCCAGAAAAATCTGAAAAGCAGAAGAACTTCCATGGGTCTTTAAGAAAACAGCATTCCCTAGTCTATATTCTGTGACCAAAATGGCCTTAAATTTCCCCTCAGCTTGATTAAATGTTGGACAGGCTTCTTCCTGACCTCAAGCCCTTGACCTCTCTTTCCTTGGAGCATTTGCATTAGGAAACCTGCAATTGTAAATTCCTTCTCTGCCTTTTTGAAATGTGAATCTCTGATAATCCAGAAAGGTCTTTCTCAAGGTAAAAGAAGTGGGAGTCAACATTTTGAAATATAATCCACAAGGAATATAGAGCCCCTGTCTCCTCTTCTCTGTGGGAGGGTAGGAGTCTAACTTCCATAAGTGACTGGCAAACAAGGACAGCCTAATCACTTGGACCACACTCCCCTCTAAATCATCCTGTACTTTCTCATTTGCACAGACCAGCATTTACAATCTCTCTCACCTTTTGTTTCAGCAAAGTTGAGCTCATTCTTTCTCCCCTATTGCAATAGTCTTGACCTTTATGGCAGTAGTTTGGTATGAGTCTTCCTTGCCATTTTTTAACAAATATCTGGCACATTTTTTCTATGCCTCCGATTTAAAAAAATCATCAGTAAATATGCCGGATGTAGAATTTAATTTTGGTATATATGTTTCTAAACAAGATATTTTTAAAATTACACATTAGCAGGAAAAAAAAATCACTGACATAATTTACTCCACTAGTATCCTGCTTGGATGGAATTTAATATGCAGGACAGGGAAAAACATCTTAGATGAAAGCTGAAAAGCTTTCTATGAATACAGTTTACTGTTTTCTTTCTAGGACTGGACACTTAACCACTCAATGTGTGACCATGATTACAGAACATCATACATTTTGAAGGAAGCTGCTTGGTTTCAAGTTCAGGAAGATCTACTCAGTCTCTTTAAATCTAAAACCTGCTCCAAAACCAATGCACATGTACTCTCCATGACCACTGGGCCATGTTTTATTGCACAGGATGGATTTGTTTACCTAGGCCCAGATCACCTACCTAAGTGCCACCCAAACTTTGGTGTGCAAATGTATGACCGAGGGAACCTGTTAGAAAAGCAGGTCTCTGAGATCTATCTCCAAGAGGCAAATTCCATTGTTCTCGGTGAGGTTCTGGAATTTTTAAGAGACACTATGAGTAATTTTGAAGCAGGTTATAATGGACCACAGTTTGACAAATCTCCTTAGGCTCCCTGCAAAGTAGAAATTCTCAGAACTTAGTTTTGGTAATTGCTCCCATACTCCATTTTTTTACAAGATTGGCCCCAAAGGATCTCCATCCTCATGATCAGCCCAAATATCCAGATTACCTGCAACCAGGTCCCTAGTCTTCCATGCCTTCTAGGAAGGGGAATCAGACACTTGGTAGTTCCTACTTCTAATTTAATAATTTTGAATCTCCTTCTTTTAATCCTTCCAGCTAATTTCTAAAGCCTAAAAGTAATCATTTGACTAGAGCAACTTACAGATTCTCCCTTAAAAATACTGATTTTTTAAAAATCCCTAATTTTAATCTTTGAATGATAGAGAAGTTGCCAGAACTTTTCTTCTCTGATGGAAATTCTCAAGAAAAGAATAGCTGTTTTGGATTCTATTGTGCACAGATCAATGCATGAGACTTGATTGAAATGTTTTATTTCAATGAAATCACATGGGGACTTATGTGATGACAACGACATTATCTTTCATGTCCACACTTTCATAGACAATTAACACAGAGCCTAATAAAGCATTGAAATCATATTTACTTACTTTGTCTTCCAACTTTCCAACGAGACTGTCAGTCTTCCTGCCTTTTTTCATATTTTACAATGAACAGACTATGTCAATGACAGCTTCCATATTTGTGTATGCCCTAAAGTTATTTGGCAGTGAATACGATTTTCCAGTATAAATCCATATGTTAGCTTAAAGATTTACGTGTTTACATTCTCAAAGAAGCAAATAGCCCAAAGCTTAACAAAATATATTTTATTGCTGTAATTAACAGAAATAACAATGAAAGCAGGTATAATTCTATAATTTCTTGAGTTCCACTATGTACCGGGTACTTGAAATGATTGTACTTCTCCAAACAACTTTCAAGGTGGTAATGACTCGATTTTACTGACAAGGAAACTGATGATAAAGGAGGTGAAATAAGTTGATTTTAACATAGTTTGATTTTAACTCCTGACTGTTTAATTTTAATGCCTGTGTTCCTGCTATTAAACTGTGTTGCTTAATTATGTGTAAGAATATCCCTGACCTAGGAAATATTCAAGAATAGAAAGCTGTTGTTTGTTGATAAAACCCTTCTCTGTCCTCAATCACCACCCTTCCCAAACTACTCTCAAAGTAGAACACCGTTCCTTCTTTTGTAATACTTTTTCAAAATTTGCAATTAAACTTTTTTTAAAAATAAATTTACTTGTTTATTTATTTTTGGCTGCATTAGTTCTTTTTTTTTTTAACATCTTTATTGGAGTATAATTGTTTTACAATGGTGTGTTAGTTTCTCCTTTATAACAAAGTGAATCAGCTATACATATACATATGTCCCCATATGTCTTCCCTCTTGTGCCTCCCTCCTTCCCACCCACCCTAGCCCACCCCTCTAGGTGATCACAAAGCACCAAGCTGATCTCCCTGTGCTATGCGGCTGCTTCCCACTAGCTATCTATCTTACATTTGGTAGTGTATATATATCCATGCCACTCTCTCACTTCGTCCCAGCTCACCCTTCCCCCTCCCCGTATCCTCAAGTCCATTCTCTAGTAGGTCTGTGTCTTTATTCCCGTCTTGCCCCTAGGGTCTTCTGACCTTTTTTTTTTTTTTTTTAGATTCCATATATATGTGTTAGCATGCGGTATTTGTTTTTCTCTTTCTGACTTCACTCTGTATGACAGATGCTAGGTCCATCCACCTCACTACAAATAACTTAATTTCATTTCTTTTTATGGCTAATATTCCATTGTATATGTATGCCACATCTTCTTTCTCCATTCATCTGTTGATGGACACTTAGGTTGCTTCCATGTCCTGGCTATTGTAAATGGAGCTGCAATGAACATTGGGGTGCATGTGTCTTTTTGAATTATGGTTTTCTCAGCGTATATGCCCAGTAGTGGGATTGCTGGGTCATATGGTAGTTCTATTTTTAGTTTGTTAAGGAACTTCCATACTGTTCTCCATAGTGGCTGTATCAATTTACATTCCCACCAACAGTGCAAGAGGTTTCTGTTTTCTGCACACCCTCTCCAGCATTTATTGTTTGTAGATTCTTTGAAGATGGCCATTCTGACCAGTGTGAAATGATATCTCATTGTAACTTTGATTTGTATTTCTCTAATGATTAATGATGTTGAGCATTCTTTCATGTGTTTGTTGGCAATCTGTATATCTCCTTTGGAGAAATGTCTATTTAGGTCTTCTGCCCATTTTTGGACTGGGTTCTTTGTTTTTTTGATATTGAGCTGCATTATCTGCTTGTAAATTTTGGAGATTAATCCTTTGTTAGTTGCTTCATTTGCAAATATTTTCTCCCATTCTGAAATTAAACTTCAATTCTTTCAAATACCTATATCCTTTGCTTAGACTGTAAGCTCCACTAAGGAATTCCTGAGTGAAGGGCATTGTGGGGGATGTAATACCTAATAGTATCTGGTTCATAGTGTGGTCTAAATATGTTTGCAGAACCAACCCTATTAGTATATAATGGTGCTTATTCTTCTGAGATAGGGAGATTTCCAGAAATATATATTCATAACATGGTTTGACCTTTCTTGGCCCTTTTCAGCAAGGTGGTACAAAATAACTTTATAAAACAGAACTTTATAATATAGAACTTGGCACACATTTACCCTTTTTAGAATATTAAGACTTAATAATTGGGAAAGCATCTTAACAGTGCTTTGTGATTTAACCCAAATAATTATATCTATAGTTGGAATTTATTCACTCCTGTATTTTCACCTAAGGTTGCTATCTATACACTACCATTAGAAATAGATACATTCCACTAGAGTCATCTTCCTTCTTCTAGTTTCCTTGGTTGATTTCTCCATCTCCATTACATACATACCTGTTTGATATCAAAAATCTCAGATTCTTGCATCTGGAATACCCTTGGGCAGCAACCTGGATTTTTGGTTTGGTATGTCAATAGCTGTAACAGACTTCCTGAAAGAACCTCTTTTGTCACTTACAAATTGAGAATTCAAATACTCATATGTCAATATCAGCCCATCTCGACTTTGTTATTTTCCAGGAGATAGAAGTATGAGTAGTACTGTGAGCTCCTGGAGGAAAAAGCCCTCAAAGAGCTTTATGGACATGATTTGCTCACATCAGTCACCCAGTATAGTATTTTCAGTGTCTCCTTTTTCAACTGGAGAGCATCACAAAATTACAGTCTGAAAGAAATCTTAGAAGCTGTCTAGAAAAGATGTGCACTAGGTCAAAGCTTTACTACATCTTTTGGATTAAAACTTCCTTTTTTTGGGAGTTATAATTTCTATGCAGTGAGTCAGACTATGTAGTGGTTATGAGAACAGAGTTTGTAGCCAGAACTCCTGGGTTCAAATTTGACTTCACCTCATTATATCAGTGTACCATTGGATAAGCTATTTGTAAAATGTAGATGATAATAGGACCTGCCTCACAGATTGCTGTGATGACTAAATTAAATATTTTAAGGTGACTAGAAATACTATATAAGTATTTTTTAAAAGAACTGTCTTTATTCTAGACTATAAATTTTGAGTATTTCATTAGCACAAATAAGGATTCAATTCTAAAAATTATTTTTGCATCCTATTTATCTTAACTGTGATGTTTAGGATGCTGTATGAGACTAAAAGATCTGGCTACCTCAGTATTCTCATTACTCGCAATAACTCTCTAAAGAAGACGATGCAGAATAAGCCCTTATTATTATCCCCATTTTCCAAAGGATGCAGCTGAAACAGACACTCCAGACCATTCTCAAAGTCATAAGAACCATTTAACATTAAATGTGAATTATAACCACTTTCTCATTTTGAGAGAATTTAACTAAAGGAATATCTTCCAACTTTTAACATTTGGACTTCAATTATACCCTACTGTTAGGGGTTGAATATCAATCTTTTAATCTGCCAATTTTTACAGCTTGAATTTTTAACTATTAAAACCAATAATCTGTTTTGGATTTGTCTATAAGCTACATCATTTCCATATAAGTGTGTATCAGAAAAGTTTCTCTGGTTATGAGTATCAGGAAATTATTCTGAATAAGTTAAATACAAAATAATTTATTGGAAGATCACAGGAGACTCAGAGTCAACAGGAAGATGAAGAACCAACTTGGGAAGGAGCAGCACGAAGGCAGATCTGGAGGCTGGAAGCAGGACCCACAAAAATGTGCCACAGAAAAGGAAAATGGTCAAGGCAACCACTGCTGGAATGTGCAAAAATGACGCTAATAGCCAACATGCATCAACTACTATGTGTTTATATCTGTTAGCTCATTTAATTATTATCATAATCCTATGACATTGGTGTTATTCTCTCCATTAATAAATGAACAAATTAAGGGAGAGTGGTTAAGCTACCTGTCCAATATCACACACCTAGTTAGTGATAGAGTCAGGATGAAAGCCCAGGCAGGCTGGCTCTTATGTTCTGTAGAACACTGATGCCACTTTTTATAAGAGGATGCCAAGATTTTTCAGTATCTTTGACTTTCTGCTCAAAATTCAAATTGACTGATAAGGTCATCAGATTAGCCTAGTTTGAGTCTCCTTTCCATCCTTTGGCTAGCAGAAAAGAAACCCTAATTACAGTCTCACCAGCCTAATTCCAATAAGGAAGGGCTAATTCTCGTAATGAAATTAGGGCACGGTTAGAAAGGGGAAATGGATGTCAAAGAGCCAAAAATTTTCAAAATGCTATAAAAAGCCTACCTTTCATCACACTCCACTGAAATGAATACATGACATTGTCTTCTTTATTTTATAAGACAAGAGGAGGTAAACATGCTAATGTGTTTCATATTACTACTTTTAGTTTGATAAGAAAAAAAAAATACATGGTTAAGCTACCTTTTTAAATTCTAACAGAATAAAGGTATATCAGTTGAAATAGTTTTTACTTTGTGAAATTGCTTTTGTTTGAAATAAAATGATCAGTGTTGTAATATAACAGAAGGAAGTGCCTTCTGGGTGGAGCAGCAAAGGTATTGACAAGTGTTTTAAGAACAGGATTCTTTCTTCAAGTGGAGTCAAGAGGAATCCTATTTCTCAGAAGGAAGCAGAAGAATGACAAACGATCTTCTTTCTCCCACACAGCACAAAGCATTGTTCAAGGTCACCATGAGTGCATGCATTTGCAACATAATGGAATATACAATTATTCATAAAACTAATTCATTGGCTATGGAAAAATAAACCTTCAAATAAATATATGCTCAATGTTTTAAGGTAAGAACATTATTTAAATATGTGGTTTATGCTGGCATTGTTTAACTAGGCTAAGGTTTCTTGCTTTTTTTGTTTGCTTCTTTAATGTGATTTGCTAATTTCATGCTTCCAGAATGTCAACAAGGGTAATAAAATAGCAATTTAAGGCCACATTAAAAGCCGAACTAAATGGCACCATTCTACTGAAGACATTGAAACAAAATTACAGCATGTCCTCCTATCAGAAGGCATCTTTGTAGCTTTAACGTAGAGTAGGGAAGAAAATACCTTTATTTCCCCCCTTCCCCCTTCTGCCTAGGGCTGTTGTAGCTCTGTGGGACTAGAGACCCTGGTGTATTCTTGCTAAAATAATTCTTGTTAGGACAACTCAATTTTCTTTTCTCTTAAAGTATTCACTTTCTTCTTATGACAGCTTTTGTAAGACTTGAGGTCAAGTTCATCGGGTACAGAAGCAGTGAGGCCGCATTCTCCTCCTTCTTCATAGGACGTCACAAGAAGGAAGCTCACTTGGGCATTGGAGCGTGAGTGATAAACATATTCTCTCCCTACCCACATCAGTGATTTGAGTGTTGTTGATGTTTAGGGCATTGGATCAGGGTCTCTCCACCCCACTCCATCAACCCCCCCCCGGAACACACACATATGCCCAGTAGACTAGGTAATGATGCTTTCTTATATGCTCCTTTCTAACTTGTTCATGTGGATTCTTCATCAATATTCACATTAAACAGTTTTCCTATCACATTTTGTATGAGTTTATAAGATTGTCTTTATATCATCTCAAGTAGTGATGAAGGGAAAAAGTCAGTGAAGGATACAGGGAACAAGGCATTTGGGACTTATGTTCAGGAAAAGATTGAAAACACATCCAAAAGTAGCTTCAAGTGTCTGTTAGTACTGATACTATTTAAAGCACTTCCCTACTCACTGTCTTAATGTAGCCTCATGACACATTCTTGCGGTAGGAAGAGGTTACTTAACTTCACAGGAAATGAAACGAGGAGAATTTAAGTCAGGGATCCAATGAGAGATTTCTCCAACAATAATGAATATAGCTATAGTGTAAAGACTTCAGGTAGACTTTTCTGTTGAGGAAGTATGCAAAAACTTTAGGACTCTTCCGGAGCAAATTCATTTTACTTTTACTGCGACTAATGACAATTCCAAATACTATTTTTATGAATGTGAGAATTTGTTTTTGTGAATTTTTATGTCTCATAAAATTTAATGAGGAAATCTTGGTCTCATATGCAAGAATAACACACATTAAATTCTGATAACCTTTAATCTGTTTTACTCCATTGTTCTTGACCACATTTCATTACCATCCCAATCCTTTGTCATTGGTTCTATTTTCATTATAGATTTTTGAGATACACTAGCATACAATACCTATACAAATAGTCTCATAATGACTGTCTTTCCAATTAAAATTGGAAGTGTAGAAATACATTATGCAACCTTTAGTACCTTGGACAGAACTTTACCAAGTATTCTGGAAAGAAGTATGTCTATGTAGAAAGACGCAATTCAGCACGATAAAAGTTAACTCAGCAAAATTCAACTGACCATTTCCTTATGTAAATGAAAGTAACTGCAGATCAAAATGATCTAAGTAAAATTCTGGTGATTTAAAAAACTAGTGTAACATTTCAAAAAAATCATCACAATAACTACTGGATGTGGATCTCTTGTTATTGGTTGGCCATACTTCTAACCCATGCTAAATCTTTCCTCCTGGATAGAGAATTTGGTGATTACAATCATTGGCCTCTCTGCTGTTTTCCTCATACTGGCCAAGGGGAGAGAATGTGACTTCTCTGATTAGTAATTTGTGAAGTGTCCATGTTTGGCTCAGCTCTGCCCTTTATTTTATATGGGAGCAAGATTGCTCCCAGAAAGCATGAGTTTCCTTCTGCTCCACCCTGTGCTAATGTTATCTGGACCCTCATTTGTAATTACCTCATACTCCACTCCAACTCTGGCTGTGATTGGTGGGTAAACTTTGCCCAATTTGGGGGTTTACTTAGGAGACTCATTTGGCTGTCTCTCAAAGCTACCTTCTTTCCATTAACATTAAGTATATTTTGGTCTCCATATCTACTCCTTGTCTTATTTCTCAAAATATCAGAAGCTAGTAGAGAAGAGAAATGTTTTTCATCAAAGGTCTTTTTGAAGACTCAAGGTTTACAACATTGAAGAGTGTCTTAATCCATTTAATCCATTCAGTAGCTCTTAAAATATCTATTATTCTCATTTTACAAATGAGAAATCAGAAGCTTTATAATTAAAATGCTGAATGCCACATCGTAAATGGTAGAGCTAGGCCTTGAACAGGGTCTGCCTTTCTATAAGTCCCATAGTCTTAAATCTGCAATCTGCTTCTTAAAGTCACTGAGTTAAAAGATTATTTGTTCTTGCTCTCTCATCTCCCTGATGAGGAATAGCATCAAGCGGAAATGAAGTTAACTGCCCAAGGTCATGCAGCTCATCATTGATTATATCAAGGCTTGCAACTGGGTTTCTGCACTTGTCTTCTATAAATTTGTAATCAAGAAGTAACTGAGGCATGTTACATTTAAAATGGATAAACAACAAGGTCTTAATGTATAGCACAGGGAATTATATTCAATATCCTGTGATAAACCATAAAGGAAAATAATATAAAAAAAGAATGTCTATATGTGTATAACTGAGTCACTTTGCTGTACAGCAGAGATGGGCACAACATTGTAAATCAACTATATTTCAATTAAAAAAAAAGAGAAGTAACTGAGGCAAAAGAAAACTTTGTCAGCTGTGGCTAAAATCATTCATAACAAATCTGATGGCATATTTGCATTTGGCTACAAGACATAGGAAACTGCAAAAGCATAATTAAATATCTGCTTTCAACTTGGGTTAAAAATAGAATGAAAAAATTTCCAGTAACTGTTTTCAGTAGCAGGCAGGGGCTAAGGAGGTTTTAAAAGACAACACTCAATTTTTTTTTTATAATTTGTTACTAAGGTTGAAAGAATTATGCAAAATCATTTATCTACAGAGCATGAACATAAATTATTTTTGTATTGCTAATTGTAATACAAATATCTACTCTGATGTTGCTATTGTTTCATTATGAACAGATTTAATGATGAAATTATCATTTTCTGACTTGATTTGTAAATTCAATCCATATATATATCTATGATTGTTACTGGGGGAGATTCGTCTCAACAATTTAGTTACTCTGGTTGTTCTGATTTATAATACTTTACAACCCTTCACAACCCCTTAGGTGCACTGGGAATCTCAAGTTTTGTATTAAAGTATATGCACTTTGGTATCCTCCTCCACATCTGCATTCACAAACAAGACAGAGAGTTTGTGTAATTAGTATAATTTAAATAGCTTTCATAAAATATTCTTTCATGTATATCAGTTAGTTATTGCTGCTAGCTCCCCCAAACATAGCAGCTTCAATGATCAGCTGTTTACTATTTCTTATGATCTTCAGGGCTAGAAGATCTTAACTGTTGTCTACAATCTGCTGAGGGCTGGTTAGGTGGCTTTGCTGATCCTGGCTGTGTTCTCACACATGTCTAAGGCTTTGGCCAAAATTATTTGCCTGTGTTCCATATGCTATTTCATCCTCCAGGAGGTTAGCTCAGGCTGTTACCAGGTTTGTTCAACCCTGTTCTAATAGTTATTGCAGAGAAGCAAGAACTAGGAGTGTAAATGTGCAAGAGATTTTTCAAGTCTCTGTGTCAAGCCTGCTAATATCTTATTGGCTAAAGCAGGTCACATGGTTGAGCCAGCTTCAGAGTACAGGGGACTACAGGGCAAAAATTATAGGATAAACATTATGATTACAGGGAGGCCATTAATGCAAGTACTATACCAGATAATGTCAGATATCTGATGGATTAATTAAAATGTATATGCTATTGGCTAAATTCTGATAATATTTTTAAGCAATTCAATGCTGGTCACCACTATAACCTTATTCTTATTGCTACACATACAATGAAGAGCAAAATATGCCACCCCAAAATATGCCACTTTGATATATTGATTATTTTGAATTAAAGTTACTTAAGAAACAGCCAATGCAAGAAGGACACTCTGACTCTTTTTTGTCCCACTGAATGTAGGAAATAAATCTCCCTTTTATTTCCTGTACCAGGAGGGTAGAAGGTAACCTCACCACCAGAAACAGAGAATTTAGGACTGAGGAGCCTGTATAAACAAAACTTGTTACTTCCTAATTCACTGTGCTTTAGCTCAAACCCCTGTGTCTTGGCATGCTTATTGTTTCCTTGTCTAAAAGTATAAAAATTACCTGCTTTGGTCACTTCCTTGAGTCTCAAATTTTTATGAGCTCCTGTATGTATGAAATTAAATTTATTTTTCTCTTGTTACTCTGTCTTAAGTCAATTTAATTATTTGTATAGCCAAAGAAGCTAGAAGGGAAGAAGGGAAAATATGTCCTCCTCTACAATAACCAGCTAGAGCAGGTTGAATGAATTGACTTCTATGGCAACTTGGTAAGTTAGATACGATCTGAGTGGAGAAAAAAGGATGTCAAAACTAGGAGTACTTTTAGGTAAAAGTGACTAATTTCTAATGGCTATTTTCTTAATTTTTCCCCCAGCTTCTTTATCAAGGTATAATTTGTATATAAAGACTGCACATAACAAATGTATGCAATTTGGTGAGTTTAGACATATGTATCCACACCCACTTCCATCACCACAATCCAGGTAATAAACATATCCATCACCTCCAAAATTTTTTCCTGTCACTTTGGGGTTTTTTGTGTTGTTGTTTGTTTGTTTTGTGATTAAAAACACTGAACGTGATATCTACCCTCTTCACAAACAGTTTCTTGAACATGATACAATAACACAGGCAACAAAATCAAAAAATACTTAAGTGGGACTACCTCAAACTAAAAAGTTGTTCACAATAAAGGAAACCATTAACAAAGTTAAAAGGCAACCTATGGGATAGGAGAAAATATTTGCAAGCCATGTATCTGATAAGGGATTAATTTCCAAAATATAGCAGTAACTCAATAGCAAAATAAATAAATAAAATAACCCAATCAAACAATGGGCAAAGGATTTGAATAGACATTTCTCCAAAGAAGACATACAAATGGCCAACTGGTATACAAAAAGATGTTCAACATCAATCATTAGGGAAATGCAAATCAAATCCACAATGAGATATCACCTCACATCTGTTAGGATGACTATTATAAAAAAAGAGATATGAATTGTTGGCAAGGTTGCAGAGAAATTGGAACCCTTGCACACTGTTGGTGGAAATGTAAATTGATTCAGCAGCTACAGAAAATGGTATAGAGCTTCCCCTCAAAATTAAAAACATAACTGCCACATAATCTAGCAATACCATTTCTGGGTGTATATCCAAAAGAATTGAAATCAGGATCTCTAAGAGGTCCCAAGTTTACTGCAGCATTTTTCACAATAGTCAAGATATGGAAAAAATCCAAATGTCTATCAAGCAATGAATGGATAAAGAAATTTTGATATATACATATGATGGAATATCATTCAGCCTTAAAAAAGAAGGAAATTCTATGATTTGTGACAACATGGATGGACCTGGAAGACAATATACTAAGTGAAATAAGTGAGTCACAGAAGGATGAATACTGCATGGTTCCTCTTATATAAGGCATCTAAAGTAGTCAAAGGTATAGGAATAGAATAGAATGCTGATTATCAGAAGATAGGAAGAGGGCTATATTGTTCAATGTGTAAAGCATAGTGCCAATAGTTAACAAAAATGTATTGTGTGCTTAAAATGTGTATTGACATAGAAATTAAACAAGAGAAAACATGTGGGATTTTGAGCATTAACCACACAATTAATTAAATCATATTGAATCCATTGACTTAGGTTTTACTGTATTATGAGCATTTTTCTTGACATTTCTTTTTAACCAGAATTGCTAGTTTGTGAATTGAGTGTATCAGCCTTCATCTTACTGTCACTATTATTATAGGATTATTTATATAGAGGAAATAGATGAGATTGGCAGTCATTGTTCCCATACACTAAATCTATAAATCCAAAACTACACTAACTGAAACTGTCATCTGATTATATCTACAAGGTAGGATTTGAGGAGAGGTTTATGCTGAACAGGCTTGGTAAATGTTTGCCTTGTTGGTGTTACTACTGTGTGGCATGTGTGATGTTAATATTAATGATGGAAAGAGGATACAAACCTGTGGAAGACAGAGCTCCTGCTTTTAGAAACTTACCATTTGAAGAAGAAATAATAATCTAATGCATAGAAACATGGCATGAAATTATATGGAATTGAGTGAGAATCTTAGCTTTGCCATGTATTATCTAAGATTTACTGGACCTTACCAAACTTCAGTTTCATATGGAACAATGGGATAGGTTTGTTGGAAGAATCAAGTGTGTTAATACATGTAAAATGCTAAGAGAAGTTCCTGTATGTTGTAAATGCTTAATAAGTATTATTCTTTAATAACATTAATGGAAAATTACATGGAATTTTTCCATTAATGGAAAAAACATGATTATAATGAAAATCCTGAAAATTCATAAAAATATTAGCTTAAATAAATTTGCTTAATGCTTCAAAAACTGCAGTCCTATTTTTTAATTAGCAAATAAGTTTAAATGAAATTTAATCCTTTTAATTCAAAATTAAGCCCTAGTTGCAACTTCGCAGTTACCCTAGGTGAAGTATGGAATTGCACATGTTTGTGATTTACGCTCACATGAGCCCTGGCTTCGCATATTTTTTTCATGGAAGCTTCAGAAGGAGCAGGGGTTCCTACTTTGTTGTGGTTGGTGAAAACTTGTTTACAAAGTGCATCCCCTCAGCTCAGTGGTTCCTAAGTTGAGTGTGCATAATAAAAACACATGAGCTCACCAAATATGCAAATTCAAACTACCTTAGAGATTCTGATTCAGGTGGTGGCAGTGTGATCAAGAAATGTAATTTTTTTTTTTTTTAAAGCATCACAGATAACTCCAATTCAGGTAGTTAGAAGCAGCACTGCAAAATTTGAGAACCACTGCAAAATGTCTCTGCTCTGAGTATCTTGATAATACAAGACTAGAAATCCAGGCTAGAGGGAGAACAGAATCAGTATTTGAAGAAGACAAAGGCTGGTTTGAAGTGGTGTCAATATTAAGTCAATGTTTCCAGTTTTGAAAATTTATGACGGTCTACAGTCTCTTCAAAATCATTTGGAAGACATTGACAGTGGAGTTAGTAGTCTCTGAGTGAGGAGAGATATGGGAATGCTTGTGTGTAAAATGGTCAGGATTAAAATTAGTCCAAGGGGAAGAAGCAGTGGTTGGTACATATATTGAGAGCCAAATAAACCACCTATAAAGGAGGAACATAAAATTAAGTTCCTGTTGTGCCCATCAACACAAAGGGCTTCACTTAAGGATTTAAGAATTCAAAATATTTAGAAACATTGAAGTAAAAAATTGAAAGTAATTTTGTGCAAATACAATTATTATCAACCACAACATATGGAATTAAGTTTAAAATTCCTTGTTAAAAGTGATTAAATTTCTATCAGGTGGCAGACCCTGATTATTTACCTATGTACTAGATCTTCAAGAAAAGTTCTGAGAGAATAGCTGTTTTAGGAAATGTGTACATTTCAATACCCAGGTCAAATCTTTCCTACATTAAAAAAAAAAAGTGAATATTTTCATTTTCATGAAGTAATTTTTTTATCAATAAAATACATATAATAAATGACATTCATATATCTTTGTTTTAATCTGGGAAAATTAAAAATCTCTCAGATTTTTCTATCCTCTGATATAAAATTTACTTTACCAAAATAAGCAATAATAAGCAACAGAGTATAAAATTCTTTACACGAACATTGTGAATATGCTTTGTAAGCCACATAATAATATAAAAATGTAAATCATTATTATATACTCTCCCCTGAATGACACAATTCAATACAAAAATATGATGCATGTAAATCAAGCTAATTTAGATGCACTGTGAAAGAACAATAGTAATTACAGAAAATGAAATAGGGCTTTTTAAATATCTATTACCTCTCAAGCACTGTTCTATGTACTTGTATTTATTTACACTAATTCTCAAAGAAATCCTGCAAAATAGCTGTGCTGGATCTCATTTTACAAATGGTACCTCAGACTCCCAGATGTTAAGTAACTTGTCAAAGATAGCACAACTTGCAACTGGTGAAACTAAGATTTAATTTTAAATATTCCTTCATTCTTTCAATAAAGTTGTCATAAACATCTCTGGAATGGAAGATGTATTCACCATTTACTTCCAATTGCATACAGAAGCAAATACACTATCAAATGTGCGGTGATCTCTTTAAAAACGGAGCTGATAACATGAATTTGGAACTATTCCAAATTATACTCCTCAACACTGATCCTTAACATAGTGCTAATGCTCCCCTTGAAACATTAGCATGTCATTAATTCATTTAGCATCCCGAATAGAATGAAAGTATGAATCTCCTGTGGGCTCAGTCTAAATTGTCAGATGGTTTTTAGTAGTGATGTCCAGAGATGAAGTTTTCTTGGTGATCACAGACCATATAAAAACCTCAACATTATTGTCTTTCTCAGCAAATTCTCTGTAATAGCAATATTAATTTAGCAGCAGAGATTTCTTTCCTCCAGAGGAAAGTTTAAAATAACTTGTGCTTTGCAATTAAATAGGATTTTATTATTAAAATAATTCAGAATCAGCTAGAAGAGAATTCTGTCAAAGTTCTAGTAAAAATATGTGATAAAGTTAATTTAAAAATAACATTTAAACCAGCCTTATATTTCAGTGTCTAATTTCAATTGTTATACTGTCTTCTTTAACAATATAACATAAAGTAATATATGCTAACTTATTTAACAAATGAAAAACTAAAGCCTGCTACATGACTATCCCACTACAGTAACACTTGTTCAGAAGCATTTTGGGGTAGCTTGTTAAAATATTTAAGTCTTTATTTACAAATCATTTCTCCTAGCTTTATGGGTGTTTAAATGTTGAGCTAAAGAGAGTGCTACAGAGCCACAAACAGATGGACTCAAATATAACTAAGAAACTGTAGAAATAAAGCATCTTCATTTTTTATTCACATTTTTGTTCATCTTTTACTTTCTTCCTACTTGTTCTATTACCTTTTTGCTTTCATTTTGTTTGTTTCATCTTAGACTTCAATTTACTTATTATTCTAAGGCAAAAACAGAACATATCACCAACTCTGTTTCTTCTTATTATGCGCTTAGAACATGAAACAACTTGATAATAAGTAGGTACTCTTATTTATTTATTCTTGTTTACATTTTTATTAAAAAGTGGGCTGTGCATCCGGAGCCTGTGCTCTGCAATGGGAGAGGTCACATCAGTGAGAGGTCTGCGTACTGCAAAAAAATAATAAATAAATAAATAAATAAATAAATAGTGGGGATCAAGAAAACATGTCTCTTAGTAGTACAAGGAACATCACACAAAAGTTTGTGCATCTCATTCATAGCTGTTTATCGTAGGAAGATGAACTGATGGGAAATCAGAACTTCTTGCTCTGACAGCATTCAAATACTCAAAAGCAGAAAACCAGAAAGATAACAGTTTGTTAAAGGGAGGCACGCACCACAGATGGTGAGAAGCTTACAATAGGCTAGATTAAAAAACTATTTAAGAGAACATGTAGCACAAATAGGTAATTTAGTGATGGCTCAAAACGATGCTATTCTGCCAATGACTGTAGTTTCCATTATTATGTTTAGATTTTAACATGAGAATTAATGTTTATCTACAATCCTGGGAATAAAAAAGATCAGTCTTTTGGCATGTTCAAATCAAGTCATCCATTGCCTTCTTTAAAAAAAAAAATGGTCTTCGCAAATAAAAATGGTGGCCACAAAAGGGCTGAGAAATTTAATTCTGCAAAATATTAATTTCTTCTGTATGCTGAGTAAAGACTGTGCTGTATAAGTTTGTACCTTTAAGGGAGAGTTGATCAAAGCAATTTAAATAAGATAATGTGGGGAGATGGAGTTTAAATTTACCATCTAAGATTTCAGAGAACTCATTCTGTTCCCCTTCAGGAGTATTGGAAAGGTACTTTGGGAAGGTATGAGGTGGGGAAAACAGCCACCAGTAGGAACAGGCAGAGGGCAGGAGAAAAGGTTCCCATAGGAAACAGACCAGCCTGCTTGTGAGATTATGCCATTCACTTATCTTTTGGGGCCTTAGATGAATCAAACAAGAGAATTGCACCAGATGATCTGTAAGGTTTCTACCAGTTACCAAATCATAGGATTTTGTAGCAAGGGAAAGATTCATGATTCCTGGTCAAGCTCATGACTTCTGAGGGGCTAGAAGGAGGATTGGGTTTGTTGGGTGTTGACTTCCTTTGTTAATTCCCAGCCCATTCCTTTTGGAAGCTAGCTAGATTTCCTTCATAAGAAGTTTGTCTGCATCCCCAAATAACTGTGGTTTATATTCTCAATCTTCTTCCCCAAACATCCTTTGGGGTAACTGGTCATACCCTGACTCCTCCATCTCTTTTCATGAGAGAGAATCAACCATTCTCTATGTAGGTGCCTAGACTCATTGTTTACTGCTACATGGTGTTTACAGGTTCACAGAATGATAATCTGTGAAATTAGGAAATCAGAATTCTGTAAATCAGCCCCCTTAATCCATGGCCAAGTAAAAATAAAGCCCAGAGACATGAAGGAACCAACAGAGTCACACAGCAGTTACCAGTAAATCTAGGAACAGAAATCACATTGCCTAACTTCCAAATTACTTACGCCCTTCTTCTTACCACTGTGTAAATCTATTTCTTATCACAGATTACATTATAGCATCTCTATTTTCCAAACATTGTATTAAAATATGGGACCATCTTTCATGCTGTCACTCTCTTTTTTAAAAATTTTGTTTATTGTTGACTTTGAGAAAAAAGTGTTTAATGGATACTTCATAAATCTAATTTTTGGTCAGCCCAAAGTATTTTCCATTTATCAGTTTCTCATTTTCATCTTTGCTCTCAAGCTCATTTCTCTACTTTTTATCTTCACTGAACTTCAACTGGCACCTATTAACCTACATCCTTGTGCAATGTGACTCTTCTGGACATTGAATGTAACTCGAGGGGGACGCTGTGGGGCGGTGGTGGTGGCTGTCACTTGATATCAGGTGTAGACTTAGGATTTAACATTTTCTCTATTTTGCAAAGATTATTTAATTCACACTTCTGTTTTTTTGGATCAAAGGGGAAGATAAAACACCATACCAGTGACTTTCTAGAATGCAAAATGATTTTGAATGATTATACATTCATGGAATGTCACAAATAGATGAACTAGTAGAGTCCAGTTTTCTTATCTATTCATCTTGTTTTCATTTATTGCACACCAGCCACTTATCAGGTGATTTGCAGAAGAAATAGAAATGAAAGCACGGGTTTTTCCCTCAGAAAACCTCACAATTTATTAGGAGTGGCTTGAGGCAGAAAGGGAAATAGTAATCATCGATGTCCACTGCAAAGCTTTATTCTGGATTGTCTCTCAGAGTGTGACATCTGCAAATAGGCAGGACAGGATCCAGACTAGGAAAGCTAAGGAATACTTCCAGAAGGAGGCAATGTCTGATCCTGTTGGAGAATGACAAGAAGGTGTGAGCCAAGTGAAACTGCAGAAGGAGGTCAGAGGGTAATATAAGACACAAAAGGATAAAATACAGAGCTGAATACAATGGGCATATTCAGGAAAGTATCATAGTTTTGGAATGATTAGACTGTAGGAAACTTCCTGAGAATGGGCAATAAAAAGGCATCCCCACTCCTGCAGTTCTCTCTATGCCAAGCTGAAGAGTTGGACCTTCATGTGAAAACTAAGGGAAAGCCTTGGAAGACTTTAATTGAGGGAGTGATAGTATGAGATTTAGATTTTCATAAGCTGCTGCTGACAGCACATAAAAAGTAGATTTAGCAGAGGTTGGGGTGCTTAAAGAGGTGAGACTGGGAAAATGGCAATCAGAAAGAAGTTTCTTATAATAATCCAAGTAAGAAAAGATGAGGTCTGGAGTAAAGGCAGCCTCAGTAAGAATGGAAAAGCAAGATGCACTGAAAAACATTAAAGTTAGAAAATGGATGCTCTAGAGAACAGAGGGGCCTGAAGATGTGAAATTAATCAACCCGGGCCACACACTTAATGAGTACCAGAGCTGCGATTGGAACCAGGTGCCTATGTCCAGTCAGGGAATATTTCTGCAACATTGCTCTGCCTCTCCAAGTCTACACTTTGACAATGATGATAATTAAATTTAAGATGGATTGTCTATTTATAGCAAAGGGCAATATTTAAGAGAGCCCATTTTTCCTCATTATCCAAGGCAAGTAAATGCAGGTGTTTGATTCAAATAGAATAGGATGTTAACAGCTCCCTCAATGCCTGAACTTCCTGGAAACAAATAGACATAAGTTGCCCTTAATTTAACCTCAGAGTGGATATCACTTCCCTTCATCAGTGGGCAATGTGATGACAGATGTCCTGTCTCATCTCTCTGTATTTTTTTTTTTAACCCAAAGCAACACAATGTCAATAGGTACTGTTGCCAAGAGAGAGGTGTCTCACATCAAGCCCTTATTCCTAAACAGGTTTTGGGGGACTGGATAGGAGTAGGAGTCAAGGAGAGGTGTGGGGTTAACTGCAAATTACTGCATCTTTGTGTATGGCTCTTCCTTAACTAAATGCCAGAGTCTGTGACAATGGCAACCTTCACTGCAAGAATCAAATGAAGGAATGTGTGTAAAGGGGCTCTGCGAAACTGTAAAAGTGAAAATTAAAAGTTAGGAGTTGCTATAATTCATTCCTCCAGAGTAAAGATGCTTTAGAAATATTTTGCAATGCTTAGTTTTGAAAGGATGACAGAGGTATGATACTTCTTTGCCCAAACTTTCAGTATACAGCACACTGTCATCACAGGTATCACACTGTTCTCAACTGCCCTTGATTCAATTTACTAATGCACACCTCTTAGATTACTGTTGGTAAATGGTAGCTACCAGAAATTTTGTGGGAGAGCATTAGCTAACCACATCCACACATCACTACCAGGTTATATTATGCACATAGGCATTTACTCTCTGAAAATTATTGGCAAACACATACAATGAAAATAGTTCATAAGAGCTGTTCTGCAGGCTTGAGGAAGACCCCACACCTGGACAGAACTAACACTGCATTCAATGCTCCAGTGCTCATTAGATCTTCACAAAGAGGGAAACAAGGACTCACAATGAGTGTTCCACATAAGGGCACATTCTGAATGCACTTTCATTTTCAGGTGCACCTACAAACTAGAATATTTAAATATACTCTTCAGACAAAAGAAGGGAAGGGGAAAAGTGTAAATTGGTGGTGCCATGAACATAGTGTTGGCAGAATGTCAGAGAAGAAAGTTTTCATTATATTGTAATAATAGATCATGGCAGAAGAGATAGAATTCTTAACCAGGAGCCAAGATTTTGAAGGGTACTTTGGAGGTGCATCCCCTTGCAGATTTATCTATCAATTTCCATGCTTGAAGTTTCTAGATTAACCAGAAGGGGCTATGAGTTTTTCCTTTTGGCCAACACTTCTCATAGCGCTGGAGATTTAATGCAGCCTTTCAGACCTGGCTCTACAAACACTAAGATGTTTTTTGGGAAAATATACATATGTAAATATATATAAATTAAAAAAAATATATATATATATATATTACATACATACATATGAAGGAATTCCTTGAAATCATATTATCCATTACCAAAAGTTTCCAAACCCTCTCCTGCCTCTGAGCCTGGAGGTAATTGATTCTCAAGGCTTATGACATTTGCTGTAGCCCTTCCTGCCCTTTCTTCTTCTCTTCATCTTTGTTTTCTAAATCCTACTTGTCTTGTTGGTCTCTATTTAAATGGCTCCTACTCAGGATGCTTTCCCTGATATCCTGCACTTATTAGATCCTGCCATTCTAAACTTCTATTGTACCCTACATTTCCCTACTGGTGACACTAATTTGTAACATTAATTGTACTTGTGATTACTTGTCCCCACTCCAGGGGAAAGAGTCAATGACAGTCTTCTTCACTGATTTTTTTAGGTTCATGAAATTGCTGATATTTTCTTGTTTTGTGACTTACAAACAGCAGTTTCATGTGGTTTGAATTCTTATATGCTTTAGCTCTTAGCAGAGTATCTGTCTGCACGCTAAATGCAATTATATACTTAGGGTCTCATCATCAAGGATGTTTCTGTTAATAACCACGATCAAATGGACCATCCAGAAGAATTATTACAAACTACATTTTTCCTTAGATCTCTTTTGTTAATAATGGACTAATTTATTTTTAATAAAACTATATGTTATTTGATCATTATTTATTTAAGTGATACATTTATGTTACAGAACACATTACAAGAATGAGAGATGGAAAGCTTAATAGTAATTTATGCTAGTATTTATGACTACTAAAGGCAATTCTTTTCACTTAGATCAGGTGGTTTCATTAGAAGTGGGACCATGCAGTGGTGTCCAAATGCCCCTTCTCCTTTCTTATTTCCTTATTAGAGCCAGAGTGGGATCCCCATCCTTCTTACTTCTGATGGGGAAACTGTGAAGACACACACGGTCTGGAGTAGACAGCCTCAGTGATTATTCTTTTTTTTTTATTTATTTTTTTAATTTTTTTAACATCTTTATTGGGGTATAATTGCTTTACAATGGTGTGTTAGTTTCTGCTTTATAACAGAGTGAGTCAGTTATACATATATATATGTTCCCATATCTCTTCCCTCTTTGTCTCCCTCCCTCCCCCCCTCCCTATCCC
>NW_006792400.1:460114-461512 GCF_000442215.2 Lipotes vexillifer
GGGGACTAGTGCCTGTGTTGTGGTGTATGAATGAGCCTAGATCTTGTCTCTCTAGTGGGCAGGTCCACGTCTGGTGGTGTGTTTTGGGGTGTCTGTGGACTTATTATGATTTTAGGCAGCCTCTCTGCTAGTGGGTGGGGTTGTGTTCCTGTTTTGCTATATGGTTGGCATAGGTTGTCCAGCACTGTAGCTTGCTGGTCGTTGAGCGAAGCTGGGTGCTGGTGTTGAGATGGAGATCTCTGGGAGATTTTCGCCGTTTGATATTATGTGGGGCTGGGAGGTCTCTTCTTGACGAGTGTTCTGAAGTTGGCTCTCCCACCTCAGAGGCAGAGTCCTGACTCCTGGCTGGAGCAGCAAGAGCCTTTCATCCACTCGGCTCAGAATAAAAGGGAGAGAAAGTAGAGAGAATTAGTATAAGTAGGAGGAAATAGGAAAGAAAGAAAGAAAGAAAGAAAGAGAGGAGGGAAGGAAGGAAGGAGGGAAGGAAGAAAGAAAGAAAGAAGAAAAGAAAGGAAGAAGGCAAGAAGGAAAGAAAGGAGGGAGGGAGGGAGGAGGGAAGGAAGGAAGGAATGAGGGAAGGAAGGAAAAAATACAGAAAGAAAGAAGATACAGTAAAATAAAATAAAGTATAATAAAGTTATTGAATTAAAAAAATAATTATTTAGAGGAAAAAAAAAAGGGAAGGATAGAACCTTAGGACAAATGGTGGAAGCAAAGTTATAGAGACAAAATCTTACATAGAAGCATACACATATACCCTCACAAAAAGAGGTAAAGTGGAAAAAATCATAAAACTTGCTCTCCAAGTCCACCTCCTCAATTTGGGACGATTCGTTGTCTCAAAAAGGGAAGGAAGGAAGGAAAGATAGAAAGAAGGTAAAGTATAATAGAGTTCTTTAAATTAAAATTAATTAAAACAAAAAACAAAAAAAAACAAAAAAACAATGGTCGGATAGAACGCTGGGACAAATGGTGGAAGCAAACCTATACAGACAAGATCTCACACAGAAGCATACACATACACATTCACAAAAAGAGGAAAAGGGGAAAAAATCATAGATCTTGCTCTAGAAGTCCGCCTCCTCAATTTGGGATGATTCGCTGTCTATTCATGTATTCCACAGAGGCAGGGTACATCAAATTGATTGTGTAGCTTTAATCCGCTGTTTCTGAGGCTGCTGGGAGAGATTTCCCTTTTTCTTCTTTGTTCTCACAGCTCACAGGGGCTCAGCTTTCGACTTGGCCCTGCCTCTGCGTGTAGGTCGCTGGAAGGCGTCTGTTTTTTGCTCAGACAGGACGGGGTTAAAGGAGCGGTTGACTCGGGGGCTCTGGCGCTCTCAGGCCGGGGGCAGGGAGGGCCACGGAGTGCGGGGCGGGCCTGCGGCGGCAGAAGTCAGC
>NW_006792400.1:462118-463988 GCF_000442215.2 Lipotes vexillifer
CCGAAGCTCCCCGCTCCGCCTCCCGCAGTCTCTGCCCGCGAAGGGGCTTCCGAGTGTGTGGAGACCTTTCCTCCTTCACAGCTCCCTCCCACTGGTGCAGGTGCCGTCCCTATTCTATTGTCTCTGTTTTTAATTAATTTTTTCTTTTGCCCTACCCAGGTATGTGGGGAGTTTCTTGCCTTTTGGGAGGTCTGAGGTCTTCTGCCAGCGTTCAGTAGGTGTTCTGTAGGAGTTGTTCCACATGTAGATGTATTTCTGGTGTATTTGTGGGGAGGAAGGTGATCTCCGCGTCTTACTCCTCCGCCATCTTTCCACCGCCCCCCCCCAGTGATTATTCTTAAGCCTTCCCTGGTTCTGGGAGAAAGAGTATTAACCTAAAAGTAGCTATGACCTTAGAAAAAACAGTGTTGTGAAAGGTTACATAGAAATGCAAAGGGTTTCAAGACTGTGGATGGAAATGGCTTATTTTTGTAATTATTTAAGACAGGGGTTGGTAAAGTATGGCTCTTAGCCAAATCCAGTCCACCACCTGTTTTTGTAAATAATGTTTTATTATAACACCACCTTTCTGACTGATTTGCACTTTCTCTATAGCTGTTTTCTCACTAAAATGGTGGAGTTGAGTAGTTGCCATGGAGATCATATTGCTACAAAGCCAAAGTATTTACTATTGGTGTCTTTACAGTAAAAAGTTTTCCAACTCCCTTTTTAAAGAAATATGTATTCTATAAATGTCCAATTGTTTCTAAATTATTGGTTGAAAATTAGAAATACACAACAATGTATGTAGATAATGATTAAATCATGCAAATAATTGACATCATTATTACATTTGCCTACTCCAGTGTAAGGTAATGGCATCATCACTATGATGTTTAACTTGTATTTAGTTTGAGCTTAAAGGGGAGGGAATAGTTTGTTGAAAGTGAAATGAACATGAAATGACTCGTGTCAAAATGTTCATGAACTGACCCAAGATGTGGTAACAAACTGGAATCACTGAAACTTCCTTTGTTCACTCATTCATATTCTAAGAGTAGGTTGATGTAAAGCTGCAAAAACCAAAATTAAGTGTCTGGGCTTAGATTCTCAACTGGGATCTCTATGAATTTCCATGTCTTCCTTTGATGAGTTGTGAGATTTACCCCAGTCAGAAGGAAAGAATAATGAAATGAAAATACCCTGTTAGACTAAGTGTTATAGGCCTCTACCTGCTATTGAGGTCCTTCCCACATTTTGTGTGGATGAGAGCCAAAGGAAGCTCGAATATTACTCAGATCCAATCCTACTGGCCATAGATGGTCACAGCCTTAAATAGGACTCTGGGTCCTCTCAGGTCATATCTGTGCTTCTAAACACATCTTCGACTATAGCAAAGTTTTCTCCCCAACTGATTTAAGAAAGTCATCATTTACTGGGTAACAATCTCATGTTTTTTCTCCTAAGCTCTAATCAGAGAGTTGCATTTTCCACATATGCACCATACCTCTGTTTCTTCCTTGGGTGTCATTTCTCAGTCCTTGTGGTTTTTCTGTGGCTGAGTTATTTACAGCATAAATCTTATTAGATAAGCACCTGCCAATTCATTACTCACAGCTTCTGTAATATTACAGCTGTTGGTACATCATTTAGTATATACAGACACACACACATCTCTAGACAGACAGACACACACACACACACACACGCACACACACACACTACCAGTTATCCACTGATGTAATCATCAGTGTTCCTTCCTTGTCTCCTGATTTAACTTAACTGCACTTTGCCTTGAGGACTTTGTTACTAGAATGGATAACTAATGACTTCTGGAAATACTGACTTTCCACTTGGCTTAGAGATGAATATCTCTGTGCCATCTTTCCCT
>NW_006792400.1:464202-482791 GCF_000442215.2 Lipotes vexillifer
CTTTCCCTAATAGTGCATGTGGAAATCACAAATTGTACTAATTCTCTGTGCCAACTGTTTGTTATTGTTGTTGTGATTCTAGATTTGGACTGACCCCATTTCCAAGGTTCCTTACAGTTAAACAGTGACTATTAAATCAGCAAACCAAATTGAAGCAACCTTTTATCTATACACAGAAGCAATAGAATTGTTTGTTAGGAGTTGACTTATGTTTGTTTGTTTGTTCTGCTGAGTTTTGCTGCTTTAAATATATAATATACTGACTAGTTCTACCCAAACTAACACACATCAAAATAACTATCCATTGTCAGGCTAAGAACAAGCGTAAAATCAAAAAGTATTTTAAGTAATTCTATTTTACTTAAATTTGTAGGCAAAATACTTCATTAAGGCTGTAGGCAATGCAAAAACCATAAAAAACCTTGACTACTTTCTAGTAGCCTCCAGTAACATTGTACAAGCTGTTAAATAGAGGTTTTCAGATGTAAGCATAAGTTCACTAATTTAAAAAAAAAACTCTCTGTCCTAGTGAATGTACTAGATGCTGAAGATAGCAAGACGAATATGAAATTATCTTTTACGTTAAGGAGTTCTTCATCATGTGCTACAAGAGAGAAAAGAGAATCACCAATAAAAATGCAACAATGTAAATATCAAAATAAGCTTTAATAGAAGTAAATGGATAATTCAGATAGAGAACTTAAACCATTAAACTTGTTTTTTTTTTCTGGAATTAAATGAGCAGACGTATAAATTAACTGTTAGTAAAATAAACCTTACAAGTATAGCTAAGAAATTCACCAGTGATCCTTAGGAGAACAAGGAAAAGGAAAGTGTGAACTCTGAATCAAATGAGAGAACAGTATCAAAGAATCTATCTGAGTTTTTGTTGGTTGCAAAAACATGGAATAATTACCACCAAAATAATGAAAAGGTCAGAACATGTTACAATAAATGAAGTGAGCTTGTGCCTGTTGCCAACATCTCTCACTTTAATTGGCATTTGTTTTTAAAGAAATACTACTATGACATTTACACTTCAATTATGTATGATAAGAATACTAACCAAGCTTCACAACAAACAAAAGAGATGAAAAATTAAAATTCCACACTTGGAATAGAAACAAAAATAACAAAAAGTTTACATTTAAAATCAAGTCTGGGTTATGCCTACATACTCAAAAGCACTAGATCTACCATACACTCAAGCGTCTGAGTTCTTCACATATATTAATAAGTTTTTTATTAACATAACTAATAACTTTTCAGAGTTCAAGGAACTTTATTGGCTTGCTGAACTGAACAATAGAAATGTAATTTGTTATTTTTTAAAATTTTTATTTGAGTATAGTTGATTTACAATGTTGTGTTAGTTTCAGATGTACAGCACAGTGAATCAGTTATACGTATACATATATCCACTCTTTTTTCAGATTCTTTCCTATATTTCCATTAATATAAGCCATTACAAAGCATTGAGCAGAGTTCCCTGTGCTATATAGTAGGTTCTTATTAGTTATCTATTTTATATACAGTAGTGTGTCTATGTCAATCCCAGTCTCCCAATTTATCCCTCACCCCCTTATCACCTGGTAATTGATATATTTAGCTGTATGCCAATATGGACAATGTGTAACTGACATCTCTCATATCTAAAGCAGAATTCATGTTGTTCATTTGTATAACAAATCTTCAAAGGCTTTGCACTGCCTGTTTCACTTTCCACTAACTTTTAACCTGCCCCAAATTTTGGACTTAACTTACCAGGCTTCTTACTTATTTCTCCCTTGTATATATTTAACTATCTTTAGATCATTGACTTAAATGTCTGACAAACTGACAGTTGCTTTTCTCCCTGGGCCAGAATACAGACTGGCTCATTTATATCCAACTTGAGGGAATTATTTACAAAAATGTACAGAAATCAATCAAAGAATTCCACTCCCTTTACACCTTACTAAACTCAATGCCAAATATTGTAATGGTGTCTCCAACTATACACCAAAAATATGAATCTTTGAGGACCTCAGGAGATCTAAACACTGCACTTTTTTTTTTTTTTTTTTTTGCGGTATGCAGGCCTCTCACTGCTGTGGCCTCTCCCGTTGCGAAGCACAGGCTCCGGACGTGCAGGCTCAGCTGCCATGGCTCACTGGCCCAGCTGCTTCACAGCATGTGGGATCTTCCCGGACCGGGGTACGAACCCGTGTCCCCTGCATCGGCAGGTGGACTCTCAACCACTGCGCCACCAAGGAAGCCCAACATTGCATTTTTGATGATGGGCTCAAATGCACAGAGTTGTAACACCCAGCCTACAGCAACTGCCACAAAAGGGCAGGCGTGGTGAGTATTTTGCTCCTTGAACTGCTGTGATTGCTCATAGATATCCAACCAAATTGTCATAGTAGTTGAGACAGCACAAGCTCATGTTTTTATTTATTTGTATAAGACCACAGAAACAAAGGAAGCATGGAACAGTATTTAATAGGGCAATAATGTGGGTTACATAATCTTCTCCCTGGTTACAGTCCCAGTAAATTGCTTGAAAGTGGCATTCAAGTAGTTGGTCATAAATGTGAGTTTATGACCAAACGGAGGATCTATGTCCCTAACCCTTAACTTGTTCAAGGATCAGCTATATCTAAATCTCTCTCTCTCTCTCTCTCTCTCTATATATATATATATATATATATATATAAATTTGTATTTCCCATGGGTAAGAGACATTAAAATCATTAAAGTATACTTCCAATTGCTGAATATAATGTATAATTTTGTTTTTATTTTGGAATATATTCTTTATTCCAGTAGTTAGTTAATACTCTACATAGTTATAAATTTATAGATCTTTGCAGAGAGTCTCTTAAACTACAACTAATTCAAAACTTTTACTGTAAAAATAAGGAAAATGAAGGCTAGAGGAATTAAATGACTTTTCCAAGGTAAAGTTCTATTTGAAGTTCTTATTTCAGCAACATGTGGGCTGAAAAAGTACAGATATTTTCTCCTGCTAGAAACACAAAGTTGATAAAATAAGAGAGCAATAAATTAAAAATATATATAGCCATCCAGAAAACAAAGGAAGATAACTCAATGAAGACGTAATAGAAAAGGTACAAAATTCATAAAAGTAAGCTCAGGAGCTGATAATATGATGAAGTAGGGGAATGTTGTAGCTGAATATAGAAGATCAGTCAGAAACATTAGTTATATGTTTGGACCTTCAAAATTACACAGTATTTCTGCTTAACTAGAAATCTAGAATTACTCTCCCCTCCATTGAAGAGTGTGAGGAAAAACTCTGCTCTTAAGCCATTGAATCTACAAGAATTTGCTTTGGATTCTAGATGGAAAAGGAAAAAAATGAAGTATCTAATGAGAACAACAAAAAAGATAGGTTTGCACATTTATGTATCAATTCTAGATTTATATTGTTCTGAGAAAGTGGAAATTCCAAGCCACAAAACAAATGTAAAGATAACACTGGATCAAAAAGAAATGTTCAAAGCTACTATGTAGGAATAATTCCACAACCTATGGTTGATGGAAACTTCCTAGAAAAAAAACTCAGGAAAAAAAAAATGAACTCAAAATCAAACAACAAAAAAATGAGGAAATAATGTACATGAAACTGGGATAACAGATGTAACATAAAATAGAGCACAAAATAAATTTACATTACAAGAGAATCTGGAAAAAAATGAAAAATAATTCCAAAAGTAAAAGCAAGACTGGAAGAAAGTGGACAAAAGGGGTAAAAAGACAAGAAAAATTATTTAAAATATACTAGAATATTTACTAAATACATGGTCTTTGATATCATGAACTCAACAGGTGAGTTAAAGATAAGATTAGACTTAGCTGAACACAGAATTGATGAACTGATAGGAAAAAATTACCCATGTAGGTGTACAAAGTTACAAAGATTTCTTTTGTTTTGAAACATAGAAAAAATATTAAAAGACATGGAAGACACACTTAAAAGGGTATCCCCAAACTAATTTCATAGAGAGAGATACAAAAGAATTGGCAAATGTAAACATTTGAAAATAAAATTTAACCAATTAAAAATACTCCAGAAATCATGAAAGACATGACTGTTCATACCAAAGAATCACAAATCACACCAAGTACACAGGAGGATAAATAATATTCTTTTTTATACAAACTTTATTGAAATATGAAATACCCAAGTCACTAAAAATCATTAACCTACTGAGAAAAGTTTATCTGTTAAAAACAAACATCATAAAAATTTGAATGGAAGGAGGTGTCTTATCAAAAATAATAGAGTCCAGGAAATAATGATATTTTTAAGTGCTGAGAGAAAATGTTTGTCTTAGCTCTGTGTCCAGTTAAAATCTTGTTGTGAAAACAAAATAAAATAGAAAAAAGTCTGAATTTTCAACTCATAATTTTATTAAAATAATTGCTAAAGGATGGAAGGATGGTGTAAAACAGCAATGTTAAGAAAAAGATCAGCAAATATTTAGATAACTCTAAGTAGGCATTGATGATAACCTAAATAATAATATATAAATTGGAAAATATCAAAATAAGTTGTAAGCAAAACTCTAAACAAATCAACAATTAAGGAAGGTAAATTGATTAAACCAATGTACAAATCTCACATTATTGTTCAGGTAAGAAGAGATATTGAATAAAGTTTGTCTTTGTTAAACATTTAAACATGAGTAATAAAACATGAACTATAATACATATATCTAATGGAGGTATAAAAAAATCTTGAGTAAATCAATTCATTCTTGAATGTGTCTGTGTGTGTGTGTATGTATATATATATATGAGTATATATGCTTATAAGTATAAATTAAAGAAAAAACATGGAAAATATAAAACAAATTAACATGGAGGAAAATATTAAAATTTGTCAATAAGAATAATAAAAACTGATACATTACCATGCCATTTCAAAGACAAAGAAAATTAAAAAAGAAAATTAGCTTTAATAATAACAAAAGTTTCATCTAAACATGATGAAAGAGAAAGATTAAAGCAATAAAAGGAAACATTATCATCATACATATTATTATCATATATAAAGTTCTAAAAATTACTAAGAACTCACCTAGATACACCTGATGGTTTTAAGAGACTGTATCAGTAGTCAACAATTTACACACAAGATCCAAGTAAAAAATTCAGTCTTATTTCTTCCTTAAATAAATAATTTCTATATTATATAAACTATACAAGAAAACAGAGAATAAAGGAACACTTTGTGTCTAAATTAAAGTCAATCTTTTCAAAATATATAACAGTAATGAGCAAATGGAATTAGAAATTTTAAAATATAATACTTTTTACATTAGCAGCCCCCAAAATAAAATATTTAGGTTTAAATCTAACAAAATATATATAAAATCTATGTAAGACAAACTACAGTTTGTAGAGATGGTCCAAATTCGCAGACAGTAAGAGCCAATATTCTCAAAATGTTAATTCTTCTCAACATGATCTATAGATTCAATGCAATCCCAGTCAAAATCCCAGCAAGTTATTTTGTGGATATTGGCAAACTGATTCTAAAGTTGCAGTGGAGAGGTAAAGGATTCAGTATAATCAACACAATATTGAAAGAGAAGAACACAGTTGGAGGACTGACACTGCCTGACTTCAAGACTTACTATAAAGCTAAAGTAATCAAGACAATGTAATATTGGCAAAAGAATAAACAAATAGATCAATGGAATAAAATAGGGAGCCCAGAAATAGATTCACACAAATATAGTCAACTGATCTTTGACAAAGGAGCAAAGGCAATACATTAGAGCAAAGACTGTCTTTTCAACAAATTGTTCTGGAACAAATGGACATCCATATGCAGAAAAGTGAAGTTAGAGACCTAACAGGCTGCACAAAGATCAATTAAAAGTGGATCACAGACTTAAATATAAAATACCAAAGTATAACACTCTTAAAAGATAACATGGGAGAAAATCTAGATGACCTTACATAAGATGATGACGTTTTAGATATAACAACAAAGGAACCATCTATAAAAGAAATAACTGATAAGCTGGACTTCATTAAAATTAAAACTTCTGCTCTGCAAAAGACATTATAAAGAGGTGGAAGACAAGCCACAGACTGGGAGAAAATATTTGCAAAAAACATATCTGAGAAAAGTCTGTTATGCAAAATATATGAAGAATTTTCAAAACTCAACAATAAGATAATGAACAACCTGATTAAAAAATCAACCAAAAATCTGTACATACACCTTGCCAAAGAAGATATCCAGATGGTAAATAAGCATATAAAAAGATGCTTCATATCATATTTCATTAAGGAAATTACAAATTAATACTGCAGTGAGATACCACTGCATACCTATTAGAATGGAAAAATCCCAAACTCTGACAACACCAAATGTTAGTGAGACCTGGGTCTCCTGAATACCCTTTGGATTTCATCCTGGGGGAAATAACCTGTTCATTTGCTAGAACATAAGCTACTTCTTAGGACCTTAAAGATCACGACTCTCTAGTCTTTTCAATTTAACTTTTAACTGTCCAAAGCACAGGGATTTTATATAAGAGCAATGCTAATAAATTAATGGAATTGCCTACCCTACACAGCCTACTACTAGCCATAATTCAACCTTTATGCACTATGCTAATCTGATCCATATGTAGTTGGCCACTACCTCTGATTAAAAAAAAAAAATCTATTCACCACCCTGGGATTAATTTCCATTTGGATTGCTATCCATAGTTTTTGCTACATCAATTCCTGTACTTTGGCATTCTATGATGCCCTGTTTCCAAGCCATAGGTTTTCCACCACTAGTAATCTGAAATTACAGAGAATAATATCAAGGCAAATGATCTGCCTTGAAAGAAATGTTAAAAAATCTTTAGAGAGAAGGAAAATAATGTAGGTCAGAAACTTGGAAGTATAAAGTAAAGAAGTGCATCAAAGAAGGAATAAGTGGAGGTAAAATAACAAAATGTATTTTTCTTACTGTTATTGAATAAACAGATAATTTGTTCAAAATAATAATACCAACAGTGTATTTTATTATATACATATTTTTATTATACATGTTTATTTTATATATGTTTATGTATGCTTAAATATAAGTAAGATGAATGACAACAGTGATACAAAGGGCAAGAGAGGGGAATTAAATTCATTTTGTTATTATAAGATATTCACACCAGCCATAAAGTAGTATAGTGTTATTTGAAAGTGGACTTAGATTTTCACAAATGTACATGGCAAACACTAAAGAAAAGTAAAAGAAGAAGTATAACCAATATGCTAAGAAAGGAGAGAAAGTGGAATCATATAAAATGCTCAATTAAAACCGCAAGAGGCAGAAGAAAAGTGGAAGACAAAAATAGGAACAAAGAACAAGGGTAACAAATAGGAAATAGTAATGACTATGATAGATATTAATCCAACTATAAACAATAATCACTTTGAATATTAATGGTCTAAATGCACCAATTAAAAGACAGAAATTGTCAGATTGGATCAAAAAACAAGACCCAACTATATGTTGTCTACAAAAAACTACTTTAAGTATAAAGACACATGAAGATTAAAAGTAAATGAATGGATAAAAATATTCCACACTAACAAAAATCTAAAGAAAGCATGAGAAGCTATAATAATTTTAGATACAGAAGACTTCAAAACAAAGAAAGTTATCAGGGATAAAGAAGGACACTGCATAATGATAAAGGGATTATTGTCCGAGAAGACGTAACAATCCTTAAATGTGTGTGCACATAACAACAAACCATGTGAGGAAAAATTTAATACAACATCAAGGAGAAATAGATGAATCCACTATCATAGTTGATGACTTCAGCATTGCTCTATCAGGGAATGGACACATCCAGAGAGCAGAAAATCAGTAAGGACATAGTTGAACTTAACAGCTCTATCAATCAACTGGATATAATGGACACCTATAGAATATTTCATCCAACCAGAGCAGAACACACATTCTTCTCAAGCTCACAAGGAACATTCATCAAAATAGATCACATTATGGACCAAAAAACACACCTTTACAAGTTAAAAAAAAAAGAGGAAAGAATTCATACAATATCTGTTCTCAGACTACAGGGGATTAAACAAGAAATCAATGTCAGACAGATAACTAGAAAATCCCAAGATATATGGAGATAAAAAACACACATCTAGATAACACATGGGTCAAAGAAAAAAAATCTCAAAATATTTTGAACTAAATAAAAATGAAAACACAACATACCAAAATTTGGGGGATACAGCTAAAAGTAGTACTTAGTGGGAAATTTATATCAGTGGGTGATATATTAGAAAAGAGGAAAGATCTAAAATCAATAATCTAAGTTCTTATGTTGGAAACCAGAAAAAGAACAGCAAATTAAATCCAAAGTAAGCAAAAGAAAATAAATAATAATTATTAAAACAGAAAGAAATGGAAATGGAAATAGGGTATCAAAAGAGAAAATTGTGAAAATAAAATCTGGTTCTTTGAAAAGATCAGTAACATTGATAAGCCTCTAAGAAAAAAAAAAGAGGACACAAATTGCTAATATCAGAAATGAAAGAGGGAATATCATTACAAGTCTTATGGACATTAAAGGATAATAAAGAAATACTATGAACAACTGTGCCCACAAATTTGATAACCTAAATGAAATTGAAATATTCCTTAAAAGACCCAATTTTCCAAAACTCCCACAGGAAGAACTAGGCAATCTGACTAGGCCTATATTTGTTAAAGAGCTGCATCAATAATTAATAATCTTCTAAGAAGAAAGCACCAGGCCCAGATGGGTTCACTCTTGAATTCTACCAAACAGTTAAGGAAGAAGTTATACCAACTCCCTAACAATCTTTTCAGAGAATAGAAGTAGAGGGAATACTTCCTAACTAGTTATATGAGTCTTGAATTACCCAAATGCCAAAATGAGACAAAAATTACAAGAGAAGAAAACTACAGACCAATTA
The DNA here is from genome assembly GCF_000442215.2 of Lipotes vexillifer. Taxonomy (NCBI): domain Eukaryota; kingdom Metazoa; phylum Chordata; class Mammalia; order Artiodactyla; family Lipotidae; genus Lipotes; species Lipotes vexillifer. Next base: position 473,179 of record NW_006792400.1, read on the forward strand.
TCTCACATAAGCATAGATGCAAAAATCCTCAACAAAACATTAGCATATCAATTTCGACATTGTATGAAAATAATTATATACCATGACCAAGTGGAATTTATTCCATGTATGTAAGGCTGGTTCAACATTCAAAAATCAATTAATGTAATTCACTGTATCAATCAACTAAAGAAAAATCACATGATCTTATCAAGAGATGCAGAAAAAGCATTTGGCCAAATCCAACACTCATGATAAAATCTCTCAGTAAAATAGGAATAGAAGAGAACTTCCTCAACTAGGTAAAAAAAGAAGTCTAAAAACTTCTATAGTTAACATTATACTCAATGGTGAGGTACTTGAAGCTTTCTCTCTAAGATCAGGTACAAGATAAGAATGTCCCTTCTCATCACTCTTTTTCAACATTGTACTGGAAGTTTTAGTTAATGCAACAAGGCAAGAAAAGTAAATAAAAGGCATACAGATTGGGAAGGAAGAAGTAAAAGTGTCTTTGTTCAGAGATGACATGATTGTCTATGTAGAAAATCCAAAAGAATAAACAACAGCAAAATACCTCCTGGAACTATTAAGTGTTTATATCAAAGTTGTAAGATACAAGATTAATATACAAAAGTCAATTGCTTTCCTATATAATAGAAATAAACAAGAGAAATTTGAAATTAAAAACACAATACTATATACACTAGCACTCTCCAAAATAAAAATACTTTCCCATTACAATGTCAAGAGAATGAGAAGACAAGCCACAGACTAGGAGAAAATACTTGCAAAAGATATATCTGATAAAGAACTGATGCAAAATGTACAAAGAACTCTTAAAATTCAACAGTAGAAAATAAACAACCTCATCAAAATATTGGCCAAAACCCTAACAGACACTGTAGCATGGAGGATATACAGATGGCAAATAAGCATATTAAATGCTCAACATCATATCTCATTAGAGAAATGCAAATTAAAACAAGATAGCACCACACACCTCTCAGAATGACCAAAATTTGGAACACTGCCAATATCCAGTGCTTGTACAGATAAGGAGCAACAGAAATTCAGACATTGCTGGTGGAAATGCAAAATACTACAAGCCTCTTTGGAAGAGAGTTTGGCAGTTTCTTATAAATGAAACAACTCTTAACATATGATCCAGCAATCACACTCCTTGGTATTTACCCTAGAGAGGTGAAAACTTATGTCCACACAAAAACGTGCACATGGATGTTTATAGCAGTTTTGTTCATATCCCAAAACATAGAAGCCACAAAGATGTCCTTCAATAGATTAATGGGTAAATGAACTCTTGTATATCTAGACAATGGAATGTTATTCAGTACTAAGGAGAAATGAGCTCTTAAGCCATAAAAATACATGGGGAAAATTTAAATGTTTATTACTAAGTGAAACAAGCCAATCTGAAAAGATGACCTGCTGTAGGATTTCAACTTTTAACTTTCTTGGAAAAGGCAAATCCATGGAGACAGAAAAAAGATTGGTGATTTCCAGGGGTTGGGTATGGGGAGGGATAAATAGGTAGAAAACAGAAGACTTTTAAAGCAGTGAAAATACTCTGTATCTGACAGTGATGAATACATGTCATTATCCATTTGTCCAAACCCATAGAATGTATAACAACAAGAGTGAACCTTAAAGTAAATTATAAACTTTGGGTGATTATGATATGTCAATGTAAGTTCATATATGGTTAACAAATATACCACTTGGTAGGAGATGTTGATATTGGGAGAGGCTATGCATGTGTTGGGGCAAAAGGTATATGGGAAATCACTAGACCTTCCCTTCAATATGCTGTGAATCCAAGACTGCACCACTGCTCTGTAAAAATAAAGTCTTGTGACAAAACAATAAGAAACAATAAGAAAACTGCAGGTCAAATCTGTTAAGTCACTGGGCCAAGGTTACAGACAGCTGTCTATGGATTTAGAATTGAGCCCATATATTCATGTTCCAAACACAAAATGGCTTTCCTTAGAACTTCATATATTTTTCTAAAGTTTATATGGAAGTAGCTTTTTCTCTACTGATTCCCTTTTAATTCTTTTCTCCAGAGGTTTATTGTCTAATTCCGTTACAGTAGTTATTTTGTTATTGGATTTATGAGACACCCAAAATGTTGTGCTATTTTATTTTTGTTATAATTGTCAGGCTATAGATGTCAAATTAACAGGAAAAAACAAAAACAAAAACAAAAAAACAAGCAAACAAACAATAACTTCTTACCAGTTTAAAAATTCTGTTTCTGATCTTTTATTCAAAACTAAGGAAGAAAGATATTTTAGAGACATATCTCATAAATAAAATTATATCATCTGCTGGTTTAAATTTTTAAAGTGAAATTTAGGCTCTTTTTCATTTCAGTTTGGATAAATATTTTAAACGTGTTATTTTGTTCAAAAAGTTCTCACAATATGAAATGTTAAAAATTGGATTAGATAAAATAGTGAAATATAAAATTCTGGTGGAAAATAAAATAAAAGCTATACCTTTCATAATTTTTGCTTTGTGAGGACATAATATTAACTAGCTTAGCATAAAAGCAAATTGAACTGTGTGTATGCACTGACTTGAATTTCAGATATTCATGAAAATAAGCATCAGTTCATCATCATAGTTTTTTTTTGTTATTATTATTTTAAAGAAAGATTATATCTGGCACTTGTATCTTGGTTTCTAAAGAGCGTTTTCCAATAAAAGGAACCAGGCCTCCTTGGAGAAATGGCTGATTCTAGGGCTGATGCTAGAAATATACAAAAAGAGTCTTGGGAATGGTCTTTGAAAAGGTCTTTGAAATGATAGTGAGCTAAAAGGACTAACAAATAGTGTCCTGATATTTCCACCAAAGAATGTCCCTCTGAAGAGCTTATCACTAAAAATGATTTACTAAAGGAAACTGATGAAAATTTTCAGCCAGAAAGTAAAAAAGTGCTCAAAGAAACAAAATTTTGGGAACATATTAAAGGGACACAAGAGCCTGTCAGAAAGAGGTCCCAATGGGTAAAGCTAGAACACTTTGAGCAACAAAATAAATAACATAGTATTGTAATACCCAAGCATAAAAGAAACATAATGAGACCATATTATATAAATGACTGAATAACTAAATCAGTGGGGGAGAACGAGGCAAAACTGAAGTTACCCCCTCCCTTCTTTCCCCAGAGTATAGCACTTAATATGCAACACAGACTAAAAATTAGAAAAGAATGGATGTAGGCACACTATTCTCTGATGCTTAGGGGCTCATGAAAGTGTTATAATCAGGGGTGGAGATAGGCACAGCAAAAGGGGTTCATATTAGATACTGAACACTTACACCTACCTAAAAGGAAATTTCAAAAGACTGGGAAAATCAAACTGGAGAAAATTCATCAGATAACTAACTTGAATAGATGAGTATTAGAATATGAAGGTGATAAAGTACCCGATTTTCACATAAACATTGAGGAGGGCTAAGGACACTCAGCCAAATGCTGAACAGACCTCCTGCCATTCAAGGATGAATAAACAGAAGACAAGGCTGCACTAGGTCTTTGAAATGATAGTGATGAAAATCTGAGAGCTATATGCCTGATATCCTGAAAAATATTGCAGTAGAATATGATCAAGTAACTTGGAGAAACTATGAGGAGAGAGCAAAGAGTTGACATTACAGAATCTGTTTTGAAGGAATTAAGAAAAAAATTAAGGGGAAATTAAAATACAGTAATCTTTTATTATCTTTATCCACAACAGCAAAAGATAGAAGTAGAAGAGAAGAAAAACTTTTCAAAAAGTAAATGAAAACTTAGACTCTTCTAGAGTGTGAAGCAAAACAGGGGCTAAATAAGTGGACATATAATAAAACATTAGTTAAGAAAGACAATTGGAAGAGAAGCATTATTCAAAACTATAATTGAACCATATTTTTTCCTGAGCTGATGAAAAGACTGTGTCCAGATTTTTAAAAATCCTAGACTATCATTAAATATGACTGCAACAGTAACAACATCAATCTACATCCTGAAGGTTTTTTTTTTTTAAGGGAAAAGAAAAAAATAATTTTTCAAGCATTGGTTAGTAACACATAATACCTACAAAGGAATCACATTCATAATAATAATAAAAAAACTACAAATGTATGAAGCAGTATCTCTAGAATTTTGACAGAAGATAAAAGAAGTCTATATACAGGTATTCATGTAGAATATGGGAGAAAGAGTCATAAAATAAATTATATTTCCTGAATATGTTACTAGAAAATAGTCTCCTGGTAGCTGAGGTATGCATAAAAAAATTAAGAATGAAAAATTCTTGGAATAAAGAGCTGGCAATGATTTTGAAAATAATTAAATGCAAATTTCATGAAAGATAATTTTTAAGTTAATGGGTCAAAACAATTTAGTTTTAGTTCTACTGATAAAATAGCATTGAGACATGAGGTAAATCATTCATATTTCTTGTCTTCACTTTCTCCATTTGTAAAACAACGCCAGGTCTCAGTAATGACAGAGTACTTATTTAATATCTTAAAGCCACAGGAACATGTTGACTCTTTTCTCTTTCCCACACTACTCTTCCCAGGACAGTTAACTAGACAGTAACCCTTCTTCAAAATTGTCACTCCAGGGCTGCAGACTGTCGCTGTGGTTGATCCGAAGTTTTCTAGTCAGGCAAGAATACTTCCATTCATTTCATTTGTATTCAAATGACAGAACACAGAATAAAAGCTATGAAGTTTTCTTGATTTTCTGCAAATGAGTGTTCCTTCTGCAAAGTCTTTTAAAACAGCTTTTCTAAGCTGAAAACCATATGATGCATTCATTGCCTTCGATGACTGCCTTCCGCCTCACCACCAGCACTTCCTTAGTCTGCTGCTTTCTGAATGCAATGAAAAGAAGATTTAAAAAAATCCTTGCTATTTTCATGCCTGTGTTCATCTGATGTTGAGAGCCTCCTTTCAAAAAATATTCTTTAATAAATCAATTTAGGGAACATATGTCCATTCTTGTATAATCGGTGGGGAGAAAAGCAAATTCAACAAGGAAAATCATGTGAATTCAACTTATGGCATTCTGACACAAAAGTCTTTACTGTACAGAAGGATAATGTAAAATCTAGGGTGTTGACTGAGGCTCCATAGCTGCGAAAAGACTTAATGAAACCTCCATCAGTTTCAAGATCTTCAGAGAATCAAATGGGGGATTTAAGAAAAAAAGGAATACGTTATCTTCTAGAATGTTTCAAGTAGGTATAAACAACTTTTAAATGAAGAACCCAAAAGCATTCAGAGGCGATCAGGGAATTGGTAAATCATGTTTTTTTCCTACACATCTTTATTACTTTCTGGAATCAGTGCTAAGTAGTATCAGTTTTGACTTTGTATAGCTATATGTTTCCAATATTAATAACAAATATTTTCTTGAATGTTATTCTGTGTGCTGGGAATTTTTAAAGCATCTTCATGTATTAACTTATTTAATAATTTCATTTATCCTCTGAAGTAGATATTCCTCTTATCAGACCTTTTTTGACAGAGTTCTATAAATTAAGTCATGCCCAGGGCCCCATAGAGTTAGTACCTAGTTAAACCTGAAGGTGGAAACTGGCTCTGGAATTCTATTAACACAACACTTCACTGCCATCCTGTAATATAATAGGGGATGCTATATAAAGGTTTAATTTCCCAACTTCATTTTCCTTATTAATTTTATCTGGAAACGAAGACTGGATGCCAAGATATCTAATTTTATAAATCTAGTTATTGCTAGAATTTTGAGACTTTAATTTCATCATTGCAATCCTTATCTTTCAATATCAGACTCCACTGACTTTTTAAAACAAATGCATCAGGCTTTCCCAAAATTCCAACAAAGGAGTCTATATGGCATTGTTTCAGTTCCTATTTTAACTTGAAGAACCTTCTCTAACTTCGGATCCTGTGCAATATAGGAGAATATCTTCAAATTCCTCCTGCAAGAACCCACTCGATGGCATCAGTCGTGATTTCCCAATGGAGCAGTACATCTACGAAGGGAAAAATGATTGTATTTATATCACAAATCTGAAGAGGAACTGGGAGAAGCTTCTATTTGCAAATGAGCCCATTGTTGCCATTAAATGCCCTGCTATGCTACTAATCTGTCCTTCAAGGATAATATACTGTGTTGAAATTTGCTGCCCCTGCTAGAACCATACCCTAGGCATGATTGCTAGTCCATTTACTCAAAGGAACTGCACTCCTCAGATCTAGACACCTTTTCAGAATGCTCATTTGTTGGTGATTATTGTCCCAGGCTGGTTTACAGCCTCTCAGAGGAGCAGTTTATGGTAACCTGCCATCATGGCTGAGTAGCCCAGACTCCACTGGGCATTACATAGACAATGCTCTTCCATGAATCAAACAGGAGTTCATTGTGGGTCTGTGTGGTACATTGGTACATATGGTATATTGGCTCATATGTTTCCCCAGCACCTTTTCTTTAGAGCATACATAGGAAGTCATTCCTGATCTGATTGGAAGTAATTGAAAAGAAGAGCAGAACACTTTGAACAGGTAATGATCAAGAGGAGTTTAAGGATAAATGGATCTGAGCTTAATGAATTTCAGGTGCTAGACCCATCTGAAAGTGTACAGGTGCCCTCTGGGTCTATTAAGAAATTGTTTTGTTGAATATCAGCATGCTTCTCTCCACTACACTTCCTAGGCTACTGAATGGATAGGAATAACTTCCTTCCAAAGCCTTTGAAGCATATGTCATAACAAGATTTACCAAAGATAAAAATCATCTTCATTCAAAAAATACACAACAGGTAAAGTGTTAATTATGTATTAGTTAAGAGCTTACATTTCAGCAGTGTGTATTTCTTTTACTTTAATATTTACCAATGCTTCCTAATTTAATTCAAGCTCCATTCATATGACAGTTGATCTAAACACAAAAAGTATTTTAAAAAGGCAGCAAAGGATGAATGTTGCCAACTATCATTTTGTAAAGAAAAATAAAAATGAGATGTGCAGGTTTCTTATTTGTAATAATGAAAATATCAATAAAGCCACAAACTAAACAGCATGGAGAAAAAAACCCTTGGAATCTCCATGTGGGTATTATCTGCCTAAAGAGGCAAGGAAAATGGTCATATGTTGTTTGTTAAAAATGCAACTTATGAGATTCAGTAGAAATCCAGAAATAAGGGTAAAAGAAATGAAACTCTAGATAAACAGTGTTCTAACAAATATCATCGTTACATAAAACTTAGAACTTCTATTACACTTACCTACCACTCTTCGCCCTATCTTATTCTTTGACTACAGCAAGCTCTGTATCTAAACTTTCTCCATGAAAGAAACTAAAAATATAGATTCAGGTGATTAGTTTTCATTTAGGACCAAAGTATAATGGTTTCTCTATCTGACCAAATGATATTGAGGTCTGGGTCCTATGAGCACTTATGAGGCAGCTGCACTGCTGCCCTATGTTTGTGTTCCTAAGTCCAATACACTTTCTTTGTCGGTTTCTCATTTCTTACTAAGAGAACAGGACTGGCAGGATTACAATCAAAATGATCCCATGCTCAAACTTTGATCAGCTCTTTATAAGGTTTAGGTTGGTGCTGTTCAATGGTAGCCATTCACCACATGTAGTTATTTATATTTAAATTAAAGTTAAATAAAATTAAAAATCAGTTCCACCATCATACTAACCACATTTAAAGTGTTCAGTAGTTATATGTGGCTAGTGTCTTACTGTATTAGGTAGCATAGATATAGAACATAGCCACCACTGCAGAAGGTTCTATTGGATAATGTTGGTTTTGGGGACAAACTGGTGTATTCAGTAAGGCAATATTTATTTACTGTGAGCGTTCTAATTTTCTTTTACTCTCACTACAAAAAGACTGGATAGTTAGTCTATATAAGATTAACTTTGTCTAACCCTTTTTTCCTAAGTCAATAATCTTTTATTCTTTGTATGATTTCCTTTATTGAAGAGTTTACACTGCTACTTACGGAGTCACGTATGTCCTTACGTACCTCTTCATTAGTGCCATCACAGAGAATAACATGCTACTGTAAATAACACTGCCACTTTCTCACTATGATATAGGTTAAAAGAAAACATGATTTCATAGCTAGCAAAGTGAACTATTGATCCAGGTTGTCATGCAAAATCAAGTTATTTATGTCCTTAAGCTACTAGATTTTCCTCATCTTATTTCAGCATCTTATTTGGGAGCTTTCTGACTAAGCCAAGACAGTACCCTTCAAATATATCTAAAAGCAGTTTTGGGGTCCTTTCCTGAATGTAGAACACAGTTACTCAAAAGCTAACGAGATTCTAGCTATTCACCTGTATATTTATTATGCTCTGTGTGGAGTGAGTAAACATCCTGGGACTCAGAATCTGCCCCTTCTCTTTGTTCTATTCAATTGAATACATTATTTTTGACTCACTACCAACTCTAGACTATATAGTATATACATACATACACACACACACACACACACACACATATATATATATATATATATATACTTTCTCTTAACTATTGATACCTCCTGAGGTTCTTAGACCTATAGAGACAAAGATAATGAAAGCTCTATACTTGATATTCTATACTTGATACCTTGATTCCCTTCTTTATTCAAAAATAGTCTTTTATGTGGGGGTGAGTTGTATGGGTGTATATACAAGTCATATACATAAACCAGTGCTCGCCTGCAAGATTCCAAGCTCTAAGGGGCAAATGTACGGCCATTAGGCAGACTTGATTGCCTTAAACAAGAGTCATTAATGTGCTTCATTCTCCTAGAACCCCAGCTTCTAGCACATGCTTGACCATGAGCCATGCCAGATAAATACTGAATTAGTGAACAAGCAAAGATGTTCTTAGCCTTGATATCCATTTATAGAACGCCTCCTCCCAACTCCAGCCTCTTCGTGAAACTTAGAAAATGTTTCAGGTCACTATTTTTCCATTCTGCACTTTAGATCCCTCATTAAAGCAAACATTGCTGCCAATCCTAAATCATGAAAAATCTCAACCAAGCTTCATCCTCCTGACGAACTTTTGTTCTCCCCAGGGAAAATGGTCATTCTAATTTTTGTGCACTTATCCCCTCTTCCATATCACACTTCTCTATTAGCCATTATCATGCTGTAATTAAACATTTTCATTACATGTCCCATACCCACAATTGGCACATCCAGAGAAGAGACTGAATGAAAGATAATTGACTTTTTATTTGGTGCCTACTACATCCCAGTCACCTTGTTTACATACACAACATAATTCCATCTTCTCCCCACTGTCTAGGTAAGTTGTAATTATCCATAATGTTTCAGAGAAGGAATTTCAGATACAAAGAGATTGTCTCTTGCTCAAATAAGAACTGGTGGACTCATGATTCATACATGAAACTTCTGTCTCTAAAGGTCACTTTTTGCATTCCTAAGATCCTGCAAAGTCCCTAATAGGGAACTTATATTTAATAAATAAATATGGCAAAAATGAACAAACAAAAGCAATCTGATAGAAATCATTTACTTCTTACACCAAATAGTAGCCAACCATATATATATATATATATATATATATATATATATAAACCAATTTTACTTAT
>NW_006792401.1:0-273 GCF_000442215.2 Lipotes vexillifer
AAAAAAAAAATGATTGGTGTATTTTACTCTGTGTAAAGTTGACATTCAGAGAAAAGCGCTGTAAACAAATACGGCTCACTAGTTAACGCCACGCTTGCTGAAATACTGAAGGAGACATGTACTGATGTCTGCAATTTACCACAAAATGCATCAAGGGGTAAGACGGATTGGGGCTTTCCTGGTGGCGCAGTCGTTAAGAATCCACCTGCCAATGCAGAGGACACGGGTTCGAGCCCTGGTCTGGGAACATCCCACATGCCGCGGAGCAACTAA
>NW_006792403.1:0-201 GCF_000442215.2 Lipotes vexillifer
TCCGGGGAAAAGTCTGCACCTGCTGAGGAGGCAAGAGACTTTTTCTTCCCTCTTTGCTTCCTGGTGCGCGAGGAGAGGGGTTTTAAGAGCGCTGCTTAAAGGAATTCCAAAAACGGGCGCGAGCCGCAGCTAAAAGCTCGGACCTCAGAGACGGGCGCGAGCCGCGGCTGAAAGCTCGGACCCCAGAGACGGGCACGAGCC
>NW_006792404.1:0-4923 GCF_000442215.2 Lipotes vexillifer
TTTTTTTTTTTTTTTTGAGGAGGGTGTGTATCACTATGAGCTTCCCTCTAAGAAGTGCCTTTGCTGCATCCCGTAGATTTTGTATGTTTGTGTTTTCATTTTCGTTTGTCTTAAGGTATTTTTTAATTTTCTTTTTGATTTCCTCATTGACCCATTGATTTTTTAGTAGTATGATGTTTATTCTCCATGTAATATTTTTTTCTCATTTCTTTTCCTGTGGTTGATTTCTAGTTTCATGCTGTTGTGGTCAGAGAAGATGCTTGAAATAATTTCTATACTCTTAAATTTGTTGAGGTTAGTTTTGTGACCTAGTATGTGGTCAGTCCTAGAGAATGTTCCATGTTCACTTGAAAAGAATGTGTATTCTGGTTTTTTTGGATGTAATGTCCTGAAAATATCAATTAAGTCTAACTGTTCTATCGTATCATTTAAGATCTCTGTTGCCTTATTGATTTCCTGTCAAGAGGATTGGTCCATTGATGTGAGTGGGGTGTTAAAGTCTCCTACTAATATTGTATTCCAATCAGTTTCTCCCTTTGTGTCTTTTATTATTTGTTTTATATATTTGGGTGCTCATATATTAGGTGCATATATGTTGATGAGTGTAAAATCCTCTTCTTGTATTGATCCTTTTACCATTATATACTGTGCTTCTTTATCTTTCTTTATTGCCTTTGTTTTAAAGTCTATTTTGTCTGATATGAGTATTGAAACTCCTGCTTTCTTGTCATTTCTGTTTGCATGAAATATCTTTTTCCATCCCCTCACTTTGAATCTATGTGTGTTCTTTGCCCTAAGGTGGATCTCTTGTAGGCAGCATATTGTAGGCTCTAATTTTTTATCCAGTCTGCCGCTGTATATCTTTTGATTGGAGCACTCAGTCCATTGATATTTAAGGTAATTATTGATACATATGTATTTATTGCCATTTGAAACCTTGTTTTCCATTCTGTGTTTCTTCTTTGTTCCTTTCTTTTTTTGTTTTTCTTTTTGTGGTTTGATGATTTCTTTTTATTTTATGCTTGTGTTCTCTTTTTTTTGATTTTTGTGAATCTATTGTATGTTTTTGATTTGTGGTTGCCCTGTTTTTCAAGTATGTTAACCCCTTCTTATATCTGCTTGCTTTAGACAGTCATACAGGCTCAAACACATTCTGAAAAAAAAAAAAGGAATCTACAATTTCTTACTCTCCCCCGCCACCCCACATTTTATGATTTTGATGTCCTTTTTTTTTCTACACCATGCAGCTTGCAGGATCTTAGTTTCCTGACCAGGGATTGAATCCATGCCCCCTGCAGTGGAAGCATGGGGTCTTAACCACTGTGTCAGGGAAGTCCCTTGATGTCCTTTCTTACATCTTCATGTTTATCTTTTTGCTGTTCCTTGTTTTTATCATCACTTTCACAAATAGATTTTTTTTTAATCTGTATACTGGCTAATTTAAATGATTTACTTTCCAGTTATGATTTCCTCCTTCCTATATCTTCTTGCTTCTTTTCTATTTAGAGAAGACTTTTCAATATTTCTTTTAGGATAGATTTAGTATTGCTATATTCTTTTAGTTTTTGCTCATCTGAGAAATTCTTTATTTCTCCTTCTATTCTAAATGATAATCTTGCTGGGTAGAGTATTCCAGATTACTGATTTTTCCCTTTCAAGACTTTGAATATATTTTGCCACCCCCTTCTGGCCTGCAGTGTTTCTGTATAGAAATCAGCTGATAGCCTTATGGGGCTTCCCTTGTGATTAAATCTTTGTTTTTCTTTTGCTGCCTTTAGAATCCTCTCTTTATCTTTAACTTTTGCCATTTTTATTATAATATATCTTGGTGTAGGTCTGTTTGGGTTCATCTTGTTTTGGACCCTCTGTGCTTCCTGTATCTGGATGTCTGTTTCCTTCTTTAAGTTGGAAAGTTTTCAGACACAATTTCTTCAAATACATTTTCAATCCCCTTCTCTCTTTCTTCTCCTTCTGGAATCTCTATTGTGCATAGATGGTCATGCTTTATACCATCCCATAGGTCTCTTATATTGCTTTCATTTTTTTTTAAATTTGGTTTTCTGTCTGCTCTTTTGATTGGATGATTTCCATTATTCTATCTTCGAGACCACTTATTCTTTCTTCTGCATCATTCATTCTGCTATTCATTGCTTTTAGCTCAGCTTTCATCTTGGCAAATGAATTTTCTAATTTTTCTTGGCTCCTCATAATTTCTAGTTCCTTTTTATAGTAATCTGTATTTCTGTTGATAGCCTTCCTTAATTCCTTGAGTATTTGCATTACCTTCTTTTTGAACTCAGTGTCTATTAGACTGAAGAGGTCTGTTTCATTGTTTATTCCTTCAGGGGAATTCTCTTGGTCTTTTAACTGGGAGTGGTTCCTCTGCTTTATCATTTTGCTTGTATTTCTCTTGCTCTGTGAGTTTCAGAGAAACAATTATCTACTGTAGCTTTGGAGGGTTATTTATATGTGGGAATGTCCCTGCATAGCTTGTGTTGGTTTAATAATTTTTTGGCATGAGCGCTGTTTTTGGTTTGGATGCTTGCCGTCTCTTTCCTTAACATGTGCTGGCTGTTATCCCCTTGGTAGGGGGTGGCCTGCACACACTCCCAGGAAGGTGGGGGCAGCAGTTTGCGGCCAGTGGTGGGACCCTCAGTGGGGCAGTAGTCCGTGACCAACTCTGGAGTCTGAGATGGCAGTGGCGGCTTGAGCCCAGCCCCAGAGCTCACATAGGTGGTGCTACCTGAGAGTGCACACGTGGACAAAGAAGCTCCTATGGCTGTCCTGCCCCTCTCCTTGTGGGCCTCCCAACAAAGGTGCCTTTCCTCTCTAGTGGGCCCAGGCCTCCTCCCATACTCCTTAGGTTGTGGTGCAGCACAGCCTAGCCCCCTCACGCAGTCTCCATGCAGCCAATCCAGTCCTCTCCCCGGTTCTGATCTCTGAAGACCAAACCTCAGCACCCAGCCCCAGCCTGCTCCAGTGGAGGAGTGTCTCAGGCTGGAGAGTGCCAGGCAGTGGCACCTACCTTCTGTGCAGGTCTCTCTCCACTTTTCCCTCCACAAAATGGTTGCTGTACTCTCCTCTGAGGCTCTGAAGCTCCCCCTCTGTCCCGGCTGATCTTCCTGCCAGTGAGGGGACTTCCCTGTGTGTGGAAATCTTTCCTCTTTCACAGCTCCCTCCCAGGGGTGCAGGTTCCATCCCAATTCCTTTCTCTCTTGTTTTTTTCTTTTGTCCTACCCAGTTATGTGGGGATTTTCTAGCCCCTTTGGAAGTCTGCAGTGTTCTGCCAGCATTCAATAGATGTCCTGTGAGAATTATTCCACATGTAGATGTATTTGTGGGAGAAGGTGACCTGCATGTCTTACTCCTCCACCATCTTGATCTGATCCCCAGCTTTATAGTAAGTCTTGAGTTGGGTAGCATCAGTCCACTGAATTTTGTTCTTTTGCTTTAATATTATGTTGGGTATACTGGGCCTTTTTTCATTTCCATATAAACTTTAAAATCAGTTTGTTGACATCCACAAAATAACTTGCTGGGATTTTGATGAGGATTACATTGAATTTATAGATTAATTTGGAGAGGATTGACATCTTAACAATATTGAGTCTTTCTATATGTGAACACAGAATATCTCTTCATTTAATTATTTCTTCTTTGATATCTTTCATCAGAGTTTTATGCTTTTCTTTACATAGATCCTGTATATATTTTGTTAGATTTATACCTATTTCATTTTTTGGTGCTAATATAAGTGGTATTGTTCTTAATTTCAAATTCTAGTTGTTCATTCTTGATACATAGGAAAGCCATATATATATATACACATACACATATACATACACACACATACATACATACATACACACGCATATAATGTACTTTGGTGGGTTAGCCTTGTATCCTGCAGTTTTGCTGTAATTATTTATTAGTTTCACTTGGTGCTTTTGTGCTGTTGTTGATTCTTTGGGATTTCCTCACAGCCAGTCATGTCACCTGTGAATAAAAGACAGTTTTATTTCTTCCTTCCCAATCTGTATATCTTTTATTCCTTTTTCTTGTCTTGTTGCAATAGCTGTGACTTGCAGTACAATAAATAGGAGTGGTGAGAATGGGTATCTTTGCTTTGTTCCCAGACTTAGGGGAAAAGTATATAGTTTGTCACATCATTAAGTATGATGTTAGCTGTGGGTTTTGTTTGTTTTTGTTTCTTTTTGGTAGATGTTCTTTATCAAGTTGAGGAATTTCCCCTCTATTACTAGTTTACTGAGAGTTTTTATCATAAGTATTGGATTTTGTCAAATGCTTTTTCTGCATCTATTTACATGATCATATTATTCTTTAGCTGTTGTGATGAATTACATTGATTTTTTTCATGTTGAACAAGCCTTGCATACTGTCCTATATTTTTATGACTTTAAAAATCTTCTATATGTAGGTGACTCCCAAACTTACATCTCTAAGCCTAGACTTATCCTTACATCGGTCCCTAACATTTCTTAAACTAAACTCCAGATCTTTGTTAACAAAAATGCTCCTCCTATAGTCTTTCTCATCTCAGTAATTATAAACTCTGTTCTTCCACTGCCTCTTCTAGAAAGGACTACAGTCCCTGACTCTTCTACAGTGGAACCCAGACTATAGTTACTGATGTTTCTGTGCTGTGGCATCATATTTCCAGGATGCAACTGGCACTCTAGGGGAGGACAGAGACATAGAAAAGGGAGAGGCAGATGGCATGCCTGGAATCCAAGGCTCTTCTACCCAGTCATGAACAGTCAACAAAAGAGGAATTGTGTGGAGACAGAAGGATTGTAGTATTAGAGTCCCTGAGGAAGTATAAAGTTCAAAAATAGAAGTTTCAGTCAGAAAGCCAGGATTCCCCTTTACTGTGTGAATCCATTAAGCTGATTCCAGCAGGAA
>NW_006792404.1:5022-5634 GCF_000442215.2 Lipotes vexillifer
TTTTCTGCACAAGATCTTAAGTGAAGGTAGCCTATGGCAAGAAAATTATAATTAGGGAGACCATGTGTATCCTAGGATGGTCTCAATTTATACCTGTTTTAAATCAGTTATTTATTTCCAGGGTTGTATTTCATTTTAAAAAGTGTCCAGGGGCTTCCCTGGTGGCGCAGTGGTTGAGAGTCTGCCTGCCGATACAGGGGACACGGGTTCGTTCCCCGGTCCGGGAAGATCCCGCATGCCATGGAGCGGCTGGGCCCGTGAGCCATGGCTGCTGAGCCTGCGCATCCAGAGCCCGTGCTCCGCAACGGGAGAGGCCACAACAGTCAGAAGCCTGCGTATCGCAAAAAAAATAAAAAATAAGTGTCCCAATTTGGGTGATGCATTATTTGGTTTCTTGCCTATAACCCAAGGGACATTAGAAATTTGGATAACTTCTGGAGATGGAAACTGCATATGGAAGATTTGTAGGGAGGATCCAAACCATCTCCTTGCTCACTTCAGGTCCTTGTGTTGATAGCTTGGAGAAAGCATTGGGACCAGGTTGTAGTTAAAGTTTCCGGATTTGAAACCTCAGGGTTATTTCAGGGGGTTATAGAGGTGCCGCTGCTAGGG
>NW_006792404.1:5644-60028 GCF_000442215.2 Lipotes vexillifer
GGACATGTACAGAATGGGAATGTTTCTGAATCTGAGAATTCAGCATATTACAGAGAGCTGAATCTGAGGGAGGGCAGCCATGAAGAGCCCGTGGAAGGAAGTTTAGTCTTCAAGTTAAGAATCTGATGAGAAATTAAAGGGAAGGGACAATGAGAAAGAATTGCTGATGCTACTGGACCAACTAGTTAATGCATCTCTACTGACCTTTGTGGCCTCTGGCAAGGTCCTCAAAGTACACACACAAATATCAGCTTAGAAGGCATGAGGACCTCAGGAATTTGAGAGAAAGAAATCTGTGGCCTTTGTTCATTAAGTCATTTTTGAAATGGTACCATATACCCCATTTTCAAACTTGAGTTTTCAGTGCTGGTGTGGTTTTAGGAGTATGTATATTGTATACACATACATTATATACATATAATATACACAAAGTATACATATAGTATACATACAATATACAAATAAACAAATACATATACATACAATACAAATACAATATATACAAATACGATACAAAATACACAAGCAAATACACAAATACATACAGTATACACACATACACTGATGGAGTATCCTCTTAAAATTGTCTGATAAAATCTCTTCTGAAATATCTTTACATGTATTAGTAAATGCAACGAGACAGCACTGAGTGGCTATTAGGGGAACAAAATATTAGAATTTATTATTGATTGAGGTCAAGAAAAAGAGCCAAATTGAGAAATTTGTAGAGTAAGAAAAAATGGTAGTAGCTCAGGAAAGGCATGATCCTTGCTCCTCCCTGAATGCCCGTCCATTAAAAAGGGGAAGGGTGTAGATAAAGACGGAGAGATAAGGATTGACAACACCTGGAGAATGGGACTCAGTGGCTTCCCAACTTCTCATGGGGGTGATGTGCCTCTACCCCCCACTCTGGATGATAGGGATATCCTCCCAACCCCCATCCTTCCTATAGGCATCATGGTTAGTGCCTATAGGATCCAGGAATTGTGTCTAGGATATAGAACTACCTAACAATATCCCAAAAGTAGGGGAGAGTCTTGACAAGCAGAGGATGACCTCAATTCACTGTGGACCAGCAGAAGTGCCCTGGTAGAGGGTAAACATTTGATTGATTATCTGAGGCAGGAAGAAGCAGGTGGAGAAAGACAGCATATAGTCTGCATACAAGAAAAGATAAAAAGAGATGGTCTGCTAAGCAAAATGAACACAAGTTCTCTGTTCTCACATGTTTAACCAGCAGTGGTGGCTGGAGCTGGCACTGGCTGGTGAGAGCTGATTGTGCAATCTCTTCCCAACTCCTCATTCAGTGAGATCAATAGGTAGCTTGAAATAAATCATGGTAGAAGTATTTATTCCACAGAAATAGGCAAATGATGTACACCAGAGCTTTTAAAAAAATCTTCCGAGAACCAGATGTTAGCTATTTATCAGCACACCACTGGGTCCTAGACTCTTTGGAAATAGAAGTCAGAAATTCACATGTCAAATTGTGTCTCATTTTATACTGAACTCTTACAGATCTGTCAACTTGATTTGTTGACAGGGAGACTGGTTATGACCTTATTCCAGAGTGACTGAAGGAGGTCTGTCTCATTAGACTACTATGGCCCAGTATTTGATTCTGAGTCAGAGTCAAACATTTCTGCCCAGAGTATGTCCTCAGACTCCAGAATAACCCTGTCATGAACTTAGTTCCCTGAGCAATTTGTTGCTTCAGAACTGTGAGATTGTTTATCCAGGGACAAGAAGGTTGGGAAAAAACAATGGTGTTGCCCTTCCTGAACTTCATTGCATACCAGGAAGTCTGTGGTTAGTAGTCAGCCTTCTACCAGTCTCTCAGGGGATTATTTCTGAATTTCTGAAGTATTTAAAGAAACTCAAAGGCCTAAAAATTCCATGAGTTTGATAAAATGCAATTTGATAATGATCAGATTTTGCTAGGACACCAAACCCAAGTATGTACTGATTCTGTATATAGATGTTAACGATGCTTTTGATAATGTTGTTTAAAAATTGAAAAAAATTCATTGATACTTGTAAATGGAAGACTCACATGGACAATAAAAGAAGTGTTTAACTGTCTTAGGGTGAGTCTGTAGGACCCAGATTAATTCTATTATTTTCACACAATGAGAAACCATATGCGTTTGATATAAAGAAGAAAATACCATCCTTTATGTATGAGAGGCTAAATCAGTTGTTGAAAATATATGTATCTAGATTGACACTTGCAGGAGACAGATGGCCTGTGGTATCTGGTATGGCAACATCTAGCTGGCTTGCGAAGTGGAGGTCATATTTTGGAAGAAGAAAAAAAAGGTGGCTATTTTATTTATGGACCCCAAATAATTTGACAGTGAATCATTAAGGAGTTATCTGATGTAATTTGCTTTTTATTTTTTTATAATTAATTGAATCTTTATTGCCACTTATAATCTTTATAACTTTTCCTTTCAAATTATAGCTACTCTAAAAATATAAGTTGAGTGAGTCAAGTAATTTCAAAAGGAATTTTTTTATTATTTATTTATTCGCTTACTGGCTGGCTGGATTGATTTTTTTTCTTTTTAGGATTTCTTTTTTTTTTCAGTTATACATACGTATATATCTTTTTTTTTCAGATTCTTATCCCTTATAGGTTATTACAAAATATCAAGTGTAGTTCCCTGTGCTACACAGTAAGTCTTTTTTGGTTATCTATTTTATATATAGTAATGTGTATATGTTAATCCCAAACTCCTAATGTATCCCTCCCCACCTGTTTCCCCTTTGGTAACCATAAGTTTGTTTTATATGTCTGTGAGTCTATTTCTCTTGTTCATTTGTATCATTTTTTTAGATTCCATGTATAAGTGATACCATGATATTTGTCTTTGTCTCACTTCATTTCATATGATTATCTCTAGGTCCATCTATGTTGCTGCAAATGGCATTATTTCATTCATTATATCTTTTTTATGGCTGAGTAATATTCCATTGTGTATGTATACATATATATCTATATCTGTGTGTGTGTGTATATATATATATATATATATATCTGTCTCACATCTTCTTTATCCATTCATCTATTGATGGACATTTAGGTTGTTTCCACGTTTTGGCTGTAGTAAATAGTGCTGCTATGAACACTGGGGCGCATGTATCTTTTAGAATTATGATTTTCTCTGGATATATGCCCAGGAGTGGGATTGCAGGATCATATGGTAGCCCTATAAACTTAGTCATCAGAACACACAATAATTGTTACTGGAAGCTCCTGGAGCTCTGGGATTTGTCCTTGATTTTACCAACATACGGGTACTTGGAGTCGCCTGAAAGTAATCAAGGGTCTCCGAGATTTCTTACTCTAAGAAGTCTACTGGAAAGGGGGTGATGTCAGAGTTGGCAACTGCCTGCCTTTAAGCAAGGTGCAATTCTTCCAAACTCAGACGGGTATGAGGGAACATGTATAGAAGCAAAGCACTGTTTTAGGTACCTGCATGCATTTTATATATCCAGTCATTTATATTTCTGATCTTACTTTAAAAAATGTTTTAAGAACACTTAAAAAAATTAAAATACAATACATTTAAAATAGGAAAGATTTAATGAGATAATGAATATTAGTGAGCTGTAGTTCATGTATGTGTTCTTCACGTTCATGAGAAATGGAACACACATTCACTCTAAGCTGTCCGGTAGACAGCACTAAAGGCAAAACTTGAGTGGCTCCATGTCTTACAATGTCTGTAAAAGTAAAACAAACCAATTGCTCAGAAAAAGCAAAGCTCTTCCTGCCACTAAGAAAGATTTCTCCTCTGGGTCCCCTTAAACAGGACACTTTGCAAAATACCAAGCAGAATTCTCAGTAGCATCATTAAAGAAAAGTTGCTGTGAGGTTTCTGTAGGGCTCTCACAGTGTTTCCTGATGTGAGCTGATGGGGCTGTATTAAAGTGTAATTTAGGAAACAAATATACCTGGGCAAGGCCACTATGATGCAAGCAGGCCCAGAGCTCTCTGATAATCTAGCTTAATATGGGAGCAGATTTTAGATTTTTAGGAGATTGGACAGAGAATGGATTGACTGAAAAACCTTTAGATGATTTTCCATAAATAATAGATCACTCACATGAAATTTTGATCAATATGTAGCACAGTAAATTCAACTTTAGCTCCTTTGACAGGTGTCTGGATTATAGAGATTTTAAATGCATTATTGTGCTTCATTTTATCTTACTAACAGCCCTTGGAGTTTTATTTTGGTATGCTCATTTTAACAGAAGACTGAACTGAGATGCAAATAAGTTTGATAATTTTCTCAAGGTCACTTAATTAATAAGAACAGCAAATGACTTTGACTTTAGGTCTTTTTACTCCAGTGTCCATTTCTTGACATGTGAATCTTCTGCTCCTGCTTCCCAAGTATTTGGTAATTAAGGAAAAGGACCCTGAAAGCAGCATCACTGGGGCCATGAGAGCCTGCTCACTCTTATCTTCTCCAATCCTAGTACTGGGCCAGCTATGTCTCTAAAAGGCACATATGGCAAAGTCTGGGCTTTCCGACTCCCCGCAGAGATATAGTATGTCTTATATAGTTCTGTTAGATAACCATTATTATAAGACCATATACACCCAGGTATATGAAAATCGCATTATCTCAAAAGTTACTGAGGATGACCTCTGAGAAAATAGAGGGTGGAGGGAACTGGTAAGTAAACAATAACAGTTGGAAATCCTAGGTTCAAGGGAGCTTTTCCAAGGTGATGTTGCTAGGGATGATCATCACACACCAACAAAGGGAAGGTGATGTCTTTTCTTCAGGATGTCTCAGAGCATTTTGAAGCCTCATGTGCTTTGTGAGATACCATGAGTTCATGAGCCATGAGGGGCTTCCTAAATGTATTGGACACAAGCCATTTCTTTACAGAGGATCCTATAGAACCATTAGTGTGCATGGTTCATTTGGAAAATGTTAGCATACAAAAGTGTTTCCCCTTTGGAGCCATCTGGGGAGCCTTTAAACCTACTGATTCCTGAGCCCCAAACAGATCAATTACATTGCAATCTTGGTGGTGGGAGGAGCATTGGTTTTTTAAAACAAAACAAAACAAAACAAAACTCTCTGTGAGGTTCTAATGCATAGCCAGGATTGAGAACAGTCTAGGGGAACTAGGTCTTCAGTAGTTGGAGACCTATTTAGCCCTGGCTCTTAAAGAATTTTTTCCTTTCTAACAAGAGAGACCAGGTAGAAAGTTGATGTCAGTGTCTTTATCAACATATTCCTCTCAAACTCTACTTAACTTCGTTTCTTTTTAGTAACCATGACCAAGTCTCCAAAGCTTAGTCTATACAACCTGTCTTGCACAGCTCCCAGTCACTCCAAGGTCAACAGAACTCTGTCTTTTGTCCATTACTTTTCTAAACTCACTGTTGATTAGATTAGCAACTAATAACGACCTGGTCCAGGTGTTTATAGTTCTGGGATGTTATAAATCTGAGAATTATATTGCAACATTTTAACTTTCATTGATACTGTATACAACAATTCCCTGCTTCCCTTATAACCTCCTTTATCTCTTGCCCCGGCTTTGGACGTAAGTGCAATAAAATTTTACACAATTTTAAAATATTTGCAGATGTGCATTATATATATCTATCATCAATTCAGGTTCTAGTATTTTATTTCAGGCTCCTTTTTACTACCATATGGTTATCTACTCATGAGATGTTGTTTTCACTGAGACCCTTACTAAGTTGATTCAGTAATAAAATATATTCTTACAAGAAAGTTTTGTTTTCAAATGCTGCTCATGGTTATTTTTCATCAAAGTCTGGAGCATAAAGGCAGGACACAGTGGAAAACATGGATTTTTAATACACCGTGCTATGCCAGAACATATGGATTGGTCTGGAATAACAATTTCAACAGATGACCTAATTTGAATCTGAATACTATGGAAGAAAAGAAAACGGTTACAAAGACATCTGTAAATCCCTTCTCCATATATTATGATGTGCATTCTGAATTTCAGGCTCTGAAACATTTACTTTAACAGTAGCTTATGAAATCAGCACAAGGCTAAGACACCTAACACAAAAATGCATGTCAACTGTATTGGGGGAGGACTTGGGCATAATGACAGCCTAATTGGGAAATATCAGCAAATGGATCATCTGAGATCTTTTCAGGAAAGTTGAGACTTTCCTATAAAATGACTGAAGAGAGGGAGGATAGAGTGAAACGTTGTGTTTGTTAGATTTTATTTGTTATGAGAGCCTTGGAAGACTTAAATTGAGTTCTTGGGGTGTGTAATTATGTCAACCACAGAGGTTGAAGTGATTTTGGCTTATAAATTCTCAAAGAACCCTAGCATCAGGATAGTGGAGAGAAACAAGAAAGCAGAAGGAACATGACAGGAAAGGGGCAATGAGTAACCTGTGCTGAGAATAGAAACCCAGTGTGAGGGAGCTGGTAAGGGTAAATCTGAATCATGATCTGGCTGAGAAACCTTTACCGTCCGAAGCTTTGAAAAGGAACTTAAACTGTAAAGACCAATTAAAAGGGGAAGGAGGGGGAAGGATAAATAAGGAGTTTGGGATTAAAATATACACACTACTATATATAAAATAGATAACCAACGAGGACCTACTGTAGAGCACAGGGAACTATACTCAATATCTTGTAATAACCTATAATGGAAGAGAATTTTTTAAAAGAATATACATATGTATGTGTGTGTGTGTATAACTGAATCACTTTGCTATACACCTGAAACTACACAACATTGTAAATCAACCATATTTCAATACAATTTTTAAAAAATATTTTTAAAAATTTTAAAAAAAGACTGTGTTGTTGAATAGTCAGTTGAAAGTAAATTGAATTTAACTGAAATAAGCTCAAATTGCACACAGTTCTTCTTGAAAAGAATCAATAAACAGGCAGACATGCAGAAATGGAGAGTATAAAATGACACATTAAGGCTAAATTAAAGTGATACTGAACATTTTCTCCCGGTTGCACCAGTTGGCTGGTAAATAGGGAGATGAGTTCAGGGAGTGGGAAGTGGTATGGGGAATGGACAGTACAGGACGTGGGCCAGAGGACTGAGGGGGCGGTTTCTGCAATGTTATGTGTGAAAGCAGAGGGGCTGGCCTTTCCATCTATGGGAAATGGGTTGAATAGCATTGAGGGTTTTCTCTTCTTAGGTTCTGCTAGGGGCTGTCTTGTCCTCCAAAATTCATATGTGGCAGTCCTAACCTCCAGTGTCTCAGAATGTGACCTTAATTCAGAAATAAGGTCGTTGAAGGTGTAATTTGTTAAGATGAGGTCATAGCGGAGTAGGTTAGGCCCCAACTCTATATGACTGGTGTCCATATAGAAAGTGAAAATTTGGACAGAGAAACACACACACAGGGAGACTGCCATGTGGAGACTGAAGTTGTGTTGCCACAAGCCAAGGAACTACCAGAAGCTGGGAGAAAAGCCTGGAACAGACCTTTCTCTCAAGGCTTCAGTGGGAGCATAGCCCTGCTGCCATTGTGCTCTTGGATTTCTGGCCTCTGAAACAGTGAAACAAGAAATTTTTGTTGTTTAAGTCAGTTGGTGATATTTGTTATGTCACACCTTGGAAATGAATACAGGCTCTGATGGAATTTACTCCTTGAGCCTAATTCTGGCTTTTCTGCCTCTCTGAGGGGGTCCAAAGAACAGGGTTTGGGAGCAAAGGCACATTGGTCAGTGAGCTTGCCGTCAGTGTGGGGAGAACATGACTGATGAGCAGGATGCTAGCTTGGAACAAAGTTTCAAAAAGGCTACGTATGATGGGCATCTGCTACCTAGTATATGTGAAAGGTCTTCTGTAGCAGAGCCTGGGACCAGAAGCAAAGGATGGGCTTTTGGGGAGGACAGCCCCACTGTGCCCTAGATGCCTCAAAGATGTTGAATGAGCAAGGATGGTGAGAACCCTTGTCAGTAGATGTGGGAGCTGAAATCCTGTGGATGGGTTTTTGGCGTTTCTGAGGTATCTTATTTTTATTTATCAACTTTAATGAAAGTCTCAGAGTATGATAAAGAGGTTTTACAATTACTCACCAAAGCCAAGATAGGTGATGACAGCATTGGATAGAAAGGGGAGAAAACTCAAATGTCTGTCATCCCCCCACCCCTGCTCTTTCTCCAAGTTTGATATTTGGAGTATGACTCTGGATCTGCTTTTAGACCCATTTTTTCCCCCTTCAAATAGTTTTCTCACCTCATTTCCTCCACTTTCCACCTGCGATAAAACCGAGTCATGGGTTTGCTTATGGACAGGGAAGCTCTGTTACCTTTTGCTAGAGAATCTGGTTAGAAGAATTTCATACTTCCTGCTGTTATGGAGAGAATCTTGGGATTTCCTTGTAAAATTAAATCTTTGCATATAAAACATGCTCTTTTATTATCATTTCATGTATACCTTAGCACATATGCTAAGATGCCAGAGAAATAGTGTAAAGAAAAAATACTAAACAATCATGAAATAAAGTCAGAATATGCTACTTCTTGGGGTATGATACAGTGCCACATTTCAGCATGGCTGCAGAAATTTAAGCTTAACTGCAAAAGATAAGAAGCAAAGAAATGGGTGACTGGACGGTTAACTCTAGTATGAAATATGTGAGTCTGGTTTAGGAGTCTTGACAGATTGGAATGTTACACATATTGAAGATCAGGATAAAAGAAAGAGAGAGAAAAAAAGATTAAATGGAACTCCTTCCCCAGAGATGGAAAAATCAGTCAATAGGTTGAAGATTAAAGAAGTAAGAAAAAGACCTATTGAAACTAAACAAGAAAAAAAGACCACATAGCATAAGTCAAACTTGATTTTGAATTTTTTAACATAGTTGTGGGTCATGCTTTTGCTTTCACGTGTATTTTCCCTAAATTTGAAGAGATTATCAGAAAAATATGCATTTCCAGGATGAACTTCAGTAGCAGTTTTTTAATTTCCACATGACAAGGCGAAGCCTTAAGCAATGTGACTTTGTTTCTGCTAGGGTGTAGGTTAAAGGGAGGAGGTTAAAAGACTTCCTGATTGCTTATGAGTCATTAGGAGGCCCAGTGGTACAAGAGTCAGAACTTGTCTTTTCCTGCCAACTCATTTCTCTTCCTCCCATTTGATAGCCACAAGGTGTGCCTTTTGTTGAGAAAACAGGTCTATTGAACCCTACAAACCACACAAAGACAGAAAGGCTGTGTTTCAGTGTATTATAGTGTTTCAGACCAAAGAAGGTTTTAGGCTCGGCTTTCCTTCTTACCGGCGGCGTGTCCTTGAGAAGTTAATTAGCATCTATTATCCCCAGCTAACAAAATGGAGGTAACAATATGTATTTCACAAGATTATTGTAAAGATTAAATGATATCACATATATAAATCACTTGGTACAGAGAACCATAAATGATAGCTGTTATTATTAACCTTTTAGGCTTAATGTTAAGAGGTTGATGAAGCCCAATTATAAAACTTCAAAGGAATGAAAATTCTAAATTTTTACATCTGTTATCAAATTATCCCCCTTTTCCTTTTTTTTTTTTTAATAAATTTATTTATTTTTTTTGGCTACACTGGATCTTCGTTGCTGTGCGCAGGCTTCTCATTGCGGTGGCTTCTCTTGTTGCAGAGCATGGGCTCTAGGTGCACGGGCTTCAATAGTGGTGGCTTGCAGACTCTAGAGCGCAGGCTCAGTAGTTGTGGCGCACGGGCCTAGTTGCTCCATGGCATGTGGGATCTTCCCGGACCAAGGCTCGAACCCATGTCCCCTGCATTGGTAGGTGGATTCTTAACCACTGCACCACCAGGGAAGTCCCTCACTTTTCCTTTCTTTGTCTTTGGTCTTGGCTTTGGTCACAGAGCTTTGTTTAAAGTTTTATTATATTAAGGCAGTGATGAACTATTGAAGGAATGAAAGTCAGAATAGTGGTTCTCAATTTTGATTGCACATCAGAACACCAAAGGCATAGTCTCTCAACTCAGCTCCACTAAGATTTGGCGCTGGAAAATCTTGTTATTGGTGGTAGTTGTGTGCATGTAAGATTAGCCACATCCCTGGCCTCTACCTACAAGATGCTAGTAACATATCCCTTCTCAATTGTGACAAACATAGCTGTAGATATTGCAGATGTCCCCCTTGGGGGACAAAATTACCTCCACTTGAAAAACACTAAGGAGAGAAATGTGATTTAAATGCTTTGGGACAGCAAACAGGCATTGGTATTTTTAGAAATACCCTAGATTTTTTTTTTTTTTTTTCTTTATGTGGTACGCGGCCCTCTCACTGTTGTGGCCTCTCCCGTTGCGGAGCACAGGCTCCGGAGCGCAGGCTCAGCGGCCATGGCTCACAGGCCCAGCCGCTCTGCGGCATGTGGGATCTTCCCGGACCGGGGCATGAACCCGTGTCCCCTGCATCAGCAGGCGGAGTCTCGACCCCTGCACCACCAGGGAAGCCCCCCTAGATGTTTTTAATATGGAATCAGAATCAAATTTAGAACAATTTGCCAGGGAATCTATATTTCATTTTATTATTTTATATTTTTATTGTGATATAATTGACTTTTAACATTACATTGCTTTCAGGTGCAACAATGATTCGCTGTATGTATATACTGCAAAATGATCACCACAATAAGTTTAGTTAACATCTGTCACCACACAGAGAGACAATTTTTTTCTTTTTATGAGAACTTTTAAGATTTACTCTCTTAGTAAGTTTCAAATATATAATATAGTATTATAATCTATAGTCACCATGCTGTACATTACATCTCCAGGACTTTTTATAACTAAAAGTTTGTATCTTTTGACCCCCTTCACCGATTTCACCCACCTTGCACATCCCACCTCTGGCACCACCGATACATTCTCTGTATGTATGAAGGCATGAGTTTTGTTTTTGTTTTTTAGGTTCCACATATAAGTGACACCATACAGTATTTGTCTTTCTCTATCTGACTAATTTAACTTAGCATAATGCCCTCTAGTTTCTTCTATGTTGTCACAAATGGCAGGATAATTCTTGTTTTTTTTTTACTGGATAAGATTCCATCCTGCGTGTGTGTGTTTGTGTGTGTGTGTACCACATTTCCTTTATCCATTCATCCATTGATGGACACTTAGGATGTTTCCATGTCTTGGCTATTGTAAACAGTGCTGCAGTGAACATGGGGTACAGATATCTTTTTGAGTTAGTGTCTTTGTTTCCTTCAGATGAATACTCAGGAGTGAAAGTGCTGGATCATATGGTAGTTCTATGGCTGCACTGATTTACATTCCCGCCAGCAGTGCATGAAGGTTCCTTTTTCTCCTCATCCTCACCAGCACTTGTTATTTGTTGTCCTTTTGATAATAGCCATTATAACAGGTGTGAGGTAGTATCTTATTGGGGCTTTTATTTGTATTTCCTTGATGATTAATGATGCTGAACACATTTTTACCCGTTGGCCATCTGTATGTCTTCTTGGGAAAAATGTCTATTCAGGTCCTCTACCCATTTTTTAATTGGATTGTGATTTTTTTAAACATTTTTTTACTATTGACTTGTTAGAGTTCTTCAATGTATTTTGGATATTAACCCCTTATCAGATATATGATTTGAAAATATTTTCTCTTATTTATTCATTTATTTACATATACATGCATCTATTCTTTTTCAAATTCTTTTCCCATTTTGGTTGTTACAGAATATTGAGCAGTTCCCTGTGCGATACAGTAGGTCCTTGTTGTGTATCTATTTTAAATGTAATAGTGTGCATATTTTAATCCCAAACTTCCAATTCATCCTTCCGCAGCACCTTTCCCCTTTGGTAACCATAAGTTTGTTTTCAAAGTCTGTGAGTCTGTTTCTGCTTTGTAAATAAGTTCATTTGTATCCTTTTTTTTTAAGATTCTGCATACCATATATCTCTCTTTCTCTGACTTACTTCACTTAGTATGATAATCTCTGGGTTCATCCATGTTGCTGCAAATGGCATTATTTCAATCTTTTTAATGGCTGGGTAATATTCCATTGTATACATATGCCACATCTTCTTTATCCATTCATCTGTCAGTAGACATTTAGGTTGTTTCCATATCTTGGCTATTGTAAACAGTGCTGCAGTGAACATTGGGGTGCATGTTTCCTTTCAAAACATGGTTTTCTCCAGATATATGCCCAGGAGTGGGATTGCTGGATTATATGGTAGCTCTATTCTTAGTTTTTTAAGGAGACTCCACAATGTTCTTCCAAGTGGCTGGACCAATTTACATTCCTGTGAACAGTGTAGGAGGGTTCCCTTTTCTCCACACCCTCTCCAGCATTTATTGTTTGTAGAATTTTTTTAATTTTTTTCGCGGGTCTCTCATTGTTGTGGCCTCTCCCGTTGCGGAGCACAGGCTCCGGACGCGCAGGCTCAGCGGCCATGGCTCACGGGCCCAGCTGCTCCACGGCATGTGGGATCTTCCCGGACCGGTGCACGAACCCATGTCCCCTGCATCGGCAGGCGGACTCTCAACCACTGCGCCACCAGGGAAGCCCTGTTTGTAGACTTTTTGATGATGGCCATTCTGACCGTTGTGAGGTGATATCTCATTGTAGTTTTGATTTGGATTTCTCTAATAATTAGCAATGTTGAACATCTTTTCATGTGCCTCCTGGCCATCTGTATATCTTCTTTGGAGAAATGTCTACTTAGGTCTTCTACCCATTTTTTGATTGGGTTGTTTGCTTTTTTGATATTGAGGTACATGAGCTGTTTGTGTATTTTGGAGATTAATCCCTTGTTGGTCACATCGTTTGCAAATATTTTCTCCCATTCTGTGGGTTGTCTTCTCGTTTTGTTTATGGTTTTCTCTGCTGTGCAAAAGCTTTTGAGCTTAATTAGGTCCCATTTGTTTATTTTTGTCTTTATTTTCATTACTCTAGGAGATGATCAAAAAAGATATTGCTGCGATTTATGTCAAAGAGTATTCTGCCTATGTTTTCCTCTAAGAGTTTTATAGTATCAGGTCTTACATTTAGGTCTTTAATCCATCTTGAGTTTATTTTTGTGTATGGTGTTAGAGAATGTTCCAATTTCATTCTTTTACATGTAGCTGTCCAGTTTTCCCAATTTTCTCATTTATCAAAGAGACTGTCTTTTCTCTATTGTATATTCTTGTCTCCTTTGTCATAGATTAATTGTCCATGGGTGTGTGGGTTTATTTCTGGGCTTTCTATCTTATTCCATTGAGCTATATTTCTGTTTTTTGTGCCACTACCATACTGTTTTGATGACTGTAGCTTTGTAGTATACCCTGAAGTCAGGAAGCCTGATTCCTCCAGCTCTATTTTTCTTTCTCAAGATTGCTTTGGCTGTTCGGGGTCTTTCATGTCTCCATACAAATTAAAAATTTTTTGTTCTAGTTCTGTGAAAAATTCCAGTGGTAATTTGATAGGGATTGCACTGAATCTGTAGGTTACCTTGGGTAGTAGTCATTATGGCACTACTGATTCTTCCAATCCAAGAACATAGTATAACTTTCCATCTGTTTGTATCATCTTCGATTTCTTTCATCAGTGTTCTGTAGTTTTTGGTATACAGGAATTTTGCCTCCTTAGGTATTTTATTTATTTATTTTTGGTGCGATGGTAAATGGGATTGTTTCTTTAATTTCTCTTTCTGATCTTTCATTGTTAGTGTATAGAAAAGAAGCAGATTTCTGTGTATTAATTTAGTATCCTGCAACTTTACTGGATACATTAATGAGTTCTAGTATCACGATTGCTCCTTTCCTACCATCTCATTGTGGCTTCTTCTTTGTGTTTGGATGTAGGATATCTTTTTTGGTAGGTTCCAACATTTCTTTGTAAATGGTTGTTCAGCAGTTAGTTGTGATTTTGGTGTTTTCGTAAGAAGAGGTGAGCTAATGTCCTTCTACTCGGCCATCTTGCCTCCTGCTTTTCTTCCATTTAGTAGGTTGCCTTTTCATTTTGTTGACGGTTTCTTTTACTGTGCAAGAAGCTTTTTAGTTTGATGTTGTCACACGTGTTTGTTTTTGCTATCATTGCCTTTGCTTTTGGAGTCAGATCCAAAAAATCATTGCTAAGACCAGTGTCAAGGAGCTTATAGCCTGTGTCTTTTCTTATAGGAGTTTCATGGTTTCAGCTCTTCTGTTCAAGTCTATTATCCATTTTGAGTTATTTTATATGTATGGTATAAGACAGTGATCCAGTGTTATTCTTTTCATATGGCAGTCCAGTTTTCCCAACACCATTTATTGAAGAAACTGTCCTTTCCCCATTGTATATTCTTGGGTAGTCTATATTTTAATTAACTTGGTGGTGGATTTCTCTGAAATTCAAAATTAGTTACAATTGTTTAATAAATGAGCAATGTTCTTAGAGTTTAACAAAAATTGTTGCAGGTGATAGTGATCTGGAACTATTTTCATTGACTCTCCAATTTGGGTAGAAAATTTTCAGGAAAATTTTTATGAATTAAAAAATGGCTTAGACAGGGATAGTTAAATATGTGGCAACCACTCTTTATTTAACATTAGTTTTAATTACTGTTTTAGTCAGCTCTGGCTGCCATAACTAAATATATATTACACTAGGTAGTTTAAACTGTGGAAATTGATTTTCTCATAGTTCTGAAAGCCCTAAGTCCAAGATCAAGGTGCAGCATGGCTGGTTTCTGGTGAGGGCCTTCTTCCTACCTTGTAGATGGCTGCCTTCTTGCTGTGTCCTTGCATGGCAGGGATTGAGAAAGAAAGAGAGAAGGGGTGGGTTGGAGGGTAGGGAGTCTCTTTGGTGCCTCTTCTCATAAGGGCTCTAATCCCATCATGAGGGGCCCATGCTCATAACCTGATCTAAACTTAATTATCTCCCAAAGACCCCATCTCCAAATACTACCACATTGGGGGTTAGGGCTTCAACATATGAATTTAGGTGGCAATTCAGTCCATAGCTATTACCAAGAATTTTGCATTTCTCTATAAGCATAGAACTAAGTACAGTAGGCAAAATAATGTTTGCCCCAAAGATATAACAGCCTAATCCCCAGTTACTGTAAATGTGTTATCTTTCATGGCAAAAGGGACTTTGCAGATATGATCGTTAGGGATCTTGATATGGGAAAATTATCAGGCTGGTTCCAGGGCAATCACAAGTGTCCTTAAAAATGGGAGAGGGAAGCAGAAAAAAGAGTCAATCACTAGTGTGTGTGTGTGTGTGTGTGTGTGTGTGTGTGTGTGTGTAGTAATGACCTCAATTTTTACAATCATATTTTAACTTCCTATATATTGCACTTAAAATCAGATCAGGTGTCATTTAACACATTCTTATATTTTTATCTATTATCAAATCATAGCATCTTATTCACAAATATCCTTTACTATTCTTTCTTTTTTTTTTCTTTACGCGGGCCTCCCACTGTTGTGGCCTCTCCCGTTGCGGAGCACAGGCTCCGGACGTGCAGGCTCAGCGGCCATGGCTCACAGGCCCAGCCGCTCCGCGGCATGTGGGATCTTCCCGGACTGGGGCATGAACCAGCGTCCCCTGCATCGTCAGTCGGACTCCCAACCACTGTGCCACCAGGGAAGCCCCTACTATTCTTTCTTAAAGCATTATAAAACCTCCCTTCATTAGTTTTTGAGTTCAGTACTTGTTCTCTCAGGTAGAAATATCTCTTGTCCTTGGACCTTCAGAGAGTTTAGGCCAACTACAAAGTTAGAGGCACCACAGTAGTCAGTACAAGTCAGAACTATAGTACAGTAGCAAAAACAAATACCCTGGGACTAAAAGGTGATACAGGCCACACCAGGTACCTTGAGACACTCACTCCTGGAACCCAGACATCATGACATGAGGAAGCCAAGCAACCATAGAGAGGCCACTTGTCCCAGCCCTAGTCGGATCTTCCCACTGGGGCATGAACCAGCGTCCCCTGCATCGTCAGTCGGACTCCCAACCACTGTGCCACCAGGGAAGCCCCTACTATTCTTTCTTAAAGCATTATAAAACCTCCCTTCATTAGTTTTTGAGTTCAGTACTTGTTCTCTCAGGTAGAAATATCTCTTGTCCTTGGACCTTCAGAGAGTTTAGGCCAACTACAAAGTTAGAGGCACCACAGTAGTCAGTACAAGTCAGAACTATAGTACAGTAGCAAAAACAAATACCCTGGGACTAAAAGGTGATACAGGCCACACCAGGTACCTTGAGACACTCACTCCTGGAACCCAGACATCATGACATGAGGAAGCCAAGCAACCATAGAGAGGCCACTTGTCCCAGCCCTAGTCCCAGCCAAAGTCCAGCCAGTGGCTAGCACCAAGTACCAGACATGTGAGTGAACAAACTTTCAGATGGTTCCAGTTCCCAGTCTTTAATGTATCCCTGTTGACACCACTGGAGCTGAAATGACTTGTTCAAAAAGTCCTGACCAAACTGCAGATTAGTGAGCAAAATAAATGTCACTGCTTTAAGCAACTCATTCCATTTTGGTGTGGTTTGTCACATACACATAGAAAACTGCAATAACCTCCACATTTCTACCAAACCAAATATACATTCCTCTGTCCCTCAGTACTCATTGACACCTGGCTTTAACCTACCTTCCTAGTCTGATTTATGATGCCTCATCATTCATGTATGCACTGCTTAACTCAATCTTAGCATTGGAACCTTATGCCCTTTTCCATATAGAGCCTAGTATTGTTGTTTTGTTCCATCTTTGCTCATCTCAATCCTGCCTGTTCTTCATGGTCCATAATTTAGGCCCTGCAATGCACATCTGTTGCCTTGGTTTTTTCCATATCCAAGACTACTGGTCTGGTGCCAGCAGCCTAAATTTCTTTTGAAGAAACCACCTCTTCTTTACACCCTATCTAGAGGCTTCAGGTAAGTTAAACTTCAGCTTCTAGTCTAAGGTGGGCAAAGAGCCCAGACATAGCCAGTTGGCATATTCCATCGTCCTGCCCAGTGTGATTCATTCAAGAATGGGCACACACCCTGAGTTTGTCCAGTGAGATGAAATCCTGAACTTTTCCCAGAAGAATCTTTCTGTAGTGCCTACTGAACCATGAGGCTGTCAGCAGCCAACATAGAGTGAAAGCCTACCTGAGAATGAAACCAACCCAGAAGGAAGCAGAGCCAAGTGTCAGATTTCTCACAGCATCACTAGAGCATCTGGACTTAGCCATGCCCGGAGCGCCATCCCCTCTTCCACCCACAACTTCTTAGTTGTGTGAGCCAAGCAATTCTTCTTTGGCTGGAAGCCAGATTGAGTTAGATTTCTATCACTTGGTAACTATACAGTCCTGGATAGTTTAAGACCACATCTTCCTACTCAATATGGCAATTCCTGAGTGCCCATTTCACACGCGATTCTGTAGTTGGAGTTGAGGCAAAAACATTTAGTAAGACGGGGTCCATGAGACTTAACCTTATTGGCTTTTCCTTCCAACCCTTCAGTGGAGTGCTTCATCATGCTATTTGTTTACAGCACTTTCCACAGCCATACTGCGGTATAGTTAGCTGTATGCATGCCATCATAAGCTTTGTGAAGACAGGAAACATTCACTTTATTTGAGGACCTAAGAATCCATGTATGAAAGTGCAGGCATATAGTGTGTACTCAGGTAGATATTATTTCTGTTCTTTCACATTGCACCTACATGCGTCTTGTTCATAGTTGTTGAATGATATGTATATTAATCATTGTCTCTAAGTAATACTAGATAACATTTATGGAATAATTATTAGATGCCAAGCATAAGTACCATCTCAGTTCTCACAGTAACATGAGGTGATGCATACTATTATTCTTCCTTTTATACAGGTGGGAAAAATCCCAACAAATTCAAGCTTGGAGAGTTAAAAATCTTGTCCCTAGTCTCACAGCTAGTAAGTGGCAGAGTGAGGACTCCAACTCATGTCTCTCTCATACCACACTGAGCTCATAGCCAGCACACCATATAAAATGCATGGGGCTTCCTGCTTGAAAAACATTCTAAATATCTGTTCTGAATGGAGGTAAATTGGTTGGGTTAAAAAGCCTTGAAAGCATGGGAAATCAGTCCTCATTTTTGTGCCGTGGTCTTAGCCCTAAAAATAGCTGCCCAGGTTACAGAAGTGACTTAGCAACGTTTTGGGAGGTGGATAGGGTAAGTGGAAATTTGGAAGGCATTGCCATAAGGCAGATAGTAGGAGCAAACTGTCTGAGCTTTGTTCTTCCCACATCAGCCATAGATATGAAGAAAATGACAAGAGTAAAAACTGCAAAAGCCTTTTCTAAAAAGTGTTGCAAATTCGATGGCTGCCAGCCAGGAAAATGTAGTGTCCCTTGTTGTCGCAAGTGCATAACAGAACGAAGAATCTCAGGCTGCAGGGAAAGATGATAGGGTTGGAAATGAAGAGCTTATGAGGAAGCAAAATGTAAAAACCTAACCAAGGGTAAATGGGAATAAAAGGTCCTTGAAAGTTTCAGGAAGACCTGTACAGAGTTCCAATGAGTTACGTGCAGGGAAATATGCTATTGGTAAAGCTGCAAGTAAGTTTCCCATCCCACCCACTCAAGGAAT
The DNA here is from genome assembly GCF_000442215.2 of Lipotes vexillifer. Lineage (NCBI taxonomy): Eukaryota > Metazoa > Chordata > Mammalia > Artiodactyla > Lipotidae > Lipotes > Lipotes vexillifer. The sequence continues at coordinate 24,206 of NW_006792404.1, forward strand.
AAAACAGCCTCACTATTAAAATGCTGGTGGTTCTTTGGGAGAAGAAAATGCATTTATAGGCAAATTGGAAAGGATGACCAGCCCATGTTTGTTTCTTACAGTGCAATGAAAAATTAAATATTTGTTACAGATTGAAAAATACTCATGAAAAAGGCAGATTTTTTTTCATCTCAATTTCTTCTGGCTGCTATGCAGAGCCGTTGAGGAAAACTGCTCTCCTGAGTCATGGTCCCTTCTTCCCTAGTCAGTCTAGTGGCTGGAGTGAGACTTGGGGACAGAAGGAGAATACTTGAGGCACTTCTTGCACCCTGAGCTGTGGGAGCACCAGGGTGGGGCAAGGGTGGGAACGGAGAGGATGAACTTCTCTTAGATTGCATTTTAAATCCTTTGTTTTGACATCTGAAAAACAGGTCATGGAAACACGTTTCTCACTTGATCATTTTCAGGATTAAATGGATAACACATATAAAGTCTCGCCATTCCATCCCATTCACTTGTGCACTTTCCAACTAGTCTGAAAGCCCCATGAGGGCAGAGGCCAGGTCCTGCTTGTTCACTGCTGTGCCCCCAGTGCCTAGCACAGAGTCTGTGCTGAACAAATATGTGTTGGCTTGAACTGATGCCTGTTGGCTGTGTATTTAGGAAGATGCAAAACCAATTTTCTTTCTATTATGTTTATTCTAAAGCAATTTGTGTCAAGCAAATGCTTTTCCAAGAATATGAAATTTGCCCCTAAGTGATCTGAGACATCCTGATGATGCATTAAAATGGCCAGTTGCATTTAATGACAGAAATGGGATTGGAGGGGCAGAATGAGCCAAGAACTTCCTCCCACAGATGATAGTCCTAATTAACATACTTTATCTAAAGACCATTGTCTTAATCAAAAAGAATCTTAAGTGACAGTTTACATGTGGTCTTTTAAGGAGGCCATGTAGCAAGAACAAATCCTTTAAAATAAACATTGTTCTTTTTTGCATCTGTCCCCAAAAGGAAAGAGAATGAAATAGTGACTGAAATTTGCTAGGCTCTGCTTAAAACTGTTGGAATTTTGTTAACTGCCATTCTAGTTCCAGCTTAGAGCTATTCTTTGGCATGAGTGATACATATATTTGAGAAGTATATCTAAGAGATATTAATAGTATTAACAGATAAGAATAGATAGATTTATTGAGGGCTGTGGCAGCACATAAGGGTGGTGGGGGAAGGGAATGTCAGGGAACTAGTGTGTCCCAGTTGAATCTTGAGGATAAGAGAGCCAATTCATTTAATTCTTTTACAAGTTCTATAATGAAATTCTTGTTCTTATTTCACAGATAATATAACACATCAGCTTTACGAGAGTAAGTTACTCTCTAAAATTCATACACTTTCTGCTATACCAGCATTTTACAATTTTTGTTTTGTTTTTGGTCTGCTTATCCCTTTCATCAGATTAAATAGTTGTGAAACTATTAAGGATTATTTTAATCATTTCCTAATTTTTTTTGCATAATAAATTATCTTTAAAATTCTAAAATATTTTTTTAGATAAGTGTATGATTAATAGCCATATTATAGTGTTTACTTTCAATATAATTTTTATCATCTTTGATATTTGTAATGTATAATAATTAACTTTGGTCCATTTAATAAATATGGCAGTATTTATTTTACTATCAAAAAGTATAAGAAAAATCATGATTTGGCTACAAATTTATAACTTTTAGATTATCTTTAAGAGATCAAAACCATGATAAAATATAGTTATTTTAAGGATTATGACATAAACAGTAGAAAAAACTGCCTTCATTTAATGTTCCGAAGTTTTGAATTTTCCATTTACAAATCAGTTAATTTTGATAATTTTCATGTTTTGTTTATAAATGACAGGATAAGCTGGAAGGTATTAGGCTGCTATTTGCAATCATTTACCCATAAGTAAGACATTCCAGATGCTGGTAGCCTTAATTCCCAATAAAAAAAAATCTAAATCAGTTATAACTGTCACAGGGCTTTCTATTTTTAGCATTTTCTTTGTTAGCAGAGACTTCTTGCTGGTCTATATTATAAGCATACGCATCTGAATTACAGATCTGGTGGGGAGCATCTTAAGGTACATGTATTAGCTCAAGCTGCCATGACAAAAATACCACAAACTGGGTGGCTTAAACATAGGCACTAGCAGTCCAAGATCAAGGTGCCAGCAGCTTTGGTACCCAGGTAAGGGCCCTCTTCCTAGCTTCCAGATGGCTGCCTTCTCACTGTGTCCTCACAAAGTGGAGCGAAAAAGAGCTCTGGTCTTTCTTCTTATTATTATAAGGACACTAATTCTGTCATGGGGGCCCTACCCTCGTGACCTCATCTGAACCTAAATATGGACCAAGGGCCACCAAATATCACTACATTGGGGGCCAGAACTTCAACATATGAATTTGGGGGGACACAAGGCTCATTCAGTTCGTAACAGCATATTTGTAGAAATGTTTTGGTCCAGAGAAGGGGGGCCCCACCTCACTCTTTGAGATCTGTTCTGGTCTTCCTCCTAATAGGGTGAAGGTTCTGCAGGACCAAGAGAACATGAATATTCAGAGCCCACACACTTTCTTCCAGGTTATACTGACTGCCTGGGACCCCAGAATTTCCTAACTGAACCACCTGCACCTGCTTCCAGGGCCTGCAAAGCCCCCTCCCTAGGCTGCCCCTTCTGCTTATGAACTGCAAGGCCACTGTGAAACACCTCCTCCCAGGACATGGCCAAGGGGTGACAGTTTTGACTTAGGGGAAGAATGGTTGGAACTTGTTAAGTGCTGGCTTGGAGTCCACAGGCACGTATACAAGATGGAATGGAGGACAGAAAGAGAAGGGAGAGACGAGAACTGGCTCTCCCCACACCAGTGTGTTCCAGCATCAAACTTTGAAGTGCAAGAAATCCGCATGCAAAGCTCACCTTCCAGGTTATTAAAAAGGTGCAGTTGTGAAGTTACTAGGATAGAATATACTTTATTTCAGATAGGTTACATTAAATATTGCTGGATTTTTTTCCAGAACTGCTGTACCTATTTTGACTTCTATGAGCAGTTTACATGTGTTTCCATCTCTCCACATATTCACCAACACTTGATATTACGTACTTTTCAAGATGTTTTAAATATTAAGACATTTGCTGTGTGGTCTCCATTTGTACTCTTGATCTACTTTTCATGTATGTTAGGTGTGGGTCTCATGATGACTAATGCTACTCATTAGCTGGTAACTAATATTACTAACGATACTAACTTTAATAATTTTTATGCATCTTTAATATTATAGATATAAATTAAGCAGCATATGGCTGAGAATAAGAACTGCTATAAACTGAGTACTGGTTGAAACCATCTTGGTGGTTGGCAGTGTTGAACTGAGTGGTAAACCAGCTAATTGAGTCATTTGCTCATCAGAGCTCTACTAAGTGGCCATGGGGATGAATCTGATACACCCTACGAATATCCCAAATTGCTCCATTTTGAAAGGAAGATATATACAGAATAGTAATTTGATTCATTAACTAAAAAGTGTATTTTTCATTCTTAATTGCCACAGCCATTCCCTGCCTCTATTCACCTCACAGGCTGACCCTCTAATGCACTTGTTATAGGACCTGAAATTAGCACTTTTATAAGGGATGTACTATGGTTTTGTGTGTTTTAAAAACTTTACACCAAGGTCATTGAGATTTACATCACATTCTTTTTCTTTTTTTTCTACTTAATGTTCTATCCACATTGCCTTGTGGGTTGAATTTATTGCTTCTAATTGCTGCATAGTGTCCATAGGACATATATCATCTTTTATTTATCCACTCCCCTAGTTATAGGCATCTAGGTAGCTTTCAACTCTCTCTTATCACAAATAAAATATGACTATAATGAACACATCATATGTGATCCTTAATAACCCATGTGAGAATTTCTTCGATGTATATACTCCAGGAGTGGTATTGCTGATAGGGTGTAAGCATACTTATTACATTAAATATTGGTGGATTGTTTTCTAGAGCTACTGTACCTATTTTGACTTCTATGAGCAGTTTACATGTGTTTCCATCTCTCTGTATCTTCACCAACACTTGATATTATCTACTTTCCAAAATTTTGCCATTGTCATGCATTCACATGGTATCCTTTCAATCTGGTGATAATGCTATTGTTTTAATTTGTATTGCTTTGCATCATCATTAACATTAAAAAAGAATAAGTGTTGGGACTTCCCTGGTGATGCAGTGGTTAAGAATCCGCCTGCAAATGCAGGGGACACGGGTTCGATCCCTGGCCCAGGAAGATCCCACATGCCATGGAGCAACTAAGCCCATGGGCCACAACTACTGAGCCCACATGCCACAACTACTGAAGCCTGCGCACCTAGAGCCCATGCTCTGCAACAAAGAGAAGCCACCACAATGAGAAGCCCATGCACTGCAACGAAGACCCAATGCAGCCAAAAAAATAAGTGTTGTTACAAATTTACACTTTCCTTTTCCATTCTCATGTTTTGTACTTAGACTCAGGTTGGTTTTCATATGTTCTTGTTCTTAATGGATAATGTAAAGTCATTTGTTCATTTAAATTTTTTGTACATGTGTCTATGTGCCAGGAATATAAAAAAATAATTTGCTGATCTTGTAAAATAGGTGGTGGTGGTGGTGGTGTGTGTGTTTAATTAACAAAAAGGACACTGAGCTCTAAATATCATTGTCTCTTGTTGTTCTTCGTCCTTAACGTTTCTCCTTCTCTCCTTCCCCCCTCCTCTTCCTTTACCTCTTCCTCTTCCATCTTCTTCCTATTCTTCTTTTCTTTTACATAACAGTATTTTAAAAATACCCATGCTGCTACATGTACAAATTATTGAATTTTTCAATTTTTACCTGAGTTGTTAAGCATCTCTCTAGTTTTGCCAATGGAATATTCTGCAGCTTAATTCCTGAGGAAAAAGTGGAGTTATTGAATAAGAGGAAGCAGAATAAAGATGAGTGGTGACAAAATTCTAGGACAATTTTCTTTTAAAGAGAGAGTATTTCTTTGGCATTGGGGGAAAAAATGTGTCTAGAACCTGGTCCTCCCTCCCTCCCTCCCTCCCTCCTTCCCTTCCATTTTTATTTACATTGGAGTAGAGTTGATTTACAATGTTGTGTTCGTTTCAAGTGTATAGCTAAGGGATTCAGTTGTACATATGGATATATCCATTCTTTATTTTTCAGGTACTATTCCCATATACGTTATTACAGAGTATTGAGTAGAGCCCCCTGTGTTATACAGTCCTTGTTGATTATCTGTTTTATATACAGTCGTGTTTTATATACAGTCGTGTGTATATGTTAATCCCAAACTCCTAATTTATCCCCCCTCCGCCTCCCACGTTTTCCCTTTGGTAACCATAAGTTTGTTTTTGAAGTCTGTGAGTCTGTACCTGTTTTGTAAATATGTTCATTTGTATCATTCTTTTTAGATTTCTCATATAAGTGATATATGATATTTGTCTTTCTCTGTCTAACTTACTTAGTATGATAATCTCTAGGTCCATCCATGTTGCTCCAAATGGCATTATTTCATTCTTTTTTGTGTCTGAGTAATATTCCATTGTATATATATACTACATCTTCTTTATCCATTCCATCTGTTGATGGACATTTAGTTTGCTTCCAGGTCTTGGCTATTGTAAACAGCTTTGCAATGAACATTGGGGTGCATGTATCATTTCGAACCATGTTTTTCTCTGAATATATGCCCAGGAGTTGGATTGCTGGATCACATGGTAGCTCTATTTTTAGTTTTTTAAGGAACTTCCATACTGTTCTCCATAGTAGCCGTACCAATTTACATTCCCTTTTCTCCACACCCTCTCCAGCATTTATTGCTTGTAGATTTTTTTGATGGTGGCCATTCTGACTGGTGTGAGGTGATATCTCAGTTGTAGTTTTGATTTGCATTTCTCTAATAATTACTGATGTTGAGCATCTTTTCATGTGACTCTTGGCCATCTGTTGGTCGTCTTTGGAGAAATGTCTATTTAGGTCTTTTGCCCATTTTTTTTATTTTTTAATTTTTTGATACTGAGTTGCATGGGCTGTTTGTAAATTGGAGACTAATCCCTGTTTGGTCATATTATTTCCAAATATTTTCTCCCGTTCTGTGGGTTGTCTTTTCATTTTGTTTATGGTGTCATTTGCTGTGCAAAAGCTATTGAGTTTAATCATGTTCAATTTGTCTATTTTTGTTTTTATTTCCATTACTGTAGGAGACAGCTTGGAAAAGATATTGATTTATGTCAAAGAGTGTTCTGCCTATGTTTTCCTCTAAGAGTTTTGTAGTATCAGCTCTTACATTTAGGTCTTTAATCCATTTTGAGTTTATTTTTGTGTATGGTGTCAAAGAACGTTCTAATTTCATTCTTTTACATGTAGCTATCTAGTTTTCCCAGCACCATTTATTGAAGAGATTGTCTTTCCTCCATTGTATAGTCTTTCCTCCTTTGTCATAGACTAAGTGACTGTAGGTGAGTGGGTTTATTTTTGAGCTTTCTATCCTGTCCATTGATCTATGTTTTTTTAAACTTTTGTTTTATATTGGAGTATAGTTGATTAACAATGTTGTGTCAGTTTCAGATGTGCAGCAAAGCAATTCAGTTATACATATACATGTAACTATTCTTTTTCAAATTTTCTTTCCATTTAGGTTCTTGCAGAATATTGAGCAGAGTTCCCTGTGCTATACAGTAGGTCCTTGATAGTTATCCATTTTAAGTATAGCAGTGTGTACAATGTTTCTGTTTCTGTGCCGGTACCATACTGTGTTGATGTCTGTAGCTTTGCAGTATGTTCTGAAGTCAAGGAGCTAGATTCCTTCAACTCCGTTTTTCTTTCTCAAGTTTGTTTTTGCTATTCAGGGTCTTTTGTGTCTCCATACAAATGAAACAAAATTTTTAATTCTAGTTCTGTGAAAAATTCCCTTGGTAATTTGATCTAGATTGCACTGAGTCTGTAGATTGCCTTGGGTAGTATAGTTATTTTGACAATACTGATTTTTCCAATCCAAGAACATGGTATGTCTTTTCATCTGTATGTGTCATCTTTGATGTCTTAAATCAGCATCTTTTACTTTTCAGAGTACAGGATTTTTGTCTCCTTAGGTAGGTTTATTCCTAGGTATTTTATTCTTTTTGATGCTATGGTAGATGGGATTGTTTCTTTAATTTCCCTTTCTTATCTTTTGTTGTTAGTGTATAGAAATGCAACAGATTTCTTTGTATTAATTTTGTATTCTGCAATTTTACCAAATTCATTGATGAGCTCTAGTAGTTTTCTGGTAGCATCTTTAGAATTTTCTATGTATAGTATCATGTCATCTGCAAACAGCGACAGTTTTACTTCTTTTCCAATTTGGAGTCCTTTTTGCTTTTTCTTCTCTGAATGCCATGGCTTGGACTTCTAATACTATGTTGAATACAAGTGGTGCGAGTGGACATGCTTTGTCTTGTTCCTGATCTTAGATGGAATGCTTTCAGCTTTTCACTGTTGAGTATATGTTAGCTGTGGGTTTGTCATATATGGTCTTTATTATGTTGAGGTATGTTTCCTCTATTCCCACTCTCTGGAGAGTTTTTTTTTTTTTTATCATAAATGGGTGTTGGGTTTTGTCAAAAGATTTTTATGCATCTATTGAGATGATCATATGGTTTTTATTCTTTGGTTTGTTAATGTGGTATATCAAACTGATTGATTTGTGGATATTGAAGAGTCCTTGTATCCCTGGGTTAAATCCCACTTGATCATGGTGTATGATCCTTTTAATGTACTGTTGGATTTGGTTTGCTAGTATTTTGTTGAGTATTTTGCGATCTATGTTCATCAGTGTTGTTGCCCTGTAATTTTCTCTTTTCTTGTCGTATCTTTGGTTTTGGTATCAGGGTGATGGTAGCGTCATAGAATGAGTTTGGGAGTGTTCATTTATCTAAAGTTTTTTGGAATAGTTTCAGAAGGATAGGTGTTAGCTCTCCTCTAAATGTTTGATAGAATTTGCCTGTGAAGCCATCTGGTCCTGGACTTTGTTGGGAGTTTTTAATCAGAGTTTCAATTTCAGTACTTGTGATTGGTCTGTTTATATTTTCTATTTCTTCTTGGTTCAGTCTTGGGACATTGTACCTTTCTAAGAATTTGTCCATTTCTTCCAGGTTGTCCGTTTTAATGGCATATAGTTGCTTGTAGCAGTTTCTTTGATCCTTTGTATTTCTGTGGTGTCTGTTGTGACTACTCCTTTTTCATTTCTAATTTTATTGATTAGAGCCCTGGCCCTTTTTATTTCTTGATGAGTCTGGCTAAAGGTTTATCAATTTTGCTTATCCTTTCAAAGAACCAGCTTTTAGAGTCACTGATCTTTTCTGTTGTTTTCTTCATTGTTTATTTCATTTATTTCTGCTTTGATCTTTATGATTTCTTTCCTTCTACTAGCTTTGGATTTTGTTTGTTCTACTTTCTCTAGTTGGTCTAGATGTAGGTTTAGGTTGTTTATTTGTGAGTTTTCTTGTTTCCTGAGGAAAAATTTTATTGCTATAAACTTCCCTCTTAGAACTGCTTTTGCTGCATCTCATAGGTTTTGGGTCATCGTTATTTTGATTTCATTTTCTCTAGCTATTTTTTGATTTCCTCTTTGATTTCTTCAGTGATTCATTGGTTGTTTAGTAGCATATTGTTTAGCTTCCACATGTTTGTGTTTTCTACAGGTTTTTTTTTCTTGTTGTTTCTAATCTCATAGCATTGTAATGGGAAAAGATACTTGATATGTTTTCAGTTTTCTTAAATTTACTGAGGCTTGCTTTGTGGCCCAGCCTGTGATCTATCCTGGAAAATGTTCCTTGTGCACTTGAATAGAATGTGTGTTCTACTGCTTTTGGATGGAATGTTCTATAAATATCAATTAAGTCCATCTGGTATAATTTGTCATTTAATGCCTGTGTTTCCCTATTAATTTTCTGTCTGAATGATCTGCCCATTGATGTAAGTGGGGTGTTAAATTCCCCCACTATTACTGTGTTACTGTCAGTTTCTTTTTATGGCTGTTAGCATTTGACTTATATATTGAGGTGCTCCTATGTTGGGTGCATATATATTTACAATTGTTATATATTTTTCTTGGATTGATCCCTTGATCATTATGTAGTGTCCTTCCTTGTCTCTTGTAACAGTCTTTATTTTAAAGTCTATTTTGTCTGATAAGAGTGTTACTACTCCAGCTTTCTTTTGATTTCCATTTGCATAGAATACTTTTTCCATCCCCTCACATACAGTCTGTGTGTGTCCCTAGATCTGAAGTGGGTATCTTGTAGACAGCATATGTACAGGTTTTGTTTTTGTCTGCATTCAGCCAGTCTATGTCTTTTGGTTGGAGCATTTAATCTGTTTACGATCTGTATGTTCTTATTGCCATTTTGTTAATTGTTTTGCATTTGTTTTTACAGGTTTTTTTCTCCCCTTCCTCTTTTGTTCTTTTGTGAGTTGATGACTAACTTTAGTGTTGTGTTTGGATTACTTTTTTTTTTTTTGTATGTATATCTATCGTAGATTTTTGGGTTGCAGTTCCCATGAGGTTTTTATACAGCCGTCTACATATATACAAGATTGTTTTAAATTGCTAGCCTCTTAATTTCAAATGCATTTCCAGTATCCTGAATTTGTACCTCCTCTTCTACACAGTTGCTGGTTTTGATATGATACCTGTATGTGGATGATTTCCTTCCTTTACTATATGTTTGCCTTTACCGGTGAGCTTTCTCATTCGTAATTTTCTTGTTTCTGTCGGTGGCCTTTTCTTTTCCACCTAGAGAAGCTCCTTGAGTATTTGTTGTAAAGCTGGTTTGGTGGTGCTGAGTTCTCTTAGCTTTTGCTTGTCTGAAAAGCTTTTGATTGCTCTATTGGATCTGAAGGAGAGCCTTGCTGGGTAGAATATGCTTGGTTGTATATTTTTTCCTTTCATCACTTGAAATATATCGTGCCACTCCCTTCTGGCATGCAGAGTTTCTGTGAAAAATCAGCTGATAACCTTATGGGGATTTCCTTGTGTGTTATTTGTTGCTTTTAATATTTTCTCTTTGTCTTTAATTGTTGTCAGTTTGATTAATATGTGTCTTGGCATTTTCCTCCTTGGGTTTATCCTATATTGGACTTTCTGGACTTGAGTGTTTCCTTTCCTTTGTTAGGGACGTTTTCAGCTAAAATCTCTTCAAATATTTTCTCAGGCCCTTTCTCTCTTTTCCTTCTGTGACCCCTATAATGCGACTGTTGGTGCATTTAATGTTGCCCCAGGGGTGTCTTAGGCTGTCTGCATTTCTTTTCCGTCTTTATTCTTTTCCACAGCAGTGATTTCCACCACTCTGTCTTCCAGCTCATGTATTCGTTCTTATGCCTCATTTATTTTGTTATTGTTTCCTTCTAGTGTATCTTTCTTTTCAGTTATTGTATTGTTCACCTCTGTTTGTTTGTTCTTTTGATCTTTTAGGTCTTTGTTAAACATCTCTTGTACCTTCTCAATCTGTGCCTCCATTCTTTTTAGGAGATCTTGGGTCATCTTTACTATCATTACTCTGAATTCTTTTTCAGGTAGGTTGCCTATCTCCACTACACTTAGTTGTTCTTCTGGGTTTTTATTTTGTTCCCTCATCTGGAACATATTTCTCTGCTGTCTTTTGTCTAACTTTCTCTCTTTGTGTTCTCCTTTCCACAGGCTGCAGGACTATAGTTCCTCTTGCTTCTGGTATCTGCCCCCTGGTTGGTGAGGTTGGTCCTGGGGCTTGTGCAGGCTTCCTGGTGGGAGGGACTGGTGCCTGCCCCCTGTGGGTGGAGCTGGGTCTATTCCCTCTGGTAGGCAGGACCATGTAAAGGGGTGTGTTTATAGGTGGCTGTGAGCTCAGTACAACTTTAGGCAGCCTGTCTGCTGATGGATGGTGCTTTGTTCCTATCCTGCTGTTTGTTTGTCCCTGTGCTGGAGCCTGCATGCTCTTGGTTGGGCCAGGTCTGGGAGAGCTCATGCCAATCAGTATTCTCTGGGGCCTCCGCCACCAGTGTCCTTGCCTCTGCAGTGAGCTACAGCCAACCTCCGTCTCTCTTCCCCTCCCCCTGGAAACCCTGTGAGACCCACAGTTAGGTCTAGCCCAGGCTCCTATAGAGTCACTGCTTTGTGCTGGGTCCCAGTGCACATGAAATCTTTTGTGCACCCTCCAAGAGTAGAGTGTCTGTTTCCCCCAGCCCTGTGGAGCTCCTTTACTCAAGCCCCTTTGGCCTTCAAAGGGGCCCCTTTGGGCCCCTTTGGCCCAATTGTTCTGGGGGCTCTCCCTCCTGATGCCAGACTCTCGGGCTGTGAAGCCGGACTGGGGCTTAGAACTCTCACTCATGTGGGAGAACCTCAGCAATATAATTATTTTGCAGTTTGTGTGTTGCCCACGCAGCAGGTATGGGATTTGATTATATCACGAAAGTGCCCCTCCTACCACCTTGTTGTGGCTTCGTCTTTGTCTTTGGATGTAGACTGTCTTTTTTGGTAGGTTTGAGTCTTTTTTTGATGGTCACTCAACAGTTGTGATTTGGGTGTTTTCATTAGAGGAGATAAGCTCAAGTTCTTGTACTCTGCCATCTTGTCTGGAACCGAGGGGCTGCTTTTAGTTTGGATGCTTGCTGCCTCTTTCCTCAGGGTATCCCCTTGATATGGAGTGTGTAGATGTGGTGGCCCATGCACAGTTCCAGCACTGTGGGGGCAGCTATTGGCGCCCACCTGAGGGTCTCCCAGCCATAGTGGTAGCCTGTGAATACCCAAGAGAGCAGGGACAGTGATTGGCGCCTGCTCACATCTCATGTGTGCTCCCCGGATGGGGTATGCATCAACTGGTGCCCACTCATGGGTCTCCCAGAGGCAGCAGCAGCAGCCCCCTTACTCCTGGGACAATGGGGGGCAGCACTTGGTTCTTGCTCATGGGTCCCCTGTCAGCCCACGCGCCCCTGGGACAGTGGGGACAACATTTGCTCGCGTGTCCTAGATCAGTGGTGGTGGCCCACACACTCCTGGGACAGCTGAGGCAGCGGCTGGGGCCTGCTTTCAGGTCTCTTGGCAGTGGCGGTGTCCTGTGCCCACCTGTGGAACCTACGATGGTGGCGGCAGCTCATGCCTGCACAGGGAGCAGCTTCTGTAGGTGGTGTCCTGTTGCCTAAGAGCGTGAACATAGGGCAAGAAGCTCCTTGTGGCAGTCCCATCCCTCTCCTCATGCCCCCCCCCCCCACAACAATGGCACCTTGCCTTTCTGGTGGGCTCAGGCTTATTCCAAGTGCACCCTCTGTTGCCACACTCTTCAGGCTGTCTCTGCACAGCCAATCCCAGTTCTCTCCCTGGGTCTGACCTCTGAAGCCTGTGCTCTAGCTCCTAGCGCCCTCCTGCACCAGTGGATGAGCATCTCAGGCTGGAGAGCACAGTGCAGCAGTATCATCTGTGCAGGTCACTCTCTGTTTTGCCTTCCACAAACTGGTTGCTGTGATCTCCTCTGAGGCTCCAAAGCTCCCCCTCCATCCAGGCTGGTCTCCCCGCTGGTGAGAGGATTTCCCAGAGTGTGGGAGCATTTCTTCCTTCACAGCTCCCTCCCTGGGGCACAAGTCCCATCCCAATTCCTTTCTCTCTTTTTATTTTTTGTCCCACCTGGTTATGTGGAAGTTTTCTTGCCCTTTTGGAAGGCTGAGGTCTTCTGCCAGTGTTTAGTAGATGTTCTGTGTGAATCGTTCCACTTGTAGATATATTTTTGATGTATATGTGGGAGGAGGTGAGCTCCATGTCCTACTCCTATACCATAGGGATTCCTCCCCCGGTCATTCACTTCTTATAGCTAGGTAAGCTCTCTGATAGGAAAACAAGATCAACGTGATAGCTACCACAACTAAGAGCTTCACGGTTGTATTAACATCTCTCTACCTCATTTGAAAGAAGAATCCCCCAGCATGTTCCCCAGGAAAAGGTTTGATGTTGAGTCCGAACTTGATGATGCAGTCAAATTACACGTTTATGTTCATTTATGGTCAACTCTGCTTTTTCTGTTTTTATGTCCTTGCCATAGGCCTTTAATTTGGGTGATAAATATATAGGGATTTTTTTTTAATGCTATCTGCCTTTTACACTACTGCTTATTCAGTTGACTTTCAAGCTGTATTTTTCACCAGTAGCCAGGAAGAGTTTTGAGGGTGGACAGGGGATTTCCAAATCTGCTAGGTAATTATCAATTTGTGGGTGGCACAATTTTGAAACCTAAAACTATTGTGCAAGGTAAGAACCCCACCAGGGGATAATCAGGAATTTGAGGAGGTATTTTTTGGAAAATTAGAAATTATACTGCTAGAATTGAGTTTCTTTTCTGAATGTTGACAGAACAACTTGACCTTGAGGACAAGGTTCATTAACTTAAAGTATTGTCTCCATTGCTTCCTACTTAAAACTCGATCTTTTTGCAACTGGTGCAAACATCTATTTCACTTGTGGCATCTCTTCTGTGCATTGCAGGGGCTCCACTGAATCAAGTTTCACTTTAGGACAGAGACAGAATCATGTTCCCCATAAATGCAAACCAAAGAGCCACACTGACACTGCTTAAGAAGATGTGCGTGCCATGATTTGGAATCTCATCTGTGTTTAAGTAAGTTTGTCACGTTGACTCATGTGATAGGTGATCTCTTGCCATATGCTGCTTTCTTATTGCTAAATTACAGTGCTCCTGTAATAAAGAGAAATTCCTTTTTGACCAGTGTGACAACACTGACGGGGCTAGCAAAAGCCAGACACAGAATAGCAGGTCTCTTAAGTAGATAAGAATCTTAATCAATTACAGATGAAATCTTCCTGAGTTCAGCATATTGTTTTGATGGTCTCAGGAAAAGCCATTTCAATTAATGTTCCTTTATTTATAACTAGTTTGAAGAACTTAGTACTTGGATGAAAATCTTCATGGTCCACTAATTTTCTATGGTAACATCCACTTGCTTTTTCTGCCTCCTAGCAGTCCTCATCTACAATTTATCATCTTACCTATCATGAGCTGAGGAAAAAAAAAGGCATCAACCTTCACTAAACATGTGTTTTCTCTAAGCTCTGCTCATTAATAAATACTAATATGGAACAGAAAAATACCCAAATACCCAAAGAAGCAAAATGGATAGTCAGTGTAGGCTCATCTCAAATCCATGTTTGGATCATCTGTCTGTGAGTTTATCTTTATGATGACTGTAAAAAAATTTTTTTCTTTATGTTGGTAAATCATGGTAGAAGTTCTTGGGTGTCTGAATGAATTAGGCAGGGCTTGCCTTACATTGCCTCAGGGGACAGGATTCCAGGTTGATGTTCAGGATCCCTCCTCTGCTGATTTCCTTGCTACAAATATTTAGCAATAACATTCCTCGTTTAGCATGAATGTGTTTATCAGATATTTCCTTGAGGGGAGTGTTTTTGAAGGTTAAAAGAGGAAGAGGTAATTCAAAGATATTGGTAAAGCTTAGAGGATGCCAGACAACCTCCTGCCTAGAGCTGGCACTAGACCTTAACTGAGGTGGCCTCATGCTCCAACTTGTTTCTTTTGCTTTTTGCCAAAGGTTCATGTGGTGGTGATGGAACTGGAATGGAACTTGGAATTTTCAAGCCCTGGATTCAAGTCTTGGTTGCCATCTAATATGTTGTCTCCTCATCTACAAAATGAGAATATTCCTTACTTTACAGGGTGAGTTAATCCAACACAGTGTGATGAAAGGTAAGACTAGTATTATTAATAAGTCCACAAAAATATTCCCTATTATTAAAGTTTCCTCTTGGAAATGGTTGTATCTTTAGCACTACACTACAGAGAATTCCTCTTTCCTTAGAGTGCATCACAAGTTCCCCTTTACCTCCTTAGCGTCTTGACATGTCTGGTTTGGTGTTTGACAGCTTAGGGAACTTTATTGTTATCGCTCCAGCTGTGGCTGCTGCTGGACGTGTTTTACAACATAGTTCTTGGTCCACAGTAACTTGTGGGTGTTACTACCTAGAAATGGATAGGACAAGAGATGCTTTTCATTAAAAATACATATGGAGGGCTTCCCTGGTGGTGCAGTGGTTGAGAGTCCGCCTGCCGATGCAGGGGACACGGGTTCGTGCCCCGATCTGGGAAGATTCCACATGCTGCGGAGCGGCTGGGCCCATGAGCCATGGCCGCTGAGCCTGCGCATCCGGAGCCTGTGCTCCGCAACGGGAGAGGCCACAACAGTGACAGGCCCACGTACCGCAAAACAAACAAACAAAAAAACATATGGAGACACAGAAATATTTAAATGGCATTCTAGGCATATAGGAGAAAGATAGTCTTATTTTCTGTCCATCTCTAATTTCTAAAGTGCATCCATAATACCAGAATTTGGGGCCATCTTTAAGTCCCGCTGACTTCCTATAATGTCCCCTGATGGACAGCTGGGGTTGTTAAGATACTGTGTGTGTTTTTAGAAAAGGACTAGCATAATTCTGTATCACCTTAATAGAAAGGTTTGCTTCTTACTTTTGCAAGCGTTTTAGTAGTAGTGTGGTAACTCATATTGTAGATCTGGGGAAATCACATTCTCATGACTAACTAACTGATGTAACCAGAGGTGGTTTGCAGCAATTAGACTTCCTAATATACTGACTTTCCTTAGGTTAATGAAATATGTATATGCCAGTGCCTGCATCAAATGAAAGCCTGGCTGGCTTCAGTCACTCTCTACCCAGTGTGGTCCTGGGCCAGTAGCAGCACCACCTGGGAGCTTGTTAGAAATGCAGACTCACAGGCCTGCCCCAGACCTAGTAATCAGAATCTGTCTGCTGGTGATTTATATGTACATTAAAGTTCAAGAACACTCCCCCAGTAGACCTTACTCTTAGTTTTCAAAAGGGATGAAGAAGGCAAGAATTATTTGCTGCTCTTGAAGAATAATCAGAATCATTAAAGTAGGTTGCTCATCTGTGTAGACCAGCACTACCAAAAGAAATATAATGTGAGCTCCATGTGTAGTTTTAAATTTACAGTCACCACAATTTAAAAAAAAAGTAAAAAGAAACAGAAAATTAATTTTAATCATATATTTTATTTAAACCAATACATCCAAAGTATTATTTCAGTGGGGAAGCAATGTGAAAAAATATTAATGAGATATTCTCCATTTTTTCTTAATAATGTTTCATAATAAATATGCACATATATACTTACAGCACATCTCAATTTGGACTAGCCACATTTCAAGTGCTCAACAGCTACATGTAGTGAGTTGATGTCATATTGACAGAGCAATCGTAGATGATGATGTATCTACCATCCACTCCAGGAAGTGCACTTCAGTGCACTTCCTGGAGTGGTGTGCACATATTCCTTCCTTGATTTGTTTATTATTGGATGCCTACCATGCGTCAGACTTTGTGTTAGGTTGAAGGTAAGCAAAAGTAAGATGCACATATTTAAAAACATAATGACAGTATCACAAGATAAATACAATAGAAGAGGTCTGTGTAAACTTCTATGGAAGCACGGAAGAAAGAGCATCAAACATTGTCCAGGGCAGGAAGACAGCATCAGGCTTAAAAACTTGCACTGCGGAGACAAATAGACCCATGCTTCAGGACTTACCTCAGTCCTCTGGGCTTTCACTAGGAGCTAATGACAAAAGGTTTTCATAGAGTTGTTATAAGGATAAAATGATAATTGGATATAAAGTATCTGAAACATAGTATGCTCTATTGATACCATTATTAAAAGAAAGGTAAGGCTAAATTTGAGTGTTTATGGATAAGTGGAGTTCCACAGGTATATCCTTCAGGATCCACCAATTATGAACATTTGATTTCTCTACTTTCTCTTTCTCTCTGTAAATGTATATATACATACACATGTATAGATTAATACTTTTATATACATAGTCCGAAAATCACTGGAAAATAACTTGTAGACATTAAGACCATTTATCCCTAAATATGTCAGTATGTATTTCCTGAGAATGAGAACATTTTCTTACATAATTAGGGGTGTAATTATCAAATTTCAGGAACTTTAAAACACAACACTGTTTTCTAATCTAGAGTTCATGGTCCAGGATTCAATCAGGTGTCATATCTCTGTGATATCCTGGAATCAAGAATAGCTGCTCAGACTTTATTTTGGAGTGGAGAAGATGTCTGTGCGTATAAAAGAACTCGACATTTTTAGAGAGAACAGGCTAGTTATTTTGTAGAATATCCCTCAACTTGGGTTTCTCTGATGTTTCCTCATGATTAGATTCAGGTTACATATTTTGGCAGGTCAGCTAGGATTTAAAAAATATTTTTATGGAGGTATAACTGATTTAAAATATTGTATAAATTTCAGGTATACAAGTGAGTCACAATTTTTAAACCTTATACTCTGTAGTTATAAAATATTGGCTATATTCCTTCTGTTGTACAATATATCCTTGTAGCTTATTTATTTATTTATTTTAATAGCTCTTTATTGGAGTATAACTTCACAGTACTGTGTTAGTTTCTGTTGTACACCAAAGTGAATCTGCATGTCCCCATATCCCTTCCCTCTTGAGCCTCCCTCCCACCCTCCCTATCCCACCCCTCTAGGTCATTGCAAAGCACTGAGCTGATCTCCCTGTGCTATGCTGCTGCTTCCCACTAGCTAACTATTTTAGATATGGCAGTGTATATATGTCGATGCTACTCTCACTTCGCCCCAGCTTCCCCCTCCCACCCTGTGTCCTCAAGTCCATTCTCTATGTCTACCTGTTAATTCCTGCCCTGCAACTAGGTTCATCAGTACCATGTTTTGTTTTTTTTTTTAGATTCCATATATATGCGTTAGCATATGGTATTTTTCTCTTTCTGACTTACTTCACTCTGTATGACAGACTCCAGGTCCAACCGCCTCACTACAAATAACACAATTTTGTTTCTTTTTATGGCTGAGTAATATTCCATTGTATATATGTGCCGCATCTTCTTTATCCATTCATCTGTCAGTGGATGCTTAGGGTGCTTCCATGTCCTGGCTATTGTAAATAGTGCTGCAATGAACATTGTGGTGCATGTCTCTTCTTGAATTATGGTTTTCTCAGGGTATGTGCCCAGTAGTGGGATTGCTGGGTCATATGGTAATTCTATTTTTAGTTTTTTTAAGGAACCTCCATACTGTTTTCCATAGTGGTTGTATCAATTTACATTCCCACCAACAGTGCAGGAGGGTTCCCTTTTCACCACACCCTTTCCAGCATTTATTGTGTCTAGATTTTTTGAAAATGGCCACTCTGACTGGCATGAGGGGATACCTCATTGTAGTTTTGATTTGCATTTCTCTACTAATTAGTGATGTTGAGCAGCTTTTCATGTGCCTCTTGGCCATCTGTATATCTTCTATGGTGAAATGTCTATTTAGGTCTTCTGCCCATTGTTTAATTGGATTGTTTGTTTTTTTGATATTGAGCTCTATGAGCTGTTTGTATATTTTGGAGATTAATCCTTTGTCTGTTGTTTCATTTGCAAATATTTTCTCCCATTCTGAGGGTTGTCTTTTGGTCTTGTTTATGGTTTCCTTTGCTGTGCAAAAGCTTTGAAGTTTCATTAGGTCCAATTTGTTTACTTTTGTTTTATATCTCTAGGAGGTGGGTCAAAAAGGATCTTGCTGTGATTTATGTCATAGAGTGTTCTGCCTATGTTTTCCTCTAAGAGTTTTACAGTGTCTGGTCTTACATTTAACTCTTTTGAGTTTATTTTTGTGTATGGTGTTAGGGAGTGTTCTCATTTCCTTCTTTTCCATGTAGATGTCCAGTTTTCGCAGCACCACTGATTGAAGAGGCTGTCTTTTCTCCATTGTATGTTCTTGCCTCCTTTGTTGTATATTAGGTGACCATATGTGTGTGGGCTAATCTCTGGGCATTCTATCCTGTACCACTGGTCTATACTTCTGCTTTTGTGCCAGTACTATACTGTCTCGATTACTGTAGCTTTGTGATATAGTTGGAACTCAGGGAGCCTGATTCTTCCAAGTCCATTGTTCTTCTCAAGATTGCTTGGGCTATTCAGGGTCTTTCTTTTGCGTTTCCAAAAATTTTGTTTTGTTTTGTTTATGCGGTACACGGGCCTCTCACTGTTGTGGCTTCTCCCGTTGCGGAGCACAGGCTCTGGGTGCTCAGGCTCAGCGGCCATGGCTCATGGGCCCAGCTGCTCCGCGGCATGTGGGGTCTTCCCGGACCGGGTCACGGACCCGTGTCCCCTGCACCATCAGGGAAGCCCTCCAAAAATTTTTTGTTCTAATTCTGTGAAGAATGCCATTGGTAGTTTGAGAAGGATTGCACTGAATCTGTTGATTGCTTTGGGTAGTATAGTCATTTTCACAATATTGATTCTTCCAATCCAAGAACATGGTATATTTCTCCATCTGTTTATGTCATATTTGATTTCTTTCATCAGTGTTTTATAGTTTTCTGAGTACAAGTCTTTCGCCTCCTTAGCCAGGTTTATTCCTAGGTATCTTATTCTTTTCGTTGCGATGGTAAATGGATTGTTTCCTTAATTTCTCTTTCTGATTTTTTTGTTGTTGGTGTATAGGAATGCCAGAGGTTTCTGTGCATTAACTTTGTATCCTGCAACCTTACCAAATTCATTGATTAGTTCTAGTAGTTTTCTGGTGGCATCTTTAGGGTTTTCTATGTATAATAGCATGTCATCTGCAAACAGTGACAGTTTTACTTCTTTTCCAATTTGTATTCCTTTTCTTCTCTGTGATGGATAGGACTGCCTAAACTATGTTGAATGAGAGTGGCAAGAGTGGACATCTTTGTCTTGTTCCTGATCTTAGAGGAAATGGTTTCAGTTTTTCACCATTGAAAATGATGTTGGCTGTGGGTTTGTCATATATAGCCTTTATTGTGTTGAAGTAGGTTCCCTCTATGCCCATTTTCTGAAGAGTTTTTATGATAAATTGGTGTCGAATTTTGTCAAAAGCTTTTTCTGCATCTGTTCAGAGGATCATATGGTTTTTATTCCTTGATTCATTAATGTGGCGTATCACATTGATTGATTTGCATACATTGAAGAATCCTTGCATCCCTGGGATAAATCCCACTTGATCATGGTGTATGATCCTTTTAATGTGCTGTTGGGTTCTGTTTGTTTGCTAGTATTTTTGTTCAGGATTTTTGCATCTGTGTTCATCAGTGATATTGGTCTATAATTTTCTTTTTTTTGTGATATCTTTTCTGGCTTTGGTATCAGGGTGATTGATGGTGTCTTCGTGGAATGAATTTGGGAGTGTTTCTCCCTCTGCAGTTCTTTGGAAGGGTTTGAGAAGGATCGGCGTTAGCTCCTCTCTAAATGTTTGACAGAATTCACCAGTGAAGCCATTTGGTCTTGGGCTTTTGTTTGTGACAAAGACACAAAAAAATTTAAAAGGGGGAGAAGGCCTTGGCTGTGGAGGGCAGGGCGTAAGCAAAAAGGGGGAGAAGGCCTTGGCTGTGGAGGGCAGGGCGTAAGCAAGGGTGACATTTGGGCAGGGCCTATGCTTAGGACCCACAGGGCTGGAAAAGGCCCTGGGGACTGTGGGGGGGGTGGGATTCAGGCTCAACAGAAGGGGCCCAGGTGTGCCCTCCACACCTTGTCTCTCTCAGAGGGCAGGGGACCTCACCTGGGAGCCCAGCAGGCTTCCTGGGCTCAGGTGGGCAGGGGCAAACACCCTCCTATCCTCTCCTGCTCCTCTGGTCCCAGAGGGCCCCTCCTGATCTCCCTGGCCTCCCTCCTATGCCCCCAGTGACCCAAATGGCCTGGAGAGGGCTTTGGAGGGCAGGGGACTGGCCTGCAAGCTCAGCAGGCTCCCTGGGCCTGAGTGGGTGGGGCAATCGCCCTCTGCTCCTCCCAGAGGGCCCCTCCTGCCTGCCTCTCCCGATCTCCCCGGCCTCCCTCCTATGCCCCCAGGACCACAATGAGATGATATCAGCTCATACCTGTGAGACTGGCTATTATTATTAAAAACCAGGAAATAAGTGTTGGTGAGGATGTGGAGAAAAGGGAACAAACCTTTGTGCACCGTTGGTGCAGCCACTATGGGAAACAGTATGGAGGTTCCTTAAAAATAGAACTATTATATGACCCAGCAATTCCACTTCTGGGTATTTAGCCATAAACTGAAAACACTAACTTGAAAAGATATATGCACTTCCATGTTCATTGCAACATTATTTAACAATTGCCAAGACATGGAAACAACCTAGGTGTCCATCAATAGATGAAGGGACAAAGAAGATGTGGTGTGTATAGTATATATGTAATGCAATACTATTAATCCAGAAAAGAAGGAAATGTGCCATTTGTAACAATACGGATGGTCCTTGAAGGCATTGTGCTAAAGTAACAGTAACAGCAGGACAGGATCAAGATGGCTGAGGACTAGGACAAGGAGCTCACCTTCTCCCACAAAAACATTAAAAATACATCTACAAGTGGAACAATTCACATAACACCTACTGAGCACCAGCAGAAGACCTCAGCCTTCTGAAAGGGCAAGAAATCTTCCATGTAACGGGGTAGGACAAAGGGAAAAAGAAAAAGCAGTTGGGATGCAGCCTGCACCCCAGGGAGGGAGCTGTGTAACTCTATGCCAATAAAATGGACAACCGGTAAGAAATGGGCAAATTCTTAGAAAGGTACCACCTTCTAAGACTGAACCAGGAAGAAATAGAAAATATGAACAGACCAATCACAAGTACTGAAATTGAAACTATGAGTTAAAAACTCCCAACAAACAAAAGTCCAGGACCAGATAGCTTCACAGGTGAATTCTGTCAAACATTTAGAGAAGAGTTAATACCTATCCTTCTCAAAATATTCCAGAAAACTGCAGAATAAGGAACACTCGAAGCTCATTCTATGTGGCCACCATCACCCTGATACCAAAACCAGACAAAGATACCACACACAAGAAAATTACAGGCCAATATCCATGATGACAAAGACACCAAAATACTCAACAAAACACTAGCTAACCAAACCCAACAATACATTAAAAGGATCATACACCATGATCAAGTGGGATTTATCCCAAGGATGCAAGGATTTTTCAATACCCACAAATCAGTCAGTGTGATACATATTAATAAACTGAAAACCAAATGATCATCTCAATAGATGCAAAAAAATCTTTTGACAAAATCCAACACCCATTTATGATAAAAAAACTGCAGAAAGTGGGCATAGAAGGAACAGACCTCAACATAATAAAGACCATACATGACAAACCCACAGCTAACAACATACTCAATGGTTAAATGCTGAAAGCATTCCATCTAAGATCAGGAACATGACAAGCATGTCCACTATTGTCACTTTACTTCAACATAGTTTTGGCCGTCCTAGCCACAGCATTCAGAGAAGGAAAAGAAATAAAAGGAACCTAAATTGGAAAAAAGTAAAACTGTCATTGTTTGCAGATGACATGATAATATACATATAATATCCTAAATATGCTACCAGAAAACTAGTAGAGCTCAATTTGGTAAAGTTGTAGGATACAAAATTAATACACAGATGCATTTCTGTACACTAACAACAAAAGATGATCAAGAGAAATGAAAGAAACAATCCCACTTACCAACACATCAAAAAGAATAAAATACCTAGGAATAAACCTAAGGAGACAAAAGACCTGTACTCCAAAAAGTATAAGATGCTGATGAAAGAAATCGAAGACGACACAACAATAAGATGTCTACAAGCAATAAATGAAGGAGAGGATGTGGAGAAACAGGAATCCTCCTACACTGTTGGTGGGAATGTAAACTGGTATAATCACTATGGAGAACAGTATGGTGGTTCCTTAAAAAACTACAAATAGAACTACCATATGATGCAGCAATCCCACTCCTGGGCATATATCTGGAGAAAACCATGGTTTGAAAGGATACATGGACCCCAGTGTTCCCTGCAGCCCTATTTACAAGAGCCAAGACATGAAAGCTCCTTAATGTCCATCAACAGAGGAATGGATAAAGAAGATGTGGCACATATATACAATGGAATATTACTCAGCCATAAAAAAGAGTGAAACAGTGCCATTTGCAGCAGTGGGGATGGACCTAGAGATTATCACACCAAGTGAAGTTAAGTCAGATAGAGAAAGACAAATATCATATGATATCACTTATATATAGAATCTAAAAAAAAAAAATGATACAAATGAACTTATGTACAAAACAGAAACAGACTCACGGACTTCGAAAACAAATTTATGGTTACCAAAGGGGAAACATGGGGGAGAGTAGGGGTAAGTCAAGAATTTGGGATTAACACACACACTACTATGTATAAGACAGATAACCAACAAGGACCTATTGTATAGCACATGAAACTCTATTCAATGTTCTGTTGATAAACTATATGAGAAAAGAATCTGAAAAAGAATGGATATATGTATAACTGAATCACTTTGTTGTTCACCTGAAACTAACACAACATTGTAAATCAACTATACTCCAATAAAATAACAAAAACCAAGCTCTTAGATATAGAGACTGGTAGTTGCCAGAGGTGGGGGGAATGAGTGAAGGGGGTCAAAACATACAGACTTCCTGTAGTAACATAAATAAGTCATGTGGATATAATGTATGGCATGGTGACTATAGTTAATAATACTGTATTGCGTATTTGAAAGTTGATATGAGAATCTTAGAAGTTCTCATCACAGGAAAAAAAAGTTTATAACTGTATGGTGACAGATGTTAACTAGACTTATTTTGGGGGCTTACTTCCCAATATATACAAATATGGAGTCACTATGGTATATATCTGAAACTAATATAATGTAGGGTCAATTATACCTAAAAAAAATAGAAGGAGAAATTAGCTGCTGTGACAAATAAGATATTACTCTTTAGGAAGATGACAATCACTCTAGCTCATTACTGAAGGTACAGCTTGCCTTGAATGAAGTATATACCTGGTTTGTTCTAGACTACACCACTGTTTTGTTATGTGTCCTTTCATATGCCATTTAAGTTCTACCTTGGAATTAGTGCTTTTTGAGCTCCTAAACGGAAATGGTATTTTCCCATTTGAAAAGCTATTTTAGCAAACTATTTCAAAGTCCTTGAATAATAAGGAATAGATTTTTTAAAACGTTAGTTTTATGCAGGATTGTAGTTAGATCTTGCTCACAGTGCAGAAGTCCCCTACATTAGATAGATCCTAGTTAGTGTTTCTTAATTGCCTGATGTAGATATATTTTTATTTGAGGAAACGTGTTGAAAATATTTTTCATGTGGAATATGTGTCATTTAAGGAACTATAGAAACCACTAATCTAGCTTGATGCTTTTTATTATTTTGGAAACATTCATTTCATCCCTTAGTTACTGGCAGTTCTATTATGGTCTAGAGACAACAATAAAGATCTTATTGTTTATGCTTCATTAGAAAAAAATAATAGTTCAGATATTTGACCTCAGATAATTGTAAGTCCCATTGTGGAAGCACTGCATATTTTTGAAGATTAAACCACAAGAAAGAATAAACACAATTTATCCTGGGAGCTTTTCTTTAGGATCTATAATATTTTCTGTGGATTAGTAATATATACAATATGTGGTTATATTGTTATATCAATGCTAGTGCCATCACTAATATTTTAATATATAACCATATGTTCATCAAGGGAGCAGTTTGTGTGTTTTAGTGGCAAGGAGCACACAAAAAATTCTCCTTGCTGTTCCCCTCTATTATAAATTAATATCCACTACCAAGGGACCTCTTATGATATGAAATTGTCATCCTGTGAATGGTATGGATGAAATTACCATGGAGGAAAGCTGAGCAGTAACCAGAGTACGAATAAGACAGCACCTATTCTGCTGTGTACTTAGGACCCCTGGTGTCTTATATTAATTTATGATAAATAATTTACACTGCTAACTTCTTCAAAGTTTAATACTCTGAATTACCTTTTTGCTCACAGTTTTCTCTCAATGTAAGTGCATTTTCTATACTGAGAAGGACTATTCTAAAAGCATGGAGTCATTTTTGCCAGCTCCAGAGTAGAGTATTCTGCAGTTTCTTCAACAGAAGATTTTATCGAGTAGTGCCTGGAGGATGGATCCTTTTAAGCAACATTGTTGTCTGCATTGCTTTTCATTTTGGCAGTAAAGGAGTTACAGGAGAAGAGGGATCCATTATGACAGTCCTGTGTGTTATAATGTGATGGTTGCCTGGCAACTCTACCTGTAGAAATAAATATAGGACTTGTATCTGTATTAATCCCCTCCTGTTGTCAAGGTTTATAGGTTTTTGTTTTTGGTTTTGTTTTTTTTTTTGCGGTACACGGGCCTCTCACTGTTGTGGCCTCTCCCGTTGCGGAGCACAGGCTCCAGACGCGCAGGCCCAGTGGCCGTGCCGTGCGGGCCCAGCTGCTCCACGGCACGTGGGATCCTCCTGGACCGGGGCACAAACCCGTGTCCCCTGCATCGGCAGGTGGACTCTCAACCACTGCGCCACCAGGGAAGCCCTATAGGTTTTTAATATATTAAGATCAGAAAATACTTAAAAGCAAGAAGGCTTGATCATTTGATGATCCTTTGGAATTGTAAGAAATTGTTGGCTATCAACAAATAAGGGGTCTTGGGGAGTAAGTGTTACACAGTGCTGTGACTAAGCCTTGACTGTATTTGAACATCTCTTAAATGAGTCTGAGCCTTACCTTGGTATCTCACATAACCAACTCTTATCTCTTCCAAGGACATATTTTTTTTCACTTAAGAACATTTATTGACTATCTTTAATGTGTTATGTCTGCACTAGAAATGGGCTACAGTATAAATGTAAAAAAGACAGAGGGCCCCTGGTCTTTTAGTCCAGAGTGGTGACTTTATCATCTAGTGGAGAGCACATCTGGAGAGGAAGTTCTTATCGGTAACACTCAAGGCACACGCCCATCAATACCAGCTGTTCTTTTTATAACTGTTACAGAGGTTAAAGTAAGCTATGGAGGAGCCCTTCAAGATCGCAGAGGAGTAAGACTTGGAGATCACCTTCCTCCCCACAAATACATCAGAAATACATCTACACGTGGAACAACTCCTACAGAACACCTACTGAACACTGGCATAAGACCTCCGACCTCCCAAAAGGCAAGAAACTCCCCACATATCTGGGTAGGGCAAAAGAAAAAAGAAAAAACAGAGACAAAAGGATAGGGATGGGACCTGCACCAGTGGGAGGGAGCTGTGAAGGAGGAAAAGTTTCCACACACTAGGAAGCCCCTTCACTGGCAGAGACGGCGGGTGGTGGGGCGGAAGCTTTGGAGCCACACGGGAGAGCACAGCAACAGGGGTGCAGAGGGCAAAGCAGAAAGATTCCTGCACAGAGGATCAGTGCTGAAGAGCACTCACTAGCCGGGGCGGGTGGGAGCAAAGGTTTGGGCTTCTGAGGTCAGATCCCAGGGAGAGGACTGGGGTTGGCAGCGTGAACACAGCCTGAAGGGGGCAAGGGCACCACAGCTAGCGACGAGGGAGTCCAGGAAAAACTCTGGACCTGCCTAAGAGGCAAGACACCATTGTTTTGGGGTGTGCGAAGAGAGGGGATTCAGAACACCACCTAAACGTGCTCCAGAGATGGGCGCGAGCTGCGTCTATCAGCACGGACACCAGAGCCGGGCAGGAGACGCTAAAGGCTGCTGCTGCAGACGCCAAGGAGCCTGTGTGCAAGCACAGCTCACTCCCACACCACCCCTCCCAGGAGCCTGTGCAGCCCGCCACTGCCAGGGTCCCGTGATCCAGGGACAACTTCCCCGGGAGAACACACAGCACGCCTCACTCAGGCTGTGGCAATGTCATGCCGGCCTCTGCCCTCCCCCCAGGGCTGAGTGATCCAGAGCCCCCAGTCAGCTGCTCCTTTAACCCCGTCCTGTCTGAGCGAAGAACAGATGCCCTCCGGCAACCTACACGCAGAGGCGGGGCCAATCCAAAGCTGAACCCCGGGAGCTGTGCTGGGGTTCTCTCTCCCAGCAGCCTCAGGAGCAACAGATTAAATCTCCACAGTCAACTTGATGTACACTGCATCTGTGGAATACCTGAATAGACAATGAATCATCCCAAAATTGAAGTGGTGGACTTTGGGAGCAACAATATATATATTTTTTTCCTTTCTCTCTCTCTTTTTGTGATTGTGTATGTGTATGCTTCTTTGTGTGATTTTTGTCTGTATAGCTTTGCTTTTACCATTTGTTCTAGGGGTCTGTCGGTCCTTTTTTTTTAGTATAGTTTTTAACACTTGTTATCACTGGTGGATTTCTTTTTTGGTTTGGTTGCTCTCTTTCTTTTGTTTTTAATTTTAATTTTTAATAATTCTTTTAAATAACTTTCTTTTTTTCTTTTTCTCCCTTTTTTTCTGAGCCATGTGGCTGACAGGGTCTTCGTGCTCTGACTGGGAGTCAGGCCTGTGCCTCTGAGGTGGGAGAGCTGAGTTCAGGACATTGGACCACCAGAGACCTCCCAGCTCCATGTACAATCAAATGGCAAAAGCTCTCGCACAGATCTCCATCTCAACGCTAAGATGCAGCTCCACTCAACAACTAGCAAGCCACAGTGCTGGACACCCTATGCCAAACAACTAGCAAGACAGGAACACAGCCCCACCCATTAGCAGAGAGGCTGCCGAAAATCATGAGTTCACAGACATCCCAAAACACACCACCGGACATGGTCCTACCCACAAGAAAGACAAGATCCAGCCTCATCCAGCGGAACACAGGCACCAGTCCCCTCCACCAGGAAGCCTACACAACCCACTGAACCAACCCTAGCCACTGGGGGCTGACACCAAAAACAACAGGAACTACAAACCTGCAGCCTGCGAAAAGGAGACACCAAACACAGTAAGTTAAGCAAAATGAGGAGACAGAGAAAACACACAGCAGATGAAGGAGCAAGGTAAAAAACCCACTAGACCAAGTAAATGAAGAGGAAATAGGCAGTCTACCTGAAAAAGAATTCAGAGTAGTGATAGTAAAGATGATCCCAAATCTTGGAAATAGAATGGAGAAAATACAAGAAACATTTAACAAGGACCTAGAAGAACTAAAGAGCAAACAGACAATGATGAACAACACAATAAATGAAATTTAAAATTCTCTAGAAGGAATCAATAGCAGAAAAAGTGAGGCAGAAGAACGGATAAGTGACCTGGAAGATAAAATAGTGGAAATATCTATCACAGAGCAGAATTAAAAAAAAAAAAAAGTATTGAGGACAGTATCAGAGACCTCTGGGACAACATTAAACACATCAACATTCGAATTATAGGGGTCCCAGAAGAAGAAGAAGAGAAAAAGAAAGGGACTGAGAAAATAGTTGAAGAGACTATAGCTGAAAACTTCCCTAATATGGGAAAGGAAATAGTTATTCAAGTCCAGGAAGCACAGAGAGTTCCATACAGGATAAATCCAAGGAGAAACACACCAAGACACATACATATCAAACTATCAAAAATTAAACAAAAAATATTAAAAGCAAGAGAAAAACAACAAATAACACACAAGGGAATCCCCATAAGGTTAACAGCTGATCTTTCAGCAGAAACTCTGCAAGCCAGAAGAGAGCAGCAGGACATAGTTAAAGTGATGAAAGGGGAACACCTACAAAGAAGATTACCCAGCAAGGATCTCATTCAGATTCGACAGAGAAATTAAAACCTTTACAGACAAGTAAAAGCTAAGAGAATTCAGCAGCACCAAACCAGCTTTACAACAAATGCTAAAGGAACTTCTCTAGGCAGGAAACACAAGAGAAGTAAAAGACCTACAATAACAAACCCAAAACAAATAAGAAAATGGTAATAGGAACTTACTTACATATCTATTATTAATTACCTTAAGTGTAAATGGTTAAATGCTCCAACCAAAAGATATAGACTGGCTGAATGTGGGTACAGAAACAAGACCTGTATATATGCTGTCTACAAGAGAGACGCACTTCAGACCTAGGGACACATACAGACTGAAAGTGAGGAGATGGAAAGAGATATTCCATGCAAATGGAAACCAAAAGAACGCTGGAGTAGCAATTCTCCTATCAGAAAAAAATAGACTTTAAAAGAAAGACTATTACAAGAGACAAAGAAGGACACTACATAATGATCAAGGGATCGATCCAAGAAGAAGATATAACAATTGTAAATATTTATGCACCCAACATAGGAGCACCACAACACATAAGGCAAATGCTAACAGCCATAAAAGGGGAATTTGACAGTAACACAGTCACAGTAGGGGACTTTAACAAAGGACTTTCATCAATGGACAGATCATCCTAACTGAAAATCAATAAGGAAATACAAGCTTTAAATGATACACTAAACAAGATGGACTTAATTGATATTTATAGGACAATCCATCCAAGAACAACAGAATACATTTTCTTCTCAAGTGCTCATGGAACATTCTCCAGGATCGGTCATATCTTGGGTCACAAATCAAGCCTTGGTAAATTTAAGAAAATTGAAATCATATCAAGTATCTTTTCTGACTACAACGCTGTGAGACTAGATATCAATTACAGGAAAAATATCTGTAAAAAATAAGCCAAACCATACACTACTTAATAACCAAGAGATCCCTGAAGAAATCAAAGAGGAAATCAAAAATAGCTAGGAACAAATGACAATGAAAACACAATGACCCAAAACCTATGGGATTCAGCAAAAGCAGTTCTAAGAGGGAAGTTTATAGCAATACAATCCTACCTCTGAAAACAAGAAACATCTCAAATAAACACCCTAACCTTACACATAAAACAATTAGAGAAAGAAGAACAGAAAACCCCGAAATTTAGCAGAAAGAAAGAAATCATAAAGATCAGATCAAAAATAAATGAAGAAGAAATGAAGGAGTTGATAGCAAAGATCAATAAATCTAATAGCTGGTTCTTTGAGAAAATAAACAAAACTGATAAACCGTTAGCCAGAGTCATCAAGAAAAAAAGGGAGAAGACTCAAATCAAGAGAATTAGAAATGAAAGAGGAAAATTAACAACTGACACTGCAGAAATACAAAGGATCATGAGAGATTACTACAAGCAACTCTATGCCAATAAAATGGACAACCTGGAAGAAATGGACAAATTCTTAGAAAAGCACAACCTTCTGAGGCTGAACCAGGAAGAAACAGAAAATATAAACAGACCAATCACAAGCATTGAAATTGAAACTCTGATGAAAAATCCTCCAACAAACAAAAGCCCAGGACCAGATGGCTTCACAGGTGAATTCCATCAAACATTTACAGAAGAGCCAAGACCTACCCTTCTCAAACTCTTCCAAAATATAGCAGAGGGAGGAACACTCCCAAACTCATTCTACGAGGCCACCATCACCCTGATACCAAATCCAGACAAAGATGTCACAAAGAAAGGAAACTACAGGCCAATATCACTGATGAACATAGATGCAAAAATCCTCAACAAAATACTAGCAAACAGAATCCAACAGCACATTAAAAGGATCATACACCATGATCAAGTGGGGTGTCTCCCAGGAATGCAAGGATTCTTCGATATATGCAAATCAATCAATGTGATACACCACATTAACAAATTGAAGGAGAAAAACCATATGATCATCTCAACAGATGCAGAAAGAACTTTCAACAAAATTCAACACCCATTTATGATGAAAACCCTCCAGAAAGTAGGCATAGAGGGAACTTACCTCAACATAATAAAGGCCATATATGACAAACCCACAGCCAACACTGTCCTCAATGGTGAAAAACTGAAACCATTTCCACTAAGATCAGGAACAAGATAAGGTTGCCCACTCTCACCACTCTTATTCAACATAGTTTTGGAAGTTTTAGGCACAGCAATCAGAGAAGAAAAAGAAATAAAAGGAATCCAAATTGGAAAAGAGGAAGTAAACCTGTCACTGCTCGCAGGTGAGATGACAGTATACATAGAGAATCCTAAAGACTCTACCAGAAAACTACTAGAGCTAATCAATGAATTTGGTAAAGTTGCAGGATACAAAATCAATGCACAGAAATCTCTGGCATTCCTATACACTAAGGATGAAAAATCTGAAAGTGAAATCAAGAAAACACTCCCATTTACCATTGCAACAGAAAGCATAAGATACCTAGGAATAAACCTACCAAAGGAGACAAAAGACCTATATGCATAAAATTATAAGACCCTGATGAAAGAAATTAAAGATGATACAAACAGGTGGAGAGATATACCATGTTCTTGGATTAGAAGAATCAACATTGTGAAAATGACTATATTGCCCAAAGCAATCTACAGATTCAGTGCAATCCCTATCAGACTACCAATGGCATTTTTCACAGAACTAGAACAAAAAGTTTCACAATATGTACGGAAACACAAAAGTCCCCGAATAGCCAAAGCAATCTTGAGAAAGAAAAACGGAGCTGGAGGAATCAGGCTGCCTGACTTCAGACTATACTACAAAGCTACAGTAATCAAGACAGTATGATACTGGCACAAAAAGAGAAATATAGACCCACGGAACAGGATAGAAAGCCCAGAGATATACCCACGCACTTATGGTCACCTCATTTTTGGCAAGAATGTACAATGGAAAAAAGACAGCCTCTTCAATAAGTGGTGCTGGGAAAACTGGACAGCTACATGTAAAAGAATGAAATTAGAACACTGCCTAACATCATACACAAAAATAAACTCAAAATGGATTAAAGACCTAAATGTAAGGCCAGACACTATCAAACTCTTAGAGGAAAACGTAGGCAGAACACTATGACATAAATCACAGCAAGATCCTTGATCCACCTCTGAAAAGAAATGGAAATAAAAACAAAAATAAACAAATGTGACTTGATGAGACTTAAAAGCTTTTGCACAGCAAAGGAAACCATAAACAAGATGAAAACAGAACCCTCAGAATGGGAGAAATTATTTGCAAAGGAAGCAACTATCAAAGGATTCATCTCCAAAATTTACAAGCAGCTCATGCAGCTCAATATCACACAAACAAACAATCCAAAAATGGGCAGAAGATCTAAGTAGACATTTCTCCAAAGAAGGTAGACAGATTGCCAACAAACACATGAAAGGATCCTCAACATCACTAATTATTAGAGAAATGCAAATCAATGAGCGATATCACCTCACAGCAGTCATAATGGCCATCATCAGGAAATCTACAAACAATAAATGCTGGAGAGGATGTGGAGAAAAGCGAACCCTCTTGTACTGTTGGTGGGAATGTAAATTGATAACAGCCACTATGGAGAACAGCATGGAGGTTCCTTAAAAAACTAAAACTAGAACTACCATACGACCCAGCAATCCCACTACTGGGCATATACCCTGAGAAAGCCATAATTCAAAAAGAGACATGTACCACAATGTTCACTGCAGCACTATTTACAATAGCCAGGACATGGAAGCAACCTAAGTGTCCATCGACAGATGAATGGATAAAGAAGATGTGGCACATATATACAATGGAATATTACTCAGCCATAAACAGAAACAAAATTGAGTTATTTGTAGTGAGGTGAAAGGACCTACAGACTGTCACACAGAGTGAAGTAAGTCAGAAAGAGAAAAACAAATGCTGTATGCTGGCACATGGAATCTAAAAACAAAACAAAACAAAACATTGTTCTGAAGAACCTATGGGCAAGACAGGAATAAAGACGCTGGAGTAGAGAATGGACTTGAGGCCACGGGGAGGGGGAAGGGTAAGCTGGGACGAAGTGAGAGAGTGGCATAGACTTATATATACTACCAAATGTAAAACAGATAGCTAGTGGGAAGCAGCCGCATAGCACAGGGAGATCAGCTTAGTGCTGTGTGACCACCTAGAGGGGTGGGATAGGGAGGGTGGGAGGGAGACACAAGAGGGAGGAGATACTGGGATATATGTACATGTGTAGCTGATTCGCTTTGTTATAAAGCAGAAACTAACACACTACTGTAAAGCAATTATACTGCAACAAAGTTGTTAAAAAATAAATAAAATAAGCTATGGATTATGCCCGATGCCCAGCTCACTACTTGTGGCTCCAGTACAAGCTTCCCTCTTCCACACTTTCTCAAGAGTGTGACATAGCATAGGTTATCAACACTGTTCATGCCATCCCTAAATCTTCTCTCTTCTTTTCCTATGCCCTAGATTATACTTTCAAAGTCTTTACTGTTTTTGTCTTCAGTATAACTTTATTTCGATCCTGTCAATGATACCCCATCTATTTAAATCAGGATCTCACAGAAAAGCTGCAAGGGAAAACTGGCTAAAAGATGGCATATTTTACCAATGAGAAAACTCTTAGGGATAGGGGAGTGCCTCAAATTCTAGGAATAGACACAGTCTCAAGATGAAATATATTAAGTTGTGTTTTCAAGGCATAGGCTGAGAACCTATATTGCTAATGATATGAAACATCACCTTTTATCATTCCAAACTGTTCCAAATAGTGACATTTTGTCAATAACCTTCAATACAGTCATTATTTTAGTTGGCTGAGGAAGTCAAAAAGTAGTCACTGTTTTGATCTTGTTATAATCATATAAATGGTAAGCCTTTTTAGTGGTCACCAGAAGACTCATGACTTCCATCAGTTGATTTTATCCCAAATCAGTACATCTGATCATAAGGAATAAAGGGATGAGAGAACAGAGCTGAATAAAAATTATCTGTCTCCCCCACCTCTGTCATTTGCTGAGACAGCACAACATTTTCTGCCATAGCTCATTAAGATAGCACACATTTATGAGGTATGTGACTGAATCCACTGGCATTCAGTTGGGCAATGTAGTATTGGATAAAGCTTCATTACAGGAATGAAATCTTGTGCAATTTTCAGAGAAGCTAGGGAAGTAAGGATCCAGAAGAGAGAAATGAAGATCAGAGAAAAGTCAGCAACCAGCTCTCCTGAATCACTAAGTCTGGTGGGTAAGTCAGAGCTTGCAGGGGAATCTGGGAAGCAGGTGTTGCCAGTTGCCACTGTAGGGCAGCAAATGGGAGCTGGGGAAGAGCCTATGAAAAGCTATCACCTGTGGTGGCAACTGCTTCTGCAGGTGTTCAGGCAAATGTCTTGTGATGAGCATGGAACCTCTGCTGATCAGCAGTGCTACCATTAACAAGTAAAAGCTGGACAGGGACTCTGTGTCTTATCCCTCTTTTTATCACTATGCTCAGCTCAGAACCTACAGTGGGAAGACAAGAGGACATGGGAAGAGAAAGTAGGGCTGGCTATAGCTACAACTTTGTACTTCTTTTGGTCATGCCATAAAATGACTGATTAGTGATTAGTCTTGAAAGTGGGTCTTCCAGGACATGCTTGTCTGCTCCTTCTCATCTCCCAGCCATAGCACACACCCCTTGTAGCACAGATGGCTGACCAGTTAGCCTTTTCATGCCTACTCTATTACTGTGTTATACTCACAAGTTCCACTGTGCTAGTCATGAGGAACACAGAGATGGTCATAAATTGCTCACTGTTGAACCTTTTAAGAGAGTAGCAATCTGGTGGGAGGAGGATGACATAAAGTCATGAAAGGTTAAATATTATTAGTGATAGAAAATAAAAATTAGATTTTAACACACTCCACATTTACAGGAGGAAAATTCACTGTGGGTCAGCACTGTGAAGAAGACTTCTTGGAGGAGGTGGCAAATGAGAAAGCCTTGAAGACCAGGAGAGACAGGATGAGCTCAGCACCTATGATCACTGCCAGTCAGCCTTGGGAACAAAGAAAGCATGTGTGATCTCAGATGTTACCGTTGGCAGAGGTTAAACTAGTCAAAATACTTAATTCTGCACAAGAAGAAAAAAATTTTAAGGACTAAGATCAGAGTAAATCAGGAAAGAAAAGTAGGACAAAGGTTATACAATTAGAAAATGAAAGAGAAACAGTAGATATCTATTTTGAATCTTTGTAAAAAAATCAATAAAAATGACAACATATATACCGGAAAATGACTGTGTATTATGGTGGGAACCATGTTTTTCCTGTGTTTGAGACATTTTGTCTTTGAATGATTAATGTTCCAAGTGTGGGTTCCCTTTCAGAATGAAACTGTAATACTGGATCAGCATACAAATTTTTTGGATCAGAATTACAGTTTTTTAAAGCCCTGTACCCTAATTGTCAATTCAGGAAAATAAACTCCAGAAACAACCCTGCAGAATAAAGTAGGTCACAGGTTATAAATGAGATCAAAGGCCACGAAATGGGTCATCGTTGAGGATAATAGTTCCTTTCCTTCAATAGCATTTCCTTAAGAACCATCCTAATGCATAATTTGTCTTTAATTTCTCCTTAATTCTACCTTTTCTCTCTTTGTAAGAAGGCCTGGATCATCTTCACAAGAGATCAGCAAATTGACTACTATTCTCTATCAAAAAGCAGACATATCAAATGCTATGTTTTTCTCTGGCATAATTCAATTTGGATTGTAGTTTAAACCCACATAGAGATTACTATCATGGAATAAATTGTATCCTCCCAAAATTCACATGTTCAAGTCCTAACCCCCATTACCTCAGAATATGACTCACAGTATTTGGCGATAAGGTCTTTAAAGAGACAAATTAAGGGCTTCCCTGGTGGCGCAGTGGTTGAGAGTCCGCCTGCCGATGCAGGGGACCCGGGTTTGTGCCCCAGTCCGGGAAGATCCCACATGCCGCAGAGCAGCTGGGCCCGTGAGCCACGGCCACTGAGCCTGCACGTCCGGAGCCTGTGCTCTGCAACGGGAGAGGCCACAACAGTGGGAGGCCCGCGTACCACAAAAAAAAA